>NC_141077.1:51578103-51647537 GCF_041138505.1 Cibotium barometz | reverse complement strand
AGGGATGCTGCTTCTTCTCTCTGATCTAGTTGGTTTTTTGTAAAGAAAAATTGTGTTTTGTTTGCATGATTTTGTCACTTCATGAACAAATTGTAATGTGTTTGGCCTCATAGACCCTTTTGTAGGCGTTAATAGAACCCTCTCTCTCTCTCTTTTGTGGTCGAAACGCCCACGACTACGGAGGAGGGCATCCCAGCATAGACGGAGGTTGCAGCGGCGGATTCGGATTACTCTTGCGAGACATGCGGGACACCCAGTCAGGGTGCTGACCACAGAGGATATTGAGGAGATCCGCCAGCGTCCGATGCGGCACATATTATGAGATGGAGGCACCTCCATAGTGTACCCCCCCGTCCCACATGATATTGTATCCCCTCACTGTACTCCACTCACCTCCATAGCGTACCCCCCCCTCTCACTATATTCACACCCTATAAGGGTTTCTATCTACCTTCCAGTTCCAGTTTCATTTTCTAGGTGCCAGTAGTATCATCTTTATTTTTCATTTTCTGGTTTTTTATCTAGACATTGTATCAGATCCACCATGATGTAACTTTTTGGTCTCATAGGTCATTATGGCCTTTTGAAGACGTTAATATAACATTTCATTTCATTTCATTTCTCTCTCTCTCTCTCTCTCGCTCTCTCCAATTCTATAGAGAGCACTTCCTACGAGTTTCTGATGATGGACTGTAATGATCCCTAGATAGCTTCAGTGGCACATGTCATATGCCATGCTGTATTGCCATTGGCCAGTTGAGAGTATCATCACACCGTCCATGAGCAGAGTGCATTTGTTGGGAGCCACAGATATGCAGGGTATGCACGTCCGGCGAAGTGGAGACAGAGGGCACTTCCTGTGTAGATTCCCTCCGTATTATCAGATTCGTGGGAGGTTTCACCGTCTCTTCTGAGATGGATTTGGCCCGCTCTCATGGGTTATGAACTATGCAGATCAACGATGCTTGGGAATTTACCTACTGGAGCTCCAACGTCATCAGGATGCTCTGCGCATGCAGCACTCAAGGGGTCGCAGCAGGGAGCAGGATGCTACTCAGACATGTCACCTAGCATGAGGATTGGGATTGGTAAGAACGGAGTCTCATTACATCGCCTACAGGTGGAGACTGGGTGAGTAAATGGCATTACTAGGGAGAACATGATCTGCGGAATCTTTTCACAAGAGGTCAAGACGGAGGAGCACGATCTTTTCAGATGCCCAATGTACTATGAGATACAAGGGAGGTTTAATTGCCTCTTTAGGGAGGCATTTGGCCTAGTTTATCAGGTCATTGACTTCCTAGACCACTGATGCTTGGGAATCTACCGATGGACTTGCATCGCCACTGAGATCAGCTATGCAGAGCCTGCGAGAGACGAACAGCTGCAAACTCCAGATACCTCTCAGCTTTCCATCACGAGATTCTTTCATCCGACCCAAGATGAAGGTCCCCATTGGCAACCACAAGAGTCCTTTGACTTGGATGCTACTACTTGAGCGCACTTCAGCTCCTAGGTGTCTTCTTAGATGGAGTGTTTTAGGTGCAACAAGCTAGACACCTTTCAACAGCTCCAGATCTGAGAGATCTTCCAGAGACACAAGAATGCCCCTCCAGGACAGACTCTGAACGTAGAGACCCTCTATGCTGACATATATGCCGCCTGGTGTGGCTTTCAGATTTTGCATATTTCAGTGTGTTATTTCCTGCCCGACACATTTTCCTTCGCACCGGACTTGTTGCAGGCTGGAGAGTCTCCATATGTCCCCTTGTATGCTTCAATGGTTACAACCTCGTGCTTGGTAACTTCAATGCATGGATAGTTGTGAGGTGGGATGACGATGCAGATGCAGTCATGCGTTTTGAGATAGACCCTACAGGGAATGGGGTGCAACAGACATCTCAGGATAGAGGGTCTGTGACCACATACGTTAGATGCCTCCTGATCACATACGTTAGATGCTTCCTGGACATGGGAGTGGTGCATGAGCTAATGATTTTTAATAGAATGTTCCATTGGCCCACATGGGGGAAAAAGGGGAAGGGGGGTGGGGGGGTGGGGTTGTCGATCACACATACCTTGGTGTCACCATCTCCTGCCCATCCTTGACCCTCCCATCTCCACTTTCACCCACACTGATACTGTTAGGGAGAAAAGGGGGGGGGGCGGGGGGTCGTCACACCTCATTATCACCATCTCCTCCCCATCCCTGAGCCTCCCATCTCCACTTTCACCCACATTGATTTTCACCTGTCTCATAGTAACAAAAAAACCTGTTTCTAGCTTTCGAACCCTAGAAACCTTGAAACTTCAAAACGTTTTTTAAAAACCTCGAAACTTCTCCAGTACCGTAGTTTTGCCCAAATTTCAGCTTCCACCCCACCCCAACACCCCCCCCCCTGGCGCCCCTCCGCCCCCGCTTTGCCCCTGCGGATTTTTTTGGGATTTTTTTATTTTTGTTTTTCTTCCATAGCCTCCTCATCACCTTCCTTCCCTTTTCTTCTCTTGCCTCCCTCCTTCCCTTTTCCATCTTCTGCTTCTTCTCTCACCTCTACTCCTCCTTGCTTCATTCTCGTCTTCTCTCCTCTTTTTCTTCTTTCTTTCTCTTCTACTCTCCTCTTCTTCTCCCTTGCTCTTCTTCTTGTTTTCTCTTCTTCTCCTCTCTTCTTTTCCCTTTTTCTTTGTACACCGTCCTTCAATGTCTTAAATCTTTCCCAATTTCTACCTTCTGTTCTTCAATTTCTTAAGTGTCCTTGATTGAACCACTTGTGGCATCTAATCAAGCAAAATTGCCATAATGCCTCACCAAAATTAGGATGATTTCCGGAGATGTGTGAGAAGACACCATTTTTTCATCATTACACTATGGTCTTAGATGGCTACTAAAAGTTCTCTAAGTATTTATACTTTATGAAATTATTGATTTTTCGAAACCTCACGGTTTCTTAGCTGAAGGGCGAAACCTTTCGGAACAAAAAAAACCTCGAAATGTTTCTTGTGACTGTGCTCTTTCTACAAGGATCATTGTAACTTGCGGTGCCCGGGGGACTAGGACCTTTAACACACTTTTTGATACCATCAATGTATATTGAAACATTTAAACATGGCCAGAGCCTTAACACATATGCCACTTAATCCACAAAACTGTAAAAGAGAGATGTGCGTAGCTTCCAGCACAATGGGCTGACTCCTCTTGGAGTATTTCATTATCGAAGAAGAACTACATGTACAAGCTTTGAGGGCCTTATGCTCCCCATGGGAGATGCCGGACTATCCCTCTCGCATACATATTAATCAGATTGATGGAGCTATACCACATGAGTGGCTCTCTTGTGCATAGTTGACACCGCAATGGGCTGACCCCTCTTGGAGTATTTCATTATCCAAGAAGAACTATGACATGTACAAGCTTTGAGGGCCTTACGCTCCCCATGGGAGATGCCGGATTATCCCTCTCGCATACATATTGATCAGATTGATGCAGCTATACCACATGAGTGGCTCTCTTGGGCCTTTATATGGAGATTATCGTCGTTCGAGATCGTTGGGAGTTTTTTCAAGGATAGGCGTACCTCTGCATGTCATCGCTCTCCCGGGCCAGGAGGCTATGGATTGCATCATCTATTCTATCATGCCTGGATGGAGATTGAGGAGATATAGCATGGAGGGGATCATCCTAAATACCAGGCTTGAGGATTGTTTGTCGTTCAGGGAAGCATTGGTTCATTGATCCTTCTCCACAGATAGTGATTCATGGCTCTTGGTGTTTGTGGGTGTATGGTGGAAGTCCTATCAGATATCTTTAGTGGGATCCAAGTGAGTGGGAGTGGATTGATGCCTCTGATCCATTGAAAAGCCTTCCTCTTTTTAGTTTCACGGTCTGGAATGCCAGGCTTAGTCGCGTGAGGATTGTTTGTCGCTCAGGGAAACAGTGGTTTATTGATCCTTCTCCACGGATAGGGACTCATGGGTCTTGATGCTTGTGGCTGGATGGTGGCAGTCCTATCAAATGTCTTCAGCAGGATCTAGGTGAGTGGGAGTGGATTAATGCTTCCGATCCATTGAAAAGCCTTTCCCTTTTTGGTTTCACAGTCCGGAATGCCAAGCTTCTCATCACTCAATAGATGCATATGATCCCTACTCTCTCAGACTCTCATTGGGAGAGTTATGACATCTCTCTAGTGATGCATAGGCTTTGGCATTCATACAGAAGGAGCCAAATCTCTCATTTCTTCTGGTTATTTTTACATGGTGATCCCCCCACCAATGTGTGGAGATCGGTTCTCGGTGTAGTACCTACTTGCCAGAGATGTGTGGCAAATTCTAACATTGTATAGCATTGTATATGGGGATGCACAATTCATAGTGTATTTGGGATTCTATAGCCCAACTGATGTGGACAAATTGAGTGGGCGTGCCATGTATGCTACTTGGAGGGCAATTGCTTGGCTTTCCTTGTCTAGTCCGCAACTTTTCTACGAAGGCAGTGATACAGATAGTGCTATTTTCATTCGTAGAGGTATTGCCCAGCATGGTTTGTTGCAGGATGTCTCTCACTCACATTAATCACCCCCCAGACAGATAGAGGATTGACACCAGTTGGTAGATTGTTGCCAGCATTACATTGCTAGTATTACAGCATGGTAGATTTGGAGAGATAGATGCATGTAGGCTATTGAGGGTGTCCAGATTTTTTAGTCTTAGAGCGTTAGCACTATATGGGGTGATATCATCCATACTCTCATGGCTACTTGGGCTCGTATTTAGGGGTCCTCTCGTTCTGCGCAAGCAAAGTGCACTGTATATATGTAGGAGTGGGACCATGGCATTTTCTTTTCCTCTATTCCCACACCATGATACTCCTCAGTGGTTGAGATCACCTAACAAATTGGGCTGATTTCATTCTATTCCGGCTTATAGCCGTGATTGTTGTATGCCTTTTTTCATACTTAATCGAAGTCTCTTTCCTGAAAAGAAAAATGGCAAGAGAAGGCTATAATGACAAGTGGAGAGCCACACAATAGCCGAAGTGACAAGTGTAAGGCTACTTGTCTAACTTTGATCCACTTTTTGACAAGTGTGAGGCCACTTGTCTCACTTTGATCTACTTTCTTGCCACATGTCCCAATCTAAGAGATGGGTTCTCCCATAATCTTTATCTCTAAAAATATCCCAATTGGTAGACCTTCTGCCAAATGTGCTTTGGCATGCCCCCCCCCCCCCCCCCCCCCCCTCTTCCCTCAATTCTAGACGTAATGACGCAAATGGAATTTCCATCCGAGTTGGGCCAAAAATAGTAACCCTCCTAAATTATAGGAGCGTGATCCTTTGTATTCTGGGATAATCCCTCATTTCCAAAGCTTGTACTCTCCAAATATTTAGATAGCCTGGAGTTCAACTGACCCCTTTCATACAAGAAAATGTCAAGGCTGGTGACAATCACTTATCTCGCCGCCCTTTTGATCTTGCTCACCCTCGGGACTCACATCACAGCTCCTTTTTGTAATCCATGTATCAGTCAAAGATAGATTCTTCCACACCACCTTCTCTACTGCCCCATCCCCTATGGCCTCACAGCCCTAAAGTTTGATGAGGAATGCAGGAACACATGGCTTCACCTCTTTCATGAGCGGGCATATAGGCGGATGTTTGCACATGAAATTTAGAGATCCTTCCCTTGCCTTACCCCTCAGGAAAGGCGTGCGTTCTTGGCCAATGCAAGGAGGAGCTGTACCAAGGCCTCTTGAGTGAGTACAATTCAGACTGGCACAATCTTTAAAAAAGAAGCCACCCACGACCATAACACATGCTTTTATATGGGAAGCTTATGCATGACATCTCTATGATACTGCAACCACATGTGCCCGCCTCACCGTAGGCATTCTCTTCAACACCACCAACGTCACCACCGCCCTATTAAAGCTGCATAATGGTCGGGCTTACGACCATGAGGATCTTTGTGCAGAACACTTCACACATGGGTATAACATCCTAGCTCCCTTCCTGCAGAATACTTAAAAAGAGACTTGTGTGAAGGCTTCCCCTGTTATTCAATGAAGGAAACAATATGTTAATAGGAATGCAACTTTTAGGGGGAGGGGGTCCGTGCCAATCAGAAGTTATGCTTCTATATATAGAAAAATAAACAGTTCCACTACATTATGCGATGGGGCTTCTCTGAAGGACACTGGATGCCAAAGGCTCGAAGTCGAACTCGTCTGCAAGTGCTGCTGAACAGAATATTCATGATGCAACCCTCTGAACTCAGCTAAGCGGCTTGCAGGTGGTATTGAGGGTGACCATGGGCTGGTCTGCTGCTTGAAGTTCTACACAGAAGGGTGATTGCTTATAAAACTGGCTTGATAAGCTGCTGAGCAATTTGTTAATATTTTAAGACCTACAAGATTAATTCAATTCATATGCTTTACGGGAAACATGCAGCAGAAAGATCGTTCCATTACAAGCAGGCTAAATGCAAGCAATACTATAGCTGCATGCAGGCTATATGGTAGGGTTGTACTTCCCTGTGTGCTTGGCCGGTTATGTTTTCTTTGATAGCTGTTTTGAAAGGTGGCTGTGGTGATGAATATAGGCCTTTTTTGTGATGATTTTTAGAAACCAAACCTTTTTTTCCTGCAAGGTATACTGGTTGGATTTGGACTATCTACACACTGCAAGAGTAGCTCAAGTAAGTTTTCTCATTCTAAAGATTATGGAAAAGAGGGCTGGAATATTTGAAAAAATGTGTATGCACTGGCAGTGGGTCTAGTGGATACAAAAAGTGTCACATGTCTTGTTCTGTTATGCCATGCAGAAATGTGGAGCATACTTTACATCAGCTATGTATATTGAGCATTGGTGTGAGGAGAAATTTGGAAGGCTTACTCTTGGAGAACCTGATTTTTCAGATGATGAAGAGGTATGCATTTCGAAGGGGTGGTGCTTTTGGTCTCAAACGTTCTTGTTTCTTTGAAGAAACTGAAGGATTTCTGATTGTTTAAACTTGCTTTTGCTCCTTCTAAACACCACTTTTCCTAGCAGCTTCCTCTGCATGTGGAACTTTTATTGGCCGTGTACACAAGAATCAATGAACCGGATGGTGTTTATGGAGTGGTTCGCTCACATAAGGTGTGTGCTTTTTTGTTCTTCAGAAGTAATAAATATGGGATTCCCCTTGAGTATGTATTGGGAGTCATCATGCAATATTAGGCTAGCCCACGACTGTTTTATTATAGGAGTTGCTCATCAATTATTAGTACTATCTCTGTCTTGCAACATTTTTTGTTCACTTGGGGAAAAGATCCATCAAAGTAACATATGGATATAGAAGGCAGTGTAGCCTTTTTTGTCGTCCACCTATTCTTGCCTCTAGGCATGAAAGACAAATGTACAGTCTGGAGGGTTGTATTCAGTCGGTTGTTTTTCCTTCTTTTTTTTTTTGGTTTTGTCAAGAGTACCAGTGCCATAAAAAATTGCAATTTGGAGTCTTTCCATACAACTTGGTTCTGGAAGGCTTTCAATGTGCACAATGCTGGCATTGTTTGTTACAGCTTATTCCACAAGTACTGATGTATGAACATGAAGGAAACTGGAGTAGAGCTGTCGGAAGTTATGACCTGCTGCTTAGAAATAAAGATGTCATAAGATCGGCAACAGTGGCACCTATGCAAGAAAAGTTTTTGGGAGGAGGACTGGATGCTGGAAATGTGATTTCGGCGGAGAACTTCAAACCCGAGTGGAAGTATAACAAGGGCCTGATGAGGTCTTTACAACAAACAGGTTGTGACCATGTTCTAAAGATGTATTGCAAAGGGCTGGCTGTGGAAAAGGAGAGTCTTGAAAGAGACATTGAATTTCAAGAACTACAGGTACGTGCGTCACAGTGCATATGTCAGATGATATCATGTTTGCTCCTCCTGTCAGAAATCAGCATAGAAAACTTCGTATGAGAAATTGTCAATGTTTCTGAGCTTTCAGTAGAATGAGTTGCCACTTACAGTGTATAGATGTCGTTTTACAGTATGAATCAGCATGGAGAGCAGGCAAATGGGACTTCTATTATATCTTCCCAACAATGGGCAGTGGGTTTCATTATGCAGATGAGTTTCCTGAAAGAGTCAACTTTCATGCAAATTTATACCGGTTTGGAACCCCACTTTCTTAAATTATGACATATTAGCTCTGGTTTTTACTGCCTTTTGTTTCATTACAAGAGCAGCTAGAGCAAGATCAGTAGTTTCTGGCAGGAGACAGCCAATAGTGTCTTTAAAAAAAAAAAAAATGCAGAGAAGAGACTTCTATTAAGTATGAATAGACCATACAAAATCATGGCTAGAAGCCGGAACAAAAAATCCTCATCCTGGGCCAGACCTCTGCATATCATTATGGCGGTATCCAAATCCTTGCCCTAAAAAATATGTGGACAAGAGTGAGTGAGCCAAGCAATAGCACCCCAAGTAACATAGATGGTATCTCTCCGCATAAGCTGAGCTATAGGGCCTCAAATTCTCTCAGCAGCTCTACACCCCCATATGCAATGTTGCACTGTCTCAGAAGCTATTGGCCATCTGGGGCAGGACGGGTCTGCACAAAAAATAGTCCTCTGCTTATTAATGGAGAGGCCACCATATAAGAGTAGCCAAAAGAAGTGGGAGATCTAGTTCCTCCTGTATGAGAGTCAAAGTTTGTGCCAAAATCTCTTTTGAATCAATGGGGTGATGCCATAACTCTCCCATTGGGACCTAGGTGTAGTCGTCCTCTGAATTTGTCCAAGTAAAAGGAGCTTGGCACTAGAGTTATGGTGAGGCAAAGTTATAGTGCTAGCTCATGTAGCTATAGTAGGAGAGTACTTTCCCTTTAGTATGTACTCTTATCTCTGTATGTTAATGGTTGTAGATAGGAAAAGAGAATAGAAGAAAATCCACCATACAGCCATAAGCATGAAGACCTATGGTGGGTCACAATATCAAGGGGAGGTTCAATATGCCAGTGCTTTCGTGAGCGATTAACTACTCGGACTAGATGAAAGGGAGTGCCTGGAATAATCTCCTTTGTGTCCCATCTCATCAATCAATCTCCATCCTATCGGATTATACACATGTGGTAGTGACTATGTGAACGGGGGCTTACCCAGGGCACTTTTTCCCTCTACACATTATAAAGGTTTTTTCCCCCTAGACATTGAGTGTATCTAGACACCTATACTTTTACATTTCGGGTTTGTACTTAGGATACTTGTGGTCGTAAACTACTCTATGTTCTTGATGTTTTCTGTGTATTTTTGCTGAACATTAGGGCTTCTCAGAACCCAACAATGGTATTAGATGTCCATATTGATTCTGCCACGAAGTGCTCGTACAGCTCGTAGCCGACCGTGCCTGTATGCCTACATGAGCTCGTACCCAACCGTACCTCCTCGTGTTGCCGCAACTATCCTCCCGTGACCCCCGTATAGTTGATGTACTTGGAATCCGTACTGTTTGTACCATCAAATACTTGGTCGCATTTCTACCGGCAACACCTGTTGCAAATTTCAAAAATTGGGGCTTTAATCAGAGCATAAACTGGGGCATTCAACCTTCAAGTTTGCAGTGTATTGCATTTCGCAAGAGGAAGTTGACAAAAAGCAGTTCATAAATTGTGTGCATTGCTACCTGTGCATTTACATTTGGTGTATTGACACACGAAGAATGTAACTGTTTTGTCGTCCTAGCTCTATTTCACATGATGAAACCTATGCGCGGACACTAGACAGGTGGAAGAGGACATGGGGGCAGGGTCCATAAGTTTTGATTAAGAAAAAGCACCATTCTTGGTCAAAAAGCAAGAAAAAGCAAAAAGTCGAACATGGTTGACCGAGAAGAAAAAGTCCGAGGCATCTTTGATCCAGGAAGTCCATGATCCTCCAAAGTGGTCTAAACCCAGCTCGGAAGAGGCAGTGGAATCTCCCTTGAATCTCATAGTATACAGGGCATCGGCATATGTAATGATCCTTTGTCTCGGGCTCTATGTGACAGAGCTGGCATATCTTGTCATCTGGTGCGGCCGCCCTGGGCCCATATCTAGCACTCTCCACTCTCAGCTAGTGGGACGAGGTGCAGATCTCGCCAATCGCACATTTCATCCCAAACGATAGGTGTGTGTCCATGTCGTGGGCAGATCATAAAGCCATCCTCTGTCAGGCATAGGAGGTGATCTCCGTAGAAGGCCATCTTCGTTCCGAGTGGACGACTAGGTGAACTGCATGTCCTCTGAGTATCCAATCTGACAATGTCCTTCCTAATAATCCTGTTCCGCTCTGTGTGGCTCAGAGCAAATGAGGGGGCCTCTATGTTGTACTGGAACGGGGGGAGTGCGTCCATCTGCATACCATGCATGCCAAACCAAGTGCCTACCTATGCATACCAACACTCTGTATCTCCCTCAAGTGTCAGTTGTCTCGAGGACTCCTGACCTAGCCGGGGGTAGAGAGAGAAAGAAAAGAAAGAAAATTGTATTAACGTCTTCAAAAGGCCAAAATGACCTATGAGACCAAAAGCTTACATCATATCCATGAGCTTGGGTACAAATAGTAATAAAGAAAGATAACACAAATCTAGAACCATAAATTCTAATGTAGGTACATGAGTAGAGAGCTCTCATATCACCCTATTACATGCCTCATGGGCCACTGTGACATGGTGCTCAAAGTGGTAAAACTAAGCTGACGCGAGAAGGTCCTCCGATGATGGGAGATGATGGCCCGGATCGTCCTGTGGTGGGATGGCCGTGGGCGAGGGCCATGAGGTCAGGGGCGTTGAGCTCTGCATAAGGCAGTGGCTCTGTCGAGTGTCACACCTGTCGGCGGAGCTCCTACACTAGCCTGTGGTCGAGGTATAATGGGTGGATCGGCCCTTGGAGTGCTGGTATGGAAGCAGTCCGTGAGAGCTTTCTATGCTTGTCCTCCAACAAGTACAGCTGATCTGGATCTAACTAAGGACTCCCTGTGTCTATGGAGCTCTAGAAGAAGAAGTCCCAGGCATCTTTGACCCAGGAAGTCCATGATCCTGGAAAGTTATCCAAACCCAGCTCGGAAGAGGCAATGGAACCTCCCCCCAATCTCATAGTATACAACGCATCGGTATATGTAATGATCCTCTGTCTTGGGCTGTGTGGGATAGAGTTGGCATATCCCGTCCCATGGTGCGGCCGCCCTGGGCCCATATCTGGCAGTCTTCTCTCTTAGCTGGTGGGACGAGGTGCGGATCGCATATCCTCGGGTACCTCAATGTGAGAGAAATGAAATGAAATGTTATATTAACGTCTTCAAAAGGCCATAATGACCTAGATACAATGTCTGGATAAAAAAACCCAGAAAATGAAAAATAAAGATGATACTACTGGCACCTAGAAAATGATACAATGTGTGAGAGAGAGAGAGATGAGATGAGATATTAACGTCCTCAAAAGGCCAAAATGACCTATGAGACCAAAAAGGTTACAACAATTGGTGGATCTGATACAATGTCTGTGTAAGAAAAGCTAAAACAACTAAACAACTAACTGAAAGTGAAACAATGAGGAAAAGTAAGGTACTAGGAGCTCCTAATGGATAACATGTGGGAAGGAAAACTCCAGCAACAAAGGTAAGCATCATATACATCACTATCCAAAGATGTCTCTCATCGGTCGATGGCGGATATCCTCAAATGTCCTCCATGGTGAGTACTCTCACCGGACGTCTCCCATGCCGTGCTAGTATGGTCCTGATCCTCTGTTGTAGTCTCCGCCGAAGTTGAGATGGGCCTCTCATCTTGGGGTGCCTGGACCGCCCCAGCTCTATAGCCCGATCAATCAGTGTACCTCTGGTGCGGCTATACTCTGGGGCTAGCTGCAATGCCTGTTGGCTGACTCCTCAATCTCCGGTCGAAAGAAGTCTGTAATCTGCCTCTGTAGGTGTCTCTCCCTCTCTATGTCTACGCATCTCTAATCCGAGGCACTCTGATCCTGGTATCTCATGACTTTGGAAAGTGGTCCGAAACCCTCTCTGAACAGGCAGTGAAAACGGCCTCGTATCTCATAATATACAGGACAGTGACGTGTGTAATGTAACTCTGTCTCTGGCTCCATCTGGCACAACTGACAAATCTTGGCCTCAGCTAGTACTCCTCTAAATCTGCCAGTCTCAATCTCTAGCTGGTGTGAGGATGTGTGCATCTGAGCAATAGCACACCGTACCCCATGAGAAAATGAGTATCCATGTAGCTGGGTCTAATCACAAAAGAAAGCCATTTTCGTACCAAGCTCGTGTGTTGGCTGTATCCATGTCCTCCTAGTGTCGAGCTGAGTGAAGTCCTGCCTGATAAGTGTTGGAAATAAGTGCACACTAGGTGTACTATTTCTCTAGTCTAGTTTCAGTTCAGTCTTTGTGTCTTGAGTCTAGTGTCATGTGGCACCTCTACATTTATCCCATAAGTGAGTCTACTCAATCTTGTACTTCTCACCTATAAATTGTAGGTGTGACATCAATGAAAGAATCAATCTTGTGTCTTGTCTACACTCATCTCAAGGTAACTCTTTGTCTTTCATTTGTTCTTGTTTCATTTCTAGTTTTGCTCTTGCTTTCATATTTTCTACATGGTATCAGAGCAGGCTGCTCCTGCCCTGTATTGCCCGCCATAGCTTCAGGCCACCATCTCCCTAGCTGCGCTCAGCCTGTAGGACCAGCCTATTCACATTCTGCACAGGTTGCGCCGGCCTGAATCTTCTGTCCGCCAGTCTTTTTTTGCTGTCCGCCCTGCGCTGGCCTGATTTCAGTAGCTGCTGCGTACTCCTCTTGTTTTCGTGAAGCTGCTACTACTCTCTCGCTTGGAGCTGCTGCTGCCCGCCGTACTGTTGCAGCTCTTCTTTGGCTGCCTTCTTCATCGACTCAAGGTACTGTGCATTGTCTCCTTCAGTTTGCTGGTTAGTCCTTTTCTTATCCTCATATCTGCAAACTGCTAGTTCCTCATGCTTCGATGGGCCGTCAAATGCTATGGCCTTGACAAGTGGTGAGAGAGCCGGCTTCTAAAAACAGTTTGGATCTCTTCTTTCATTCATTTCTGCAATCTTGTAAGGGAATACACACTGCCCTTGCATTCTAGCAAGAGGTAAGACCTTCCCACATGGCCTCTTCTACTCATTCTCTCATGTCTATCGACAAATTCAATGGGTCCAACTTTCATACTTGGCAAATCAAAATCAAGTGCCATCTTATGAAAGAAAGTCTTTGGGACGTTGTTCATCATGCTGCTCCCGAAGATTCCGACATTGAGCAAGTTATCACTTATGCTCCTACTGCCAAGAATGACAAAGCCTATGCTATCATCTTGCTCGGTCTTGGAGATGATTACATTCATCACATCTCCGACATATAGTCTGCTTCTCGAGCATGGATCACTTTGGATACCCTTTTTGGACCCCGCTCTAAAAATTCTAAGATTGCACTTATGATCTCATTCTTTGATCTATATATGCAGGAGGGAGCTACTATAGCCTCTCATGTCAATTATTTTCGCAGTCTTATGGTTCAGCTTGCATCAGTGAAGTCCCCCATCTCCGAAGATATTGCTATTGCTGTGCTTCTCAAAAGCTTACCTGACACTTATGCTACTCTTGTCACTACCTTCAAGTATCACAATAATCCTACTCTTGAAGGTATCATCAATGCTCTCCAAGAAGAGGAAAGAACAAAACAACAAAAGGTAACTGACACTGCATTTTTAGCAAAGAAAGGAGGTTCTAAGGTAAGAAAGCCTTGCACCCATTGTGGAAAAACTAATCATATGGAGAACGACTGCTTCAAGGCTCATCCATGCACCATTTGTGGCCGTGATAATCACTGGGAGAAGGACTGCTACTCTAAAACCTCTACATCAGCCCCTACATCTACCTCAGCCCATGTTGCTGCAGCATCTACATCAGCAGATCTTGCTGTTCATTCCTCACATGATGAGGAATGGGCTTTTTGATTACTTCACCTTTCTTGTCTACCACTTTGACCACCGATGATGTAGGTCAAGGGGTTCTAGTGTCTTACTCATTATGCTTTTTGACCTCTCTCTTGTCCCTACCCAAGAGGCAAAGATTGCCCTTGAGGAGGGGATGTCTACAAGGTCCATCTGTTTGTCTACAGTCAGTCCTCTGTCTATCTAGTCTTGTCTGTCTGTCTATCCGTTGTCTGTCTATCTGTCTATCAATCTGACTGTGTCTTGTTTTAGATCCATCTTGTCCCTATCCTTGTGGACCCATATGAGGATATCACTTGAGGAGGGGTGTCTCAGGATCTTTTGTCTCTCAGTCTATCAGTCTTTATGTCTGTCTTCTAGTCTTGTCCATCTTGTCTTCTAGCTTGTCTCTCAATCCTTGTCTAGTCTCTCTGTCTTGGTCTTATCTTTTGTCATGTCATAGTCTTGTCTTTTGTCTTCCTCCTAGTGTCCACTTAAGGAGGGTGTTGGAAATAAGTGCACACTAGGTGTACTATTTCTCTAGTCTAGTTTCAGTTCAGTCTTTGTGTCTTGAGTCTAGTGCCATGTGGCACCTCTACATTTATCCCATAAGTGAGTCTACTCAATCTTGTACTTCTCACCTATAAATTGTAGGTGTCACATCAATGAAAGAATCAATCTTGTTTCTTGTCTACACTCATCTCAAGGTAACTCTTTGTCTTTCATTTGTTCTTGTTTCATTTGTAGTTTTGCTCTTGCTTTCATATATCTACAATAAGTCTGGTAATCTTTGCCCGTGTGAGAGAGAGGGAGGGTGCAGCCAGGAAGTAGTGAAATGGAGGTAGCCTGTGCATATTAAAGCCATGCAGTTGGAACCAAGCTGTCATCTGTGCATACCAACATGATCCGTCTCCCTGTGATGCCAACTGTCGTGAAGACTCCAGGGCTTAGCGAGCATATCTGTCTCTAGGGAGAGCCCAAGTGCTATGTATAAAGGAGACTGATCGAGTGAGTGCCTCTACTACCAATGGGGGGGCACCCATCTCTGCATGGATAATATCATGTGGTACAGAGGCCTTGGCCCTAATCATCCGGGAAATCATAGAAACCAAGGGTCTCTCCATACATCTCCATCCATTAGTGCTACCAGCTCGGCTGTGGTGATCCACTGAGGGTCCCCATATCTACACTCCATACAGCATGGCTGAAGTGACCAAAGTGTCAAAGAGCCAGAGCTTTGTTCGAGGTTCCTGAAACTGAACCTGTGAACACATCCTCTCTAGTCTCCCCAATGCTGCATAAGCTCTGGTGAATCTGGTCTCCGCTGCTTCCTCAATCAAGGAAAATAGTGGGCCACTAAAAACCACAGCAAGGTAAGTATATGCATCTATGTACTCCATTGTCTCGTGACCATATGTAAAGGTGGGGGCTGATCTCCTAACCCACTGTGCTGTGGTGTTAAACACCATCACCTTGGTTTTACCAAGGTTAACAGACATTCCACTGTCCTG
Organism: Cibotium barometz; assembly: GCF_041138505.1. Classification (NCBI taxonomy): domain Eukaryota; kingdom Viridiplantae; phylum Streptophyta; class Polypodiopsida; order Cyatheales; family Cibotiaceae; genus Cibotium; species Cibotium barometz. The sequence continues at coordinate 51,632,062 of NC_141077.1, read as the reverse complement.
TGCAAACGTGTGCAATGCATCCAAATGACGCTGCATCCCCTCTGGAGAATCTGAGATCAACACAATATCATGAGCATACAAGAACAGCGGAATCCATGTCCCGGCTAGCTGTGCTCCTCTGTCACCCTCCCGCTCTACATAGTCCAAAACCTCATCCACATACATCCCAAATAAGGTGGGAGAAAGGGGGCAGCCTTGTTTTACCCCAATAGTGGAGTGAACCATCTGAGATATACCCTGAGTAGTACGTGCCTGCCCCACAACTGTCCTGTATAAAGCCATGATTCCCCAAATCAGCTCTGTGGGCACTCCCATCTCCTGTAGTATGCGCATCAGTCTGGCCCTCGGTACTGTGTCAAAAGCTTTGCGGGAATCCACAAAGCAACAATAAATCCTCCTGCCATATGATCTGCCCTCCTCAATAATAGCTCTGAGTGTCAAGATATGGTCAAGAGTGGAGAAACCTCTCCTGAACCCCACGTGCCTGATGCACGTATGCCCTCTCTCTCTGCCCATCTACTTAACTCCTGCTCAAGAATAGATGCATATAATCTAGCCAATGTGTGACCAATCATGATGGTATGATAATTCCCAGGAAGCATGGGATCCCTTGACTTAAGGATAGGCACAATCGTGGACATATTCCATGTCTCAGGAAAACCCTCACACATGGCTCGGTTAAACATCATAGCAATAAGCTTTTCAAGCATATCTCTGGCATGAGTAAAGTGCTCTGCTACTAAACCATCATGATCATATGCTCTCCCAGTCCTCATCCTGTCAATAGCTTTCCTTACCATCTCAGCAGTAAAGAAAGCACGTCTCTCGGCATGGCTCTGATGGGTCTGGCAAGGGTGGCGGTCCTGGTGCTGTGTACAGGGAAGTTGCATACTCACCCCAAATCTCTGTGGAGGTAATGGCTGGTGATGGTGAATGCTCATGGAATAGTCTCCATGCCTCGCCTGAGTCCTGACTCATAAATAACTGATACAAATCCCTCTCTAACTGAGCAAGATAAGCCCTCTTCCTCCGTCGCACTAGGCGCCGGAAGGTAATCCGTGAGTGTTTGTGAGTGGTAACACCCATGAGCACCTCTCTCTGTAATCTGATCGTCATATCTCTGCACTCCTCATCATACCAGCTGTTCTGGGGCATGTTCCCAGATGGTCTCCATGTAGGTTGACTATGGGGATATGCCTCTGATGCTGCAGCATGAAGCGTCTCTATCAATATCTGAGTGAGCTCATCTAATGGCCGTCCCGGCTCCTCGGCACATAAGCGTCTGTATATCTCATCCGTGTACACGGTGTCAGTCTCCCTCGTAAAGGTATGACGAGTGTGTGTGGAGACCTGTCCCAATGGAGCTGTGCTGAACTGAAATGTGAGTGAAGAACAAGATAGCATGATCCATTGCTACTCCAACCGGCCTAGTGCCTACCATAAAATCTTGAAAAGAGGGAATGAGACTGGGCTGAGCCATAACATAGTCCACTGTACTAGCACCATGCCGATGTGGAAAGCAAGTGAAACCGCCCGCTGCCGGGAATCTCTGTAGGCCATTCAGGATGGCCAATCCATGTGCAGTCCCCATGACTATCAAATACCGCCCATACTTAGTGTGTTCCTCATCCTGTGAGAGTCTAGATAGGCCCATATCCCTAACATCAAGCTCCCTAACATCAAGCTCCCTCAACATCTCCTCTGACGTATCATAAAATACTGTCTGGTTATGGGTGGTCCTGGCATTAAAGTCCCCCCAAGAGAATGATGTCACCATCCCTGGAGAACTCCCAAATGTCATCATCCAAAATAGAAAAGGGAGATTGCCCGCTAGGTGATGCATACACTGTTGTACTAGGAGCAAAATAGCATATAGCAATGTAGAGATCTCTGCCTGTCTCTGCCCTCAGTCTAACCTACATGTACCTAGCCTGCTCATCTCTGCGGACTATATGTATCTGCAGCTCCTCTCTAAACAGTTCTGCCACTCCTCCAGAGCCCCGTCTTCTATGCTCTGAACGAGTCTCCTGTCTTCAAGCTGTCTCCCATCGGTATCCACTAACATGTGGGATGGACTGTCCAAGAGCCTGATGCATCTCAGAGTAGAAGATGATGTCCCTCCCAATTAAACTATCCGCAAAAGCCCCTACATCAAGGCGTAGAGATCCATTACAATTCCAAGTAGCAACTTTGAGTGTAGTCCCATTGGTTTTGTGTCGTCATGAAGAGCGCCTCTCCATAATCACGACTCTACCATCTCTATAGAAGGCCACTTTCCATTTCTCTCGGGCAGCATAACTTCTTCCATGTGGGCAAGCTGCGAGAGTGTGAGGTCATCTCCAAGAAATATTCCTGTCTTCTTGAGTGTAGGATGTCTCTTGAAGAAGTCCTTTTTCGCTTCCATGGAGGGGAAACGAATGATAAATGCTCCTCAGAAGATTCGCCACTACCTTCTCTCTTCTTTCCCACTCTCCATGCCTTTGTGTGCGTGGCTTCAATGTCCATCATAGAGAAGAGCTCCTTGGTTTCCCCTTCCGCATCATCACGGTCTTTTAGACCGGAGACTCGTACATGTAAGGCCCGGGTCTTCCTCCTTTGCTCCTCTTCAAGGGTCATGTTGATGATGGTGGGAGTGGGGATGGGTGGCAATTCTTTACCTTTCCCTTTCTTGGCGACCTCGATCCATTTCTCCGCCTCGTCCATCTTCTTTTGTATCTCTGTGATATGATCACCTCCACCCATGAAGATGTCTTCTCTTTATGTTGCTTCTCCTCCTCTCGAATGATCCTCATTTGTTCCTTGATGGTATTCAGCTCTTCAATCAAGGAGGGCTGAAATTTTCCATCCTCAAGCTTGCGTTGTGAAGTGGCTTCCAACTCCTTTTTGAGGGCTGAGATTTCAGCTGCTTGACTTTTAGCATGCAATTTGGCGTCCACTAGTTCCTCCTTTAGGGCTGAAATCTCAGCCTCTTGCCTGGATGTTCTCTCTTCGAGCTCTTGGATTTTGTCAAATCCCTTCTCGAGTTTGGAGACGCGGTTTATGATTGCGGTAATGGAAGAGTCGACCATCTTCTTGTTTTCTTTGATAATTGTGCTAAGCTTGTCCTCCACCTTCATGCCACAGCCAATGGACTGGAATTTAATCCATGACACCTGCGCGCAGCGCGAAACAGCAGGAGGAGGGGGGTCAAGCCATGCAGAGAAAAGATTTAGCAGTAGGGCAATGGCGGGGCTGCGTGTGCAGGCGGGGGTAGGAGAATGCACAGGTGGTGTCAGGTGTGCAGGCGGGGGCAGGAGGTGCAGCAAAAAAGGGGAGGGGGGGGGGTAACAGGCAGAGGGGTAGCGGGGGAGGCGGGAGCTCACAGGACAGGCGGAAGGTAGAGAAAAAGAGGAGGGGGGGGGGGGGGGGTAAAACAAAGAGCGGGGTAGCGAGCAGAGGGGGGAGGCGGGGGCTGACAGGACAGGCGGAAGGTAGAGGAAAGAAAAGGGGGGGGGAGAGAGAGAGAGAGAGGAGAGGAGGCGAGGGGCTGGCAGGCAGGAGGAGGGGGGGCGCAGGGGCTGTTGGGCAGAGAGGGCAGGAGGCGCAACAAGGGGGGGGGGGGGAGAGAGAGAGAGAGAGAGAGAGAGAGAGAGAGAGAGAGAGGAGAGGAGGCGAGGGGCTGGCGGGCAGGAGGAGGGGGGGCGTAGGGGCTGTTCGGCAGAGAGGGCTGGAGGCGCAACAAAGGGGGGGGGGGGGGGGGGGGTATGCGCAGCAGAGAGAGCGACGGGCTGGCAGGCAGGAGGAGGGGAGGCGCAGAGAGAAATGAAATGAAATGTTATATTAACGTCTTCAAAAGGCCAAAGTGACCTATGAGACCAAAGTTACAACCATGTGACATCTGATACACTGTCTGGAAAAGAAAAGAGAGAACTAAGTATCTAGCCCCACAATACATCAGTAGGGGGGGCATTCGGAAGCAGCAACTAGGGAGAGTGGGAAGCTAATGCTACTAGTCAAAATGGGGTACATGAGTACATGGATACATGAATACATGAATATGGGGGAGTACAAAAGTGAGAGAGAGAGAGAGAGAGAGAGAGAGAGAGAGAGAGAGAGGCACAAAGAGAGAAAGAAAGAAAGAAAGAAAGATTTTATTAACGTCTTCCAAAAGACCGAACTCGGCCTATGAGACAAATCGGTGTACCTGTATATGGGGTATCCTCTGTCATCCCAACAAAATGAAAAAGTACTGAACTAAAAAGCTGAATCTGGGTGTGCAATAAGTACAATGAGTGGGGGAGGGGATGGAGCTCTACTACTAGGAGAATGCAAAGCTATATGCATGGAGTATACAAACATGATATGCAACCTTGCTAGCTCCATCCTGTACCATACTGGGGGTATAAAATGGTATACATCAATGAAGGGGGTGTCCACAGCTCCCTGAAGAACATGCCTGGGTCTGCTCTGAAGCAAGCCAGTCGCTCCGCACCCTCTCCTGCTAGCCCCCCCTCTGCGCAGAGAGAGAGACAGAGAGAGAGAGAGAGAGAGAGAGATGAAATGAAATGTTATATTAACGTTTTCAAAAGGCCAAAGTGACCTATGAGACCAAAGTTACAACCATATGACATCTGATACACTATCTGGAAAAGAAAAGAAAGGGCTGAAGGTAAGTATCTAGCCCTACCCTACATTAGTAGGGAGCATCCGGAAGCAGCAACTAGGGAGAGTGGGAAGCTAATGCTACTAGTCAAAATGGGGTACATGAGTACATGGATACATAAGAGAGAGAGAGAGAGAGAGATAGAGAGAGAGGGCAGGGGGGCTGGCGGGAGAGGGCGGGAGGGAGGAGAAAGCAGCACAGAGAGCGAGGGACTGGCGGGTAGGAGGGGAGGCGCAGAGAGAGAGGGAGGCACAGAGAGAGAGAGAGAGAGGGTAGGGGGCTGGTGTAGGAAATGGTTGTTAGGGTTAGGGTTTTGGAAGGCACACCAACAGGAAGCTTGTGTGAGAGGGAGAGGAACACGTTTGCTCATATATTGATAATGATAAAAAGGAGTACAATAGCCACATATAAAAGATGTGACCTAAAGTGTGTTCACATGGTCCGGCCATAAACTGTGCCAGGTGGACCAAACCACTTATAACCCTCTATAAGTGAAACTAAGCTAAACTGGGGAAAAAAACCTCCACTAACTGAAGTAAAAGGTGCCCCGGCAATGGCACTCTGACTATTAGTATAGATAGGTGTAGGCTCCTCCACTGAAATATCCATATCAGTCATAAGACGACGCAGCCATACACACTCAATGGTAGTAGTGTAGGCTGCTCTGTACTCTGCCTCACAAGACGAAGTGGCCACTGTGGTCTGTTTCTTGATTAGCCAAGAAATACATGAAGAGCCAAGAAAGAAACGATTTCCACTAGTGGAATGTCTGGTATCAAAATCACCAGCCCAATCTGAATTGCTGTAAGCATATAGCTGCATGTCACCCCCCTCAGGATAAAGCAATCCAAGAGACAAGGTACCCTGCAAATACTGAAATACACGCTTCACAGCTTGCCAATGTGACAATCGCGCGCTGTGCATAAATCTGCTCAACTGAGATACGGCATACTGAATATCTGGCCGTGTAGTACACAAGTAAATAAGGCACCCAACAGCCTGAGCATATATAGTGGCATAAAATAAAGTACTGTCATCTTGTAGTGACAGTTTCATCCCAGGCTCCATAGGAGTGCTCATAGGCTTGCAATCCTGAAATTTGAACTTCTCCAGAAGTTTAGCAACATACCGAGATTGCAACAACCCAATGCCTCTGTTATCGTGCACAAACTGTATGCCCAAATAGTAGTGTACGAGCCCCAAATCAGACATGGCAAATGTTTGTTGCTGTATCTCTTTAAAAGCTGCAATTTTGTCATCATTTGATCCCATGAGCAAAAGATCATCTACATAAAGACTGATGACCAGCAGATCTTTCTCTTCTTTCTTTACATACAAAGTGGCTTCTGATGGACTGTTCACAAAGCCTTGAGTGAGCAGGAAAGCATCTATCTTTGCATACCAAGCTCGTGGAGCTTGTTTCAAACCATACAAGGCCTTTTTCAGCCTGCATACTTTCCCTTCATGACCATGTTCTGCAAAACCTATGGGCTGATGTACATAAACTTCCTCCTCGAGGTCCCCATGTAGGAAAGCAGTCTTGATGTCCTACTGATGAACAACCCAACCACGATGTGCAGTCAATGCAATGACACTCCTAAGTGTCGACATACGGGATGTAGGAGCAAATGTCTTCTCATAATCAATGCCCTTCTTCTGTGCATAGCCCTTTGCAACTAGACGGGCTTTGTACCTATCAATGGATCCATCTGCATGTCTTTTCAACTTATAGACCCACTTAGTACCAATGGCTTTCTTGCCTTTGGGCAGATCAACCAAATCCCATGTTTGATTCTTTTTAATAGAATCAAGTTCACCCTGCATGGCTTTGTTCCAATGTACGTTGTCTCGTGCATCCACAAATGAATCAGGCTCATCATCATCTAGTAAACTAGCTGCCATAACCATATTTAAATCCATGATGTGTGCATGCTCATTGGTCCGTCTCCCTACGAGTACGGCTAGCAAGAGGAGCATCTAGATGGCTATCCTGTAACGTCCTCAAATACCATCTATGTATATGTCTGACCTGTGGAGCCTGTTGCCCCATATTTGGCTCAACTTCTGGCTCAATCTCTTGCTGAATTTCTGCACCACCTTCATGATTAGCTGGCTGCCCTGCACCCTCATGGGTTGGATCACCAACTGTGGAATGAAACTCTATAGGTAGTAGGCCTTTAAACACATCATTTTCAGCCTGATTTGCATCATAACTAGCCATGGATAATTCTGATTTTTCATCAAAAATCACATCCCGACTAGTGAATATCTTCTTGGACAGTGGGTCATATAACCGGTAGCCCTTGCTCTCACGGCTGTACCCAACAAAAATACATTTTGTGGCTTTATCATCCAACTTCCTCCTCAACTCTTTGGGTATGTGTGTATATGCAAGACACCCAAAAGTACGAAAATGTGATATCGAAGGCTTGCGGCCATGCCAAGCCTCAAAAGGAGTAATGGAAACCAATGCCTTTGTGGGACATCGATTCAAAATATGACAAGCACACATAACAGCTTCCACCCAAAAGACATGTGGTAGCTTCTTTGCCTTTAACATACATCTGGCCATCTCCATGAGTGACCGATTCTTCCTTTCTGCAACCCCATTTTGCTGTGGAGTATAAGGAGTAGTATACTGATGCTTGATACCTCTACTCTCAAGAAAGGAATTCAACATGTGTGACACATATTCCCCCCCTCGGTCAGAACGGAGGGTCTTAACCTTGCATCCTGACTCTGTTTCAGCAAGTGCTACAAAGGCCAAAAATGCATCATATTCCTGTGATTTCCGTGTCAAACGGATAGACCCAGCATATACGAGAGAAGTCATCAATAAATGTAGCAAAATAGAAGCAACCTCCTAATGACTTCGTCTGCATGGGACCACAAAGATCACTGTGTATAAGCTGCAACTTTGCAGTTGCTCGTAGAGCCTGATCACGTGGAAAGGAAAACCGATGCATTTCTCCCAAAATACATCCTTCACATATGTGATCTGGAGGCTTCTCCATAAGAGGTAGGTCTGTCAACATGTTATGTTGCTGCATAAGCATAAGACTACCAAAATTTACATGCCCCATGCGAGCATGCCATAACTCCGCATCAACCATAGCTGGAGTAAGAGTGAATGCATGACAAGCAGACTGATCCACTGGCTGAAATGCATCCAACTGATAGAGTCCATGACATAATGTACCAGTAAGCATCAAGGTCAAAGCATTAGCTTTGTCTCTGACCATGCATTTGTCATCATCAAAGTTGACTTGCATACCACACTGTGCTAAAGAAGAAATGGATAACAGAGTCTTCTTTATCCTTGGTACATATAAGGCATCTGTAAGGCGAAGAATAGAGCCATCAATGGCTGTGAGCTGAATCTCCCCAATGCCACGAACTGGATATGAAGCATTATTGGCACACTGAACGGACTTGCCAACAGGGGCAGGGCATACATTACAAAACAAATCCTTGCGAGATGTAATATGCTTTGAAGCACCACTATCAAAATACCAAGTACATGCATGCTCAGTCACACTGAGTGCCTGTGAAGACCAAGAGGCATCATAACTGCATGTGTAGAAACAGTAATCCCTGTCTACAACAAAGGAAGCAGTCTCCGGAGGAGCTTTAGAGGCATCGTTTATAGACATCCCAGACGACTCCTCCTTCTCTTTGGCAATCCTCTTCCTACACTCTGTGATGTAGTGACCTGGCTTCTTACAGTAATGGCATTTGCCCTTCTTCTTGGGCTGTCCATCACTTTTCTTGGTATCCTGAGATGGACCACCATCACCTGAATTTTGATTTGAACTCTTTGGCTGAAACTTGCCTTTCCCTTTTTGACCTGTTACAAATGCTTGTTCAGCACTTGTGTTCATGTTCATGTTCTTCCTGATTTGCTCTTCCTGTAACAAGAGAGCAACAAGTTGCTGATACTTTAGGGGCTCAATAGCATTCCTCATGCTAAGGTTCAAAGAGGTATGAAAAGCCAAGTAGGATCTTGGCAAAGAGTTTAAGATGGTGGATACAAGCTGTGTCTCAGGAATAATCTCATCCACATTGATGAGTTGCTCTCTCAAATCCTGCAGCTTGTTCAAATGGCTAAACATATCATCTGCTTCATGCATCTTCTGGTTTTCCAGCTCTCTTTTCAAAAATGAGATCCGTGCCTCATTACGAGCAGCATACATCTGCTCCAAAGTCACCCATGCATTCCGTGAAGACCCAGCTGAACGAATATGAGGTATAATAGACCTCTGTACTGACAATGCAATAAGTGATAAGGCTTGTGCATCTTTGGCATCCCATGTCTTCTGGGCATTTGTTCTTTGAACAGGCTGTTGCTGAACCGGTACCTGTGCCTTTGTCCTCTTCCACGAGCACCCCCTTGAGGAGTCGTCTTTGGAGCCAATGGACCTGGACGTGGTTCATCACCACTAACAAAATCCCAAAGACCTTTTGCCACGAGCACATTTCTCAGCATGAAACTCCACAAGGAGTAATTCATGCCATCCAGCTTGTCTTCCTTAGACAAGTACGTGAACACATCACTCTGCTGTTGATTTGCCATTATGCCAGTGCACAATGTTGTACCTGTGTATCAAAAAACCCAAAAACAACCCTGAAAGCAACTGTACTCCACTAAGTACAACTGACCCAAATATGCTTGCACTCTCAATCCTCTGAATGTGCAAAACAATGCACTGCTGACTGAGTAGAGCTACAAAAGTGGCTCACACAGTGCCAAAATGCCCAAAAATGCCCAAAATTTCTTCACCCAAAGCCTTGCAAAAACCTATAGAGGTTTCTTTGCAAGAAAACCTCCCTGTATCTGCCAGAAAAACTTTCACAGAGAAAACGTCCGAATTTCAAAACATGTAAAGCTTTAAATTTTACCCATGTGATTTTGCAAGTACTGGTCGGCTGTAGGCTGTACGGAACAGCTGCCCGGAGCAGTGTACGGAGGAGAAGCGGCGACTGTATTGCTGCAGGTATACATAGCAGGTGCTGGTCGTCTGCTGTCTGCTGTACGGAGCAGACTGGTCGGAATAGCTGTACGGAACAGCCGGCGCCTGTATGGACAGACACAGCAGGCTTGTACGGACTGTACGTGCACGACTGTACGTGGGCTGGAGTGGCTGCAGCTGATGGCGAGGGCCTTTACCGACAGGGCAGGCGAACCTGCTCTGATACCAAAATGTAGGAAATGGTTGTTAGGGTTAGGGTTTTTGAAGGCACACCAACAGGAAGCGTGTGTGAGAGAGAGAGAGAATTACACGTTTGGTCATATATTGATAATGATAAAAAGGAGTACAATAGCCACATATAAAAGATGTGACCTAAAGTGTGTTCACATGGTCCGGCCATAAACTGTGCCAGGTGGACCAAACGACTTATAAACCTCTATAAGTGAAACGAAGCTAAACTGGGGGAAAAAACCTCCACTAACTGAAGTAAAAAGTGCCCCAGTAACCTACTGATGATCACTAGCACTTCCTTGGGTGCATACACAGCATAAAACCCAACAGATGGCGGGAGAGAGGGCGGGAGGGAAGGCTGGCGCAAACAGGGCTGGCGCAGAGGGGAGTCGGCGGGAGAGAGGGCGGGAGGGAGGGCTGGCACAGAGGGGCTGGCGGGCAGGAGGAGGGGAGGCGCACAGACAGACACACAAAGAGAGAGAGAGAGAGAGAGAGAGAGAGAGAGAGAGAGAGAGAGAGATTAACGTCTACGAGAGGCCAACTATGAGACAAAAAATAATACAACTGTGTTCTTCCGGTCATCGGAAGAAAAGAAAGAAAAGAAAAAGTGTGCATGTGTCTGGATACAACTGTGAATCATCATGGATCGGTGGAGCCCATATACAAACAATATAAGGGGGGTGGGGATGTGGATGGAGTGCTAAGGCAAGATGCATCTCTATATGCTGAAGGGGTAGTACAAGCATGCTATGTAGATCTATGTCTACCTCCATCCAGTGCCATAAGAGGGATATAAGATATCATACATCGCCGATGCTGAGGCTGTATTAACGTCTACTAGAGGCCGAACTCGACCTATGAGACAAATCAATGTACAACTGTCAATGTCTTCTGGATGTCCATTTAAAAAAAAAAAGGGACAAAATGAACATGAAATAAACTTTGAAAGTATTAAGCTAGTGGGGGGGTGTGATGGATGGAGCACTACTTGCTAGAGGCTCAGTAGGCAACCTATATGCGTAGGGTATACAAGAATGCAATGCAGATCTGTCTAGCTCCAACCAGTACCATAATGGGGGTGTAATATGTGATACATAGGCCATGGCGAGGCAAAAATACCTCGGAGCATGATCTCCGGGTGTGAGTGTAAGTGAGCTAGCCGCTCCTGGATATGGTGCTGATGTCGAGCCCGTATCTCTGTGATCTCCCTCTGATGTAGTCTGGGAGTCTGGTAGCCGGGTGCTCTCGGTCTCCGTCTGGCTCGGAGGTCCGCAGCGTGCTAAAGTGTAACCCCCTCTTGTGTCAGGGTAGGCACAGGGATAGATCTATGGAAGAAAAGGAGGTGCAGCAAACTCGGTCTGGACAATGTCATGTGGGACAGAAGGTTTGCTGCGGATCATCGGTGAGAGCATGAGAATCTAAGGCCTCTATGTGAGACTATGTGGAGGTGGCGAGCCCAGGTGCCCATACTGCTGCAGCATACATCAAAGTAGGGGTGACTAGTGTGTCAAACAACCAACCCTTTGTGCGGGGCTCCTGGAAGTGTGCCTGGTGACACTGTCTCTCTAGCATGGCTAGAGCTGCATACCCTGGTGTGAGTCTATCCCTGGCTGCCTGTGCCATAGTAAATCTTCCTGGCGGAGTCGTAAATGTAATCCCCAGGTACACATATGAGTCTACCACCTCTACCTGTCCTCCTGCTAGTGTGAAGATGGCCGAACTAGCCCTGAGGTGTGGAAAATCATGGCCTCGGTTTTCCCAAGGTTCCCTGTAAGCCCCCTCTGTGTGCAGAAGTCGTCGAGTGCATGGAGATGGTGCTGTAGTCCCATCTACGACTCAGAGACCAGAATAATATCATCTGCATATAGCAGTGTGGAGTGTGGTACCTGAGATGTCTACCTGGTCCCCACCACCGTGACCAATGAAGTCAGCCACCTCATCGATGTATAGCCCAAATAGTGTAGGAGAGAGTGGGCATCCTTGCTTCACACCTATGGTGCTAGCAATAACATCAGATAGCCCCTCGGGGCATCGTATGCGCCCGAGAGAGAGAGAGAGAAATGAAATGATATATTAACGTCTTCAAAAGGCCAAAATAACCTATGAGACCAAAAAGGTTACAACAATTGGTGGATCTGATACAATGTTTGTGTAAGAACAGCTAAAACAACTAAACAACTAACTGAAACTGAAACAACAACTATGGGGAAAAGTAAGGTACTAGGAGCTCCTAATGGATAACATCTGGGAAGGAAAACTCCAGCAACAAAGGTAAGCATCATATACATCACTATCCAAAGATGTCTCTCATCGGTCGATGGCGGATATCCTCAATGTCCTCCATGGTGAGTACTCTGACTGCACGTCTCTGATGCCGTGCTAGTATGGTCCTGATCCCCTGTTGTAGTCTCTGTCGGTGTCGAGATGGGCCTCTCATCTTGGGGCGCCTGGACCGCCCAGCTCTAAAGCCCGATCAATCAGTGTACCTTTGGTGCGGCTATACTCTGGGGCTAGTTGCAATGCTTGCTGGCTTGACTGCTCAATCTCCGATCGAAAGAAGTCTGTAATCTGCCTCTGTAGGTGTCTCTCCCTTCTGATCCCCTCCCTCTCAAGAGACCCTCTCTATGTCTACGCAGCTCCAGCAAGTACAATCCGAGGCATCTCCAATCCTGGTATCTCATGACTCTAGAAAGTGGTCCTAAACCCTCTCTGAACAGGCAGTGAAAACGGCCTCGTATCTCATAATATACTGGAGAGTGACATATGTAATGTAACTCTGTCTCTGGCTCCATCTGGCACAACTGACAAATCCTGGCCTCAGCTGGTACTGCTCTGAATCTGCAAGTCTAAATCTCTAGCTGGTGTGAGGATGTGCGCATCTAACCAATAGCACACCGTACCCCAGGAGAAAGATGAGTATCCATGTAGGTGGGTCTAATCACAGACCCATCCTCCGTGAGTTGGAGAAGATGATCTCTATAGAAAGCCATCTTCGTACCAAGCTCCTGTGTGGGCTGTATCCATGTCCTCCTAGTGTCCAGCTGAGTCAAGTCCTGCCTGGTAAGTCTGGTAATCTTTGCCCGTGTGAGAGAGAGGGAGGGTGCATCCAGGGAGTACTGAAATGGAGGTAGCCTGTCCATACTAAAGCCATGCAGTTGGAACCAAGCTATCATCTGTGCATACCAACATGATCCGTCTCCCTGTGATGCCAACTGTCGTGAAGACTCCAAGGCTAAGCGAGCATATCTGTCTCTAGGAAGAGCCCAAGTGCTATGTATAAAGGAGACTGATCGAGTGAGTGCCTGTACTACCAATGGTGGGGCAGTCATCTCTGCACGGATAATATCATGTGGTACGGAGGCCGTGGCCCTAATCATTCGGGAAATCTAAGAAACCAAGGGCCTCTCCATACATCTCCATCCATCAGTGCTACTAGCTTGTCGGCTGTGGTGATCCACTGAGGGTGCCCATATCTCCACTCCATACAGCATGGCTGAAGTGACCAAAGTGTCAAAGAGCCAGAGCTTTGTTCGAGGTTCCTGAAACTGAACCTGCGAACACATCCTCTCTAGTCTCCCCAATGCTGCATAAGCTCTGGTCAATCTGGTCTCCACTGCTCTCCTCAAGGAAAATAGTGGGTCACTAAAAACCACACCAAGGTAAGTATATGCATCTGTATACTCCATTGTCTCCTGACCATATGTAAAGGTGGGTACTGACCTCCTAACCCACTGTGCTGTGGTGTTAAACACCATCACCTTGGTTTTACCAAGGTTAACAGACAATCCACTGTCCTGTGGAAACGTGTGTAATGCATCCAAATGACGCTGCATCCCCTTTGGAGGATCTGAGATCTGCACAATATCATCAACATACAGTAACAGCGGAATCCATGTCCCTACTACGTGTGCTCCTCCGTCACCCTCCCGCTCTAGGCAGCCCTATTTCTTTTTTTTTTTTTTGGAAAAACGATCCTTCTATTAGTTAATGAGAAAACGCCATATGGCTACAAAGCTCACCTCGCAAGGAGGGATAAAAAACACAATGAACACCTGAGCTCCCCCCCGTGGCTGGCCGCTCTCTGGGGGGGGCTACCTAGTAATACATGATGGAGGTGAGAAAAGCCAAACTGGCGGTCTATAGTGCCAAGTGACATCCTCGTCACTCGCGGCAGTGAGGAAAGGACCAGGCTGCCAAGTGCGGAGGAAAGCCTTGCGGCGCCCTCTCATGCGATCCGAGTCGCCCTGGAGTTTCCCCCAGTGTCCTCTCAAGGTGTGAATGATGTCCACCCAGAGGGCCTGTATGACCTCCGCCGGTGGGGTCGCCTGGTGGTCAACCGTCAATGGCCTCCCTGCATCGGGCTCTCCATATGTGCCAAGCCGTCATGCTGCTGATCATCTCCCATCTCTGCCCGACCCCCTCCTGAGAGGCTGCCGAAGAGAAGTCTGGTGTCGGAACCACCGCCATCGCCCTGTCAGAGACCTGGATGGTCACACTGCCAGGGACGTCCTCATATCCAAGTGCAGGGTCGCTGTCCGTGGCCCAAGCCACCGCACCCCACGTCACCAACATCTCACCTGGTGAGCCTGCAAAAACCATCCTGAGAGCGCGCTGCCAGACCTGCTGTGCCTGTGGGCAATCCCATAAGCAGTGCCGCTGTGACTCCTGTGCATGGCCGCACCAAGGGCAGGACGCTGGGTGTCTGCCAAAAGCTAGCCAAGCCCCCACAGCCAATCCTCTACGCGCTGTGAGCCAGAGAAAAAGCGTCACCTTACGGGGCCGGAAACTAGCCCAAAGGCGCTGCCAGAAGTCCCTAAGAAAGGCAGGAGAGAGCCCCTGTCGCCGCCAATGCTCGGCCGCTGCCGGGGTGCTCGCTATCCTGTGTCTCTGAATCCGCCGCCCCAGCCTCGCTGTGTACTGAAAGAAGGGGATGGCAGGGCTGGTAGGGGCCGAGTAGGGATCTCGCCAAAACCACTCACCTGGATCCCACTGGAGGCGAATAAGAGGCCTGCTGTCCCACGCCCATAATCTCCAAGAGCAGTCCTCCCCTATCGAGGCCGGTGAGGGGTCTACATACCACTGCCTCTGATGAAAGCCGACCACCCGTACCCTCTGAAGAATACAACCCTGGAGCCCATCCAAATCCAGTCGTGTCCTCTGGAGCTGGCCACCCTCTCCCACCTCGAAAGTGAGTGGGGAGACGCTCTCCGCTGTGCCGCAGACCGCTAGAAGGATCTCATGCCGAGTAAAGACACCCATCCACTGTGGAGGTGGAGGGTCCTGTACTGGGGTCCGCCACTCCCGGGGGATGGCCGCCTCAATGTCGTGTCTCATCAACTCTCTGCCCCTCATCCCACTGAGCCTCCTCTCCTGAACCTCTGGAGGCAACTGCTGAAAACATATCCAGTCGTCTAGGGACTGGGCCGGGCCGGAGCTCAACGGGCCCCACGACACGTGAGACCGCGAGCCAACCATATGGCCACTGGGAAGTCGAATCAAGGGGTTCCAGATCAATGGCTGCCGCAAGCGTTCCTCATCGGTGCCCGGGGGAGTCTGGAAAAGGGACGGCCTCAGATGCGCCCAGGCCCTCAGAAGGCTGGCTGCAAAACGCTCCTCGAAGCCAAGGCCCACTCCTCTGGATCGCTGCTCCGTAAAGATCCACCTGATGCTGGGGGTCCAGGGGCCGCTAAGAGAAGGAGTGCGACTGAGCATCCTGGAAACAAGAAACTCCTTCCACGGCTCAGCGCCTGGCAGGAGACCACGAACTACCAACTTGCCAAGCAGAGCACGACTTTGGCAAATAGGATCTACAATGCCCAGGCCGCCTCTCTCCCTCGGCTGAGTGATCACAGCCCATGCCACCTTGGCCCTGGCGGGTCGCCCGTCGCCTCCGGACCAAAGAAAGTTCCTGATGAGCCTCTGCACCTGGCCAATGCACGCCCGAGAGAAGGCCCAGCAAGAAGTGATGTACCACATGGTAGCGAGCAGAACCTGGTTGGCCACAACTACTCGGCCAGCCAGAGATAAACGAGCGGTACTCCAATACAGGAGCTTCTTCCGAATACTCAGAAGAAGGGGGGCTATCTGCTGCTCCGGAGATATATCAATGCCCACATAGCATCCCAAATAACGCACTGTAGTGCCGGGGGGCAGCCACTGAAAACCATCAACTGGCCTCCAAGTCGGGGGGGGGCATAGAACTGACCCACAGCCCACACGACTTGTGCCAGTTGATCAAAGCGCCCGAAGCTCTGCAGAACCTGTCCATGGCTGAGGCGAAGCGGCGGAGGTTCTCCTCACCTCCCTGAAGATAGACAGTAGTGTCATCCGCAAACTCCGAGTCTAGGAGCTCCTCCGAGGTGCGGATGGGAAGCTGGAGGCCCCTCAAACCTGTATCCTGTGCCGTCAAGAAGGTGCTCATGGCCTCCGCCACAAAAAGAAAAAGAAAGGGCGCCAAGGGGCACCCCTGCCGCACCGAGCGCGAGAGCTGGAACCTCTCTCCGCACACGCCCTGTATCAGCACCTGGCTATGAGCCGAAGTGTAGAGTGCAGAGACCCCACGAATCCACTGAGGGGGGAAGCCCATCCTCTCCATAGTGCCTTCCAGAAAGGCCCAGTCCACCCGATCATATGCCTTCTCAAAGTCGAGAAGGAGCACCGCCAGATCCTCCTGTCGAAATCTAGCCAAAGCCGTAGCCTCCCAGAAAGAGAAAATGTTATCCAGAATGCTCCTATCCTGGATGAAGCCTGTCTGCGTGGAGTGGATGATGTCCGGAAGGTGAGGCTGAAGCCGCCTGCTGATCGCCTTAGCTAGGACCTTGTAGGCCGTGCCTAGCAGGGTGATCGGTCTCCACTGTCTAATCTCCAGTCTGTCTCCTCCCTCTTTGGCGATCAAGTGGATCAACCCCTCTGCCATGCTGTCCGGCATGACTCCCGTCTCCATAATCTCCTGGAGTGCCAATCTGAAGCCCCTATGAAGGAGGCCCCAGTATCTCTGGAAGAAAGCCACTGAGAGACCATCCTCTCCTGGGCATTTGCCCCGAGGTAATGCCTGCAGAGCCTCCTCCAGTTCCGTATCCGAGAAAGGGGAGAGAAGGGAGTGCTGCAAATGGACCGGCACAACCGGTCTCGTGAAGCTCCAGACCGCCTCCCTAGCCTCTCTCACCTTGTCGTCTGCTGGCTCAGCAGAGAGAAGATCCCTGTAAAAATCTGTGGCTATCGCCCGAACCCTGGGGGGATCCACCACAACCTGGCCATCAGCCTGGCGAAGCCGCCTGAGACCCTCTCGTCTGAATCGAGGCCCATTCGCCTCAAAGAAATCCCGAGTCACTCTGTCTCCAGCCTAAGTCGAAAAAGAAGCCCGAGCATGGAATCGAAACTCCACCCGCCTCTCCTCGATGGATCTGATCTCAGTGCGGGCTGTCTCCATCTGCTCTGAGATCCAGGGGCTCAGAGGATCTCTCTCCTGGAGTCTCTGAAGGGACACTAGACTCCTCCGTAGGCTCCTCTCCTGCTCTCTGAAGGCCTCCAGACGGTCCAAGGCAGCCAGTCTGAGCATCCGACTGATCTCCTGCAGGCCACTGGCAAGATCACTGGCTGCCGATCCTCTCCTGAACTGCAGCTCCTGCCAGACCTGCTCAACTCTGATCGCGATCTCAGGCTCCTCTATGAGGCAATCTGGAATCCGGACGCTCTGGCCCCGCTCTCCTCTCGTAGGGTCCTCAATCTGGAGAAGCACTGGGAAGTGGTCTGAAAGCGAGGAGCCTGCAAGTATGCCCACGGTGCCACCTCTATCACAAGCCCACTCATCAATGTAGAACCTATCGATGCGAGAGAGGTTAACTCCTGTGGCCCGTCTATCCGAGCGCGAGAAAGAGAGACTCCCCTGCAACCTGCCAAACTCCAGGAGGGTCCACGGATCCTGGCCTCTCACCTGTAGCACAAGCTCCTCCCAGGCAGCGAGCTCTGGCCCATGAATGGTCTCCTGGCTGCCCCCCAGCCTGTCCTCTGCATCCTCCAGCATGTTGCAATCCCCTCCTAGGCACCAGTGGTCTGCCAAGGGGAGGGACTGCCTAATGGTGCTCCAGAACTCAGCTCTCCCGGATGCCCCGTTAGGGGCGTAGAAGTTGAGGAAGCCAATGCGATCTTCCCCAACCCGAAGGATGATCCACTGCGCGCGACCCTGAACCAGGGTGCCAGAGTCGACAACCTCGGAAAGAAGCTGCTCGCTGACTGAAATGCATACTCCGCCCTGATTCCCCTGGGGGCCATATGCCGGGGACCAAAAAGTGTGACTCCTGCCTGGCAAGATCTTCCCGCAGGTGCGGGTACGCCCGGCAGAAAGGTGGTGCTCCTGGATGAAGAGGATATCTATGGGTCCTCCAACGAGAGCCCTCTGGATTTCCTGGCGAAGTCTGCCCCGACCAATGTAGCAGCGACGTCCACCGAGACCCTGGATGTTCCATGAGAGGATCCTCATGGATGTGCTATGGCAAGTGAAGCAGCCACCACTGGCTCACCCCTCTCAGCCGGTCCGGATGATCTGCCCTCCACTCTGTGAGTCTTGGGCGCCGGCTTGGAGAGTAGTCACTGTCTGTCCGGGTGCGGAGTCTCTCCAGAAAGAGGGTGACCTGAGTCTGTGTCCAGCTCCACTCCGCCTTCGCCCTGTCCAGAGCATAGGCGTGAGACCATTCCTCTGCATATAAATATCGAAAGGTAGGCTGCACCCACGGGGCGGCATGGAGGAGAATCAATAGCACCGCCTCAACTGATGTGTGGACCGGATCCACCCGCCAATCTCCTATACCAAACAGGCTCATGCGGGCTGAGTGTAGTCGGGTCTGCAACAATAAGTCCGTGAGCCCCAAGTCACTGAAGTGGTGAGAAAACTCCAGTATCTGGTCACGAAGAACTTCCTCTACAGAGTTGCAGTCCCATGCTGTGTCTGGGGCAACGCTGAGAGGAAAGGAGAAGGCCACCATGCTGCTCACCACTGAAGGAGAACGAGAGGGATGGCACACCACGCAAACTCGCAAGGGCGCGACCAGCGTCTCGAATGGGCCAGCATCCAGCTGGAGGCACCTGAAAAAACTGTAATCCACTGGTAGCCCCATCACTCGTGGGGGCCCCCCCAGGGGAGGCTGGAGAGAACTCTGTGGCGGGCGAAGCTAGGATCGCCATCTCCACCGGCCCGGAGAGGCGGTGAAACAGCCGCTGGACTGAACTCTGGCCTACCCCGCTGCGCTGCCCCGGGGCAGCGGGTGGTCTGGCGAAATATCCTGGAGAGGCCGAAGGGGGGATGGGGGCTCGCGGCGAGGAGGGGGGAGAGCGAGTGGAGGATGGAAAGGCATCTGTCAGAGGATAGGAGTCAGGGGGGGCCGCAGGGGGAGGAGGGAGGGGGGGGGGCAGGGGGGGGAGAGGGGGGGGAGGAAAGAGTGCTCTCCGGGTGGGGGGGAGGGGAACCGGGGGTCGCAGAGAGCGGCCGGGGATCCTCAGGAAACTGCTCCAAGGAGGGGGCGGGGCCCCCCGGGGGGGGAGGCGGGAGTGGTGTCTCCACGTGAGAGGCTCCACCATCGGCCTCAACAACGGGCACTGAGTCTGAATCCTCGTCCATCGGGGTGGGACCTGCAGGCCGCCTATCCCTGACTGGAGCATAAATGCGGGTAGGTGCCTGTACGCCAGCCGGAGTCGCCTGTCCACCAGCCTGTCCGCCAGCCTGTGCTGCCTGCTGGCGTCTGCGATGGTCCCTGCGGGCCGGGCGTTTCCGCCGGCGAACCTCCTGCCAGCCGCCAGTCTCCTGGGTCTGCGCGGCGTTCTCCGCTGGAGCCTGCTCGTCCGATGGTGGTGCCTGCTGTGGCGAGCCAGGGATGTCCGGTCTCGGAGGTGGATGTCCACCTCTCTGGTCTCCTGCAGTGGGTCCAGAGGCCGCATAGCGTGAAGGATGAACCCCCTTGCGGGGGCATGCGCGTGCGAGATGGCCCATCTCCCGACATATGAAACACTGGCCGGGGAGGCCCGAATACTCCACGCGCTGTATCAGATGTCCTCCAGAACGACGAGGGAGGAGGATCGTCTTCGGGAGGGACTCTGGTGACGGAACCACAACACGAATGGCCGGGAGTCCTGCTGCCCGAGCAACCATTGAGGCCGCGGTCTGTGGCACCTCCACCACTTGCCTGAAAGCCCTGCCTATGGACGGCAAGAGGGGCAAGTACTCCCTTTGGAGACCTGGAAAGCAGACGGTGATGGGGAAACCGGTCGCGCCTGCCAGTGGATCAGACGATGGGTCGAAACCGTGGGTCCATCGTGCAAAGAACGCCCGAGAGGAGCGTAGGGCAATGGGGCTCCGAGCCAGCACCCTCTGAGCTGCTGGAGGGGACTCGAACTCCACCTGGTAGTAGCCGCGGCCTAAAAAATCCACGCTGACGATTCTTGCAGTCTCGCCAATGAGGCTACCCTGCAGTAGGTCGCGTAGCTCTCTCCGCATTGGGCGGCTACCCACCACCTTGCAAACCAAGGAAGAGGCCTCCAAGGAAGAAACGAAGGACGTGAGAAGCTGCTGCTCTGCATCTGAGAAGTCTAATCGAAGACTTGTATCGGTCGGGGCTGACGGAGAGGCTGCCATGGAGTCCTCCTAAGGGAAAAGACCAGGTACAGGCTGAACCGAAGAGACGAACCCAAGAAAAAACCTCTCCACTACGCGGAAATCGCCGAAAAAAAGGGGAACGGGGGGCTGAGGCGGGGAGAAGGGGAGAAGCAGGGACGGGGGGCAGAGAGGCCGACGACGCGAGGAGGGGGGGAAGAAAGGAAGGAGGCGGAAAACAGGGGGGGAGGCGGAGGCAGGAGGGCGAGGGGGGGCTGCGCAAGAAAGGCGAAGGGGGGGGAAGAAGAGGGCGGCGCGGAAGAGGGAGGCGGGGGGCTGAGAAGGCTGGCGGGGCAGGCGGGGGGCTGAGGGGGGCAGGCGGGAAGAAAGCGGGGGAGGGGAGGGGCTGCGGGGACAGGCGGGGGGCTGGGAAGGCTGGTGGCGACAGCGATGGGGGAGGCGCAGGGGGCAGCAGGCTACGCGCTACGCGCA
This sequence comes from Cibotium barometz, assembly GCF_041138505.1. NCBI lineage: Eukaryota > Viridiplantae > Streptophyta > Polypodiopsida > Cyatheales > Cibotiaceae > Cibotium > Cibotium barometz. The sequence goes on along the minus strand of NC_141077.1, from coordinate 51,611,145 downwards.
AGTCTCCTCCGAGTAACCTTCCGAGGACTTGTGGAGGTTCTTGTCAAGGATGCATTGTTGGGCAGCCCTATTTCACCCCATTAGTGGAGTGAACCATCTGAGATATACCGTGAGTAGTACGTACCTGCCCCAAAAACTGTTCTGTATAAAGCCATGATTCCCCAAATCAGCTCTGTGGGCACTCCCATCTCCTATAGTCTGCGCATTAGTCTGGCTCTCGGTACTGTGTCAAAAGCTTTACAGAAATCCACAAAGCAACAATAAATCCTCCTACCATATAATCTACCCTCCTCAATAATAGCTGTGAGTGTCAAGATATGGTCAAGAGTGGAGAAACCTCTCCTGAACCCTGCCTGCCCTGATGCACGTATGCCCTCTCTCTCTCTCTGCCCATCTACTCAACTCCTGCTCAAGAATAGATGCATTTAATCTAGCCAATGTGTGACCAATCATGATCGTGCGATGATTCCCAAGAAGCATGGGATCCCTTGACTTGAAGATAGGCACAATCGTGGACATATTCCAAGTCTGAGGAAAACCCTCACACATGGCTCGGTTAAACATCATAGCAATAAGCTCTACAAGCATATCTCTGGCATGAATAAAGTGCTCTGCTACCAAACCATCATAGCATATCTCTGGCATGAATAAAGTGCTTTGCTACCAAACCATCATGATCATATGCTCTCCTTGTCCTCATCCTGTCAATAGCTTTCCTTATCATCTCAGCAGTAAAGAAAAAGCACATGTCTCTAGGCATGGCTCGGATAGGTCTAGCAGGGGTGGCTGTCCTGGTGCTGTGTACAGGGATGCTGCATACTTACCCCAAATCTCTGTGGAGGTAATGGCTGGTGATGGTGAATGCACATGGAATAGTCTTCAATGCCTCGGCTGAGTCCTGACTCATAAATAACTGATACAAATCCCTCTCTAACTGAGCAAGATAAGCCCTCTTCTTCCGTCGCACTAGGCGTCGGAAGGTAATCCGTGATTGTCTGTGAGTGGTAACACCCATGAGCACCTCTCTCTGTAATCTGATCCTCATCTCTTTGCACTCCTCATCATACCAGCTGTTCTGGGGCATGTTCCCAGATCATCTCCGTGTAGGCTGACTATGGGGATATGCCTCTGATGCTGCAGCATGAAGCGTCTCTATCAATATCTGAGTGAGCTCATCTAATGGCCGTCTTGGCTCCTCGGCACATAAGCGTCTATATATCTCATCTGTGTACACAGTGTCAGTCTCCCTCGTAAAGGTATAACGAGTGGGTGTGGAGACCTATCCCAATGGAGCGGTGTTGAACTGAAATGTGAGAGTGAAGGGCAAGATAGCATGATCCACTGCTACTCCAACCGGCCTAGTGCCGACCATAAAATCCTGAAAAGAGGGAATGAGACTGGGCTGAGCCATAACATAGTCCACTGTACTAGCACCATGCCGATGTGGAAAGCTAGTGAAACCGTCCACTGTCGGGAATCTCTATAGGCCATTCAGGATGGCCAATCCATGTGCAGTCCCCATGTCTATCAAATACCGCCCATACACTATATGTTCCTCATCATGTGAGAGTCTAGATAGGCCCATATCCCTAACATCAAGTTCCCTCAACATCGCCTCGGAGGTATCATAAAATACTGTCTGGTTATGGGCGGTCCTGGCATTGAAGTCCCCCAGGAGAACTCCCAAATGTCATCATCCAAAATAGAAATGGGAGACTGCCCGCTAGGTGATGCATACACTGATGTTCTAGGAGCAAAACAGCATATAGCAATGTAGAGATATCTGCCTGTCTCTGCCCTCAGTCTAACCCACATGTACCTAGCCTGCACATCTCTGCAGACTATATGTATCAGAAACAATACTGCCACTCCTCCTGAGCCCCGTCTTCTATGCTCTAAACGAGTCTCCTGTCTACAAGCTGTCTCCCGTCAGTATCCACTAACATGTGGCATGGACTGTCCAGGAGCGTGATGCGTCTCACAGTAGAAGATGATTTCCCTCCCAGTGAAACTATCCTCAAAAGAGAGAGAGAGAGAGAGAGAGAGAGAGAGAGATGAAATGATCTATTAACGTCTTCAAAAGGCCAAAATGACCTATGAGATCAAAAAGGTTACAACAATTGGTGGATCTGATACAATGTCTGTGTAAGAAAAGCTAAAACAACTAAACAACTTACTGAAACTGAAACAACAACTATGAGGAAAAGTAAGGTACTAGGAGCTGCTAATGGATAACATATGGGAAGGAAAACTCCAGCAACAAAGGTAAGCATCATATACATCACTATCCAAAGATGTCTCTCATCGGTCGATGGCGGATATCCTCAATGTCCTCGATGGCTAGTACTCTGAGTGGACGTCTCCCATGCCGTGCTAGTATGGTCCTGATCCTCTGTTGTAGTCTCCACCGGTGTCGAGATGGGCCTCTCATCTTGGGGCGCTTGGACCGCCCCAGCTCTATAGCCCGATCAATTAGTGTACCTCTGGTGCGGCTATACTCTGGGGCTAGCTGCAATGCCTGCTGGCCTGACTGCTCAATCTTTGGTCGAAAGAAGTCTGTAATCTGCCTCTGTAGGTGTCTCTCCCTCTCTGAGGCCTCGGTACCCCATGAGATTATTAGAGCCGAGATGGGAGCATCGCCGATCGTAGTCGAGGCTCTTGCCAGATCAGTGTCCTTCATTCATAGCACCTGGGAGCTTCCCCAACACCGATATGCACGACTTGCTTTAGAGTCCTCTCATCAGCTAGCCATGGAGGGAGACACTTCATGTTGGTATGCGCAGATAGCATCCTGGTTTGACCTCCACGGGTTTAGTTTAGACAGACTTCCACCCTTCCAGTACTCTCTAGAGGCACCCTCTCTCACCTTGACACATTTTGAGATTAGTAGTCATCAGACAGGACCTCATTCAGTTGGACACTAGGAGGACATGGCTAGAGCCCTGGCTAGAGCCCTCACAGGGGTTGGGGACGAAGATGGCTTTCTATAGAGACCATCTTCTCCGCACCACTGAGGATGGCTTGATACTTAGACCGAGCTACATGGATACCCATCTGTCTCATGGATTGAGGTGCTCCATTGGGCAGATCCGCACCTCTTCACATCAGTTAGAGATAGAGACAGGCAGATTTAGAGGCATACCTCCAGGGGACAGGATTTGTCAGATTTGTTGGATAGAGCCAGAGACGGAAGAGCACTACCTCTATCGCTGCACAGCATATTATGAGATTTGAGGGCGCTACCATTGCCTTTTCAGAGAGGGATTTGGACCGCTGGCTAGAGTCATGGACTATTGTGATCAGCGATGCTTGGGTTTTTCTCTCCTGGAGATCCGCAGGCTCAGAGAGTCCATTATCACGAGCAGACGCCCGACTGGCAGGGAGTCCACACAGAGACAGATTACTGACTTCTTTAGAGGGACTACTTGGGAGGACACACAGCCGACAGCCCAGCAGTGGGCACCCCGTGGGACTCTAGTTGAGAGAGCTATCCAGTTGGGCAGATCTAGACGCCCGAGGGTTCGCGGATCCTCACATCGGAGACGGTGCCTACACCGGAGGATTCAGAGCATCATTGCGAGGCATCGGGCTCGTCCGACCAGGCATCTCACTATGGCAGATATCCAGGCCATCCGGCAGAGACCCATGCTAGAGCTCCTAGGATGATTACAACTCCAGCCATATACTATTGTACTCATTGTCACTTTTGTACTCCCCCATATTCATGTATTCAGGTATCCATGTACTCATGTACCCCATTTTGACTAGTAGCATTAGCTTCCCCCCTACTGATGTATTGTGGGGCTATCTCTTTTCTTTTCCAGACAGTGTATCAGATGTCACATGGTTGTAACTTTGGTCTCATAGGTCAGTTTGGCCTTTTGAAGTCGTTAATATAACATTTCATTTCATTTCTGATCCCCTCCCTCTCAAGAGACCCTCTCTATGTCTACGCAGCTCATATTCAAGAGAGAGAGAGAGTTTCATGTTCAAGTTACTTATTATTATGCTTTTTCTCTTGCAGCTTCTTGCGGCTGCTTGTGGTCTTTATATTCAAGTTACTTATTATTATGCTTTTTCTCTCGCAGCTGCTTGCGGTCTTTACGTGAGGGTGATGCTGAGTTGTTTTTTTCTCAAATGAAGTGCGCCAAGCAGGTCTTTCATTTTTACTGCATTCCCCATCCCAATAAATTTCAAAGCAGGCTTGTCAATGTTGTTTTTTTAATGGGAAAGAAGTCCTTAGTAAACATGTTTAGGTGCAGATCCCTAATTTTTCCTTGGATTTGGGTGGATGATAGTTCAAGGTACATATTTTGATGTGCTTGTATGTAAATCTGAACGATACATTTTATGATTTACAACTTTCCTAGGTGATCATGGTACTGTGTTAGCCCAGAGCTTAGAACTCTCTAAAAATCTTTTAAAGCCTCTGGGCTCTATTAGATGCTATAACAATGATCACTAGGAATACGACTATGCACAATAGACTCTCTGCATATCCATTTTAGTGATCCTCACCATTTTGGTGCTTTGAGCATATGGTAATGCCCCAGGCAATCCATACCCTCCAATACTGGTGCAGACAAATCAACACAAGGTGAATCGTGTAAATGCCTGCTGCATGAGGTGCTGAGACCTCCCCATACTTCTGTGGAGCCCCCTCCTTGCCTGCGCACCTGTGCGCCTCCTCCTTCCAGGCCTCCTGTCCACCATTCACCTCACCCCCCCTTCTCTCTGACTGCCCATTTTCCAGCCCCTCCTTCATTACTGTGCACTTCTCCTCTAGCGTGCCTTTAACCTCGCCCCGCTCCTCTGTACGCACTTCTCTCTGTACATGGCAGAAACTGTTGGCTTGGCGATGATATTCCCAGTAGGCCATTCTCTCTCTTGTTTTCTTGATCTAATAGGAGGAGGGATGCAGGTTGCATCTATGCATGCTTAGACCACTTCTACGTTGATGCTTGCGTGCTTGACATGGTAGGCCATACACTCATAGCATCTGGCATTTGATCATTGCCCAGTGGCTTCATGTATTAGAGGTCGAGGATACCATGGCCCTACACGTCGTGTGCATATTCTTGAGCATTTCTACTCAGATACAAAGCTCTCGCGACAGGTGATAGATGTATGGATGTCTCTTGTGTACCAAACCGGAAGTGTAAACTAAGAATATTTTCTCTTTAACACTGTATTTAACCATTGAATTCAGCTCAAGCATCGAAACATGATTTCACAAATCTACATCAAAAGAATTGCTTCTTTCCATCATGATACATTTGCACAACATTCGGGACGAGAAGATGGGCTGTTTCCAACATCCCCCTCCCCTTAAACTAGCATTTTCATTACCATTAAGGAGTGAAATACATCAAACATCATCAGTGGGCAGCCCATGGCCCAGCCTTGTCAAACGACAACTTCTTTCAACAATGCAAATGAAGACAATAGTAAACAATATCTTCCAAATGACTGCCTTACTTAGGACACAAAAGGTCATTAACCATGAGAGGGCTATCGGATGTAGATTATCAACACTACAGAGGGAACATGAAAAGCACCCGGATGTACAATGGATTGCAGATACTTTATGTATTGTTAGGGATGAGATCCAACACTCCTTGGAGCAGAGAGAAGAGAATTGTTACCATGCCGAGAGGAGTCATTTTGGACTCAGATGGGAGGGAATGCAATAAACACTTCTTTGCTAGTCATGGCACATCTCATAGCAGTGAAAGCGTCAGACCGTTGCAGGATACTCCTAAGGCACAACTCACTTGGATCTGACCATGGTGAGGTGGATTGCCTTTGACTTTCACTGTCACCTTCTTACTGCTGAGTTCCATACCCCCCGAGGGATAGAGCACGACATAAGGTTTGGGCTAGTTTGCACTAGCTGATCATGGAGGACGTGTACTTCACTTGATGCCCCGTTCTCTGCTGTGCTGAGAAGTTAAGGCAGGCACTTCATGCATCACCTCAGGGTAAGTGTCCAGGGGATGATTTCCTCTCACCCACCTTTTTCGTGACATTTTGGGATGACTTTGTGAGGATATCACTATGGCCCTTCAAAAAATGTGGAACACATGGATTATGCCTTCTTCTTTTACTGAGGGTCTTATTCACTTATCCCAAAGGTGGAGATAAGACGAATATTGGTCAATGGAGGCCTATCACCTTGCTTTGCCTATAAATTACTTTCCAAGGTAGTAAGCATGAGGTTGCAGCTGGTTTTGTAGGATGTGATTTGTCAAGCTTTCTTGCAGGGCAACCAAGATCTCTGTATCAAGCCTCATGCAAAAAACGTGAGAGAGAAGGACTCAAGAATAGCAAAAAGAAACCTAGCTTGGTATACCATGCTTAACCACCCAACCATTATATATACCAGTGACCCCTGGCATCCAATGTGTACCTTACTGGCCACACACCATACTCACACGCCGCTTGTGTTCCCCCTGGTACTCCCATGTACATATCCATGGGTCTTTGGCCTACAATTGCCACTCATGACCGTTACCCGCTCACACTTATTATTGTAAGTGATGATGTGCAATAGCATGTCACCATTGGTTTTCCCACGCAACGTCCGCGTGTCCCACGCAATACTGGTGTGTAAATCCCACGTAATAGTGTACACGTCCCACGTGTAAGGGTGGTAACATGATTCATGATACAAAGAATGGGTTCCTTCAAGGAAGAAGCATCTTTGATAATATCTTCTCTTTTTAGGAGGCGGTTGAATGTGGCTGGCGCAATAGCAAGCCCAAATGGCATAACAAGGTACTCATAATGACCAAAACGAGTGCGAAAAGCAAACTTAGATGCATCTTCGTCTTTAATACAAATCTGATGATAAATCTATCTTATTGAAGACCTTTGCTCCATCTAGAGTGTCTATCAAATCATCCATCCTTGGCATTGGATATCGATATTTTACAGTAAGTTTATTTAAGGCTTTGTAATCGATACACATTCAATCAGAATCATCTTGCTTCTTAACTAGGAAAACCAGAGAAGCGAACGGTGAGAAATTGGGGCAAATGAGTCCTTTCGCTAGCTAAACCACCTTCGACACCTCGTTCTCCTCGACCAAACTCATCCAGTACGGAGGTCTAATGGCCGTAGTTGCACTGGGCACAAGCTTTATTTGATGTTCCACATTTCTGCGCGAAGGCAAAGAAGAGGGCAGGTCAGATTTGAAACATCAAAAAATTCCATCAGAATTTTCTCTTGCAAAGATTTTGTGGCATTAGTTCCACTTTCATGCGTGTCTATAACACTTGGAACTTCTTGAACCCAACCTAAAAAGAGAGACTTGCATGATATTCTTAGCATTTGTGTAGCATTAATTAATGCATTCTTGGGTAGATCTGGCTGACCTTTTATGTGATGTGTCCTCCCCACATGCATAAATTGATAGACACGCGTTGTGAAGTCGGTAAGAGACTTCTTCTGTGCATGCCGTTCTTTCCCTAGCACAACATCAAAAGGTGCTAGTCGAGTAATATCAAAGTTGAGCTTCTCAAAGTAGGATTGAATGGTGAGACCAAGGCCTACAACTTGTTGATCCCAAACCTCTATTGCTTTGCCATTTGCTAGCTCAACTGTACTAATATGGTGATGGTTGAGTTTTCAACTTTAACTTCTTGACAAGTACCTTTACTGGTTTCCCTTTAACCGAATCCTTCGTGACAATAAGTTCTGTAACTGGAAACTGGTAACCACGACTAGCCTTTGAAGATAAGACTGTATCTGCAGCCGTGGATGCCCGTTTCTCAATTGACACTGAGAGTGTCCTAGTAGAATGCTGGGATATCTAATCTGGAGTATCATCCAATAAATATTCCTCGAGATCATCCCCGAGATCTGAATCTATAGGCTTAGTTGTCATATTTGTAGCTATGTGCTACTCCTTCAATGGACAATCACGCCTTTGATGCTTTCTCATACAAGCATAGTGTAAGCCTTCATTCTTTGCTTTCTCAAACTAGTCGGGAGTGAGAGAAGCTCTGCGGTTATCCTTCATTGACACCTTTCTCTTAACTCCTGCAAGAGTTCTTGTAGACGAATGTATACTAGACATAGATGCCTTTCCCTTTTGTCCACTAGTGTACTTGAAAACTTTATAAGTAGGTATCATAAAATGTGACTTGGAACCTTGACCCATTTCATGAGTTTGATCTTTTCAACCATCTTCATAAACTAAAGCCATCCCTATAGCTCTGGATATGGTTGACACTTCTCTTGGCGTACTCATGGTCGAAATTTATGATTTAACCCCAAGGCATCTGTAAGAAATCTGGTAAAATTTGGGGTATTTTCATAAGCACTTCTCGATACTTGTCTGCATGCTCTGGAACTGTAAGATTCTTTTGTGAGATAAAAAACCAAGTATCAAGTGCTCTACTCTGCTCATCTAGTGCCACAAAATTCTAAATAAACATCTCCTTAAATTCCTCCCAAGTATTCGGGATTGCCTATATGCAGCTTGTTGTATTCTAATGTGCTCATCTATGATATCACCTAAAGTAAAGCGTTGCTCCCAGATAGAAAGCCACTAATCTACTGCATCAACTGCGAGAAGGTAAAGTGCTAGTGTATTTTGGTGGTTTCAAATCCTTTAATGCAAGTTTTGCCTTTAATCCCTTTCCTAGAGTACCCTCATGATTATCCAAGGGATGGGTATCCAAAGTCAATGGCGGCTACGGTACTACAGGTGTTATCATAGTGTGGATATCATTCATAAATAGACTCTTTTATTTTATTTTATTTTATTTTTCTAGAAAGATACTTCTATTAAGTATGAGAAAAACATACAACAATCACAGCTATAAGGCGGAAGACAATAGAATCACCCCAATATGTAAGGTGATTTCAACCACTGAGGAGCATCATGATGCCGTTGTCAGGTAAAAATCTGAGAAGTGTTTTGAGTCTGTGTACATATGGGATGCATGGTTTGCGAATAAGCTTTGCCCTGAATGCCCTGGCAAATGTACAGACTGAATGGTTTTGCAGTGAGCTGGTACACGCACGTTTTTTTTTGGGGAGCAGGTGCTTGAGATTGGAAGTTTTTTTATTGCAACAGTGTGGTGTGCGGGTGGTTGCCAAATGCAAGGCACCGACTGGAATGGGTCGTATTCTGGTAAGTTGAGGTGTAGCTGATGGAAGGCCGTGGGCAGCTCTGGCACTGGAAGGAAGGTTATGGGCGCGGCGTGTTAACCCAAAGCATAAGGAAGCAAAGAGCCCTTTTAGTGTGGCCATCATTGAGGCTTTAGGAATAAATAAATAATATATATACCAAAGTGGCCAGCTTGAGGGGTGGACGTGGAGGTTCATTTGGTTGGCAGCTCGACGTCTAGAAGGTTGGCGAGCGTGGAGCAAACGGAAAGGGTGGGGTGCCGCCTTGCAGGAAAAAGGGAGTCGGGGGACTAAGGTGTAGGGGCGGCCTTGTGAAGGGAGACCTCTCTGGTGGGGAGAGCCAACAGAGAAGGGACCTGCAGTTGCTACTGGTCGTGGCACAGAGGCGACGAGCTGGGAGTAGAGGGTTGCTGGTGTGGGCGCCCTTTGAAGAGAAAAGACGGGTAGCGACCAGAGAGGGTCGTTTGGGAGTAGTAGCCGCCTGGAGATAAAGGGGACGCCTGGCTGGTGATACTGCAGGGAGACGAAAAGGAAGGTTGTCGCCTTGCTGTGATTCTGCAGAGCTGTAACGAAGGCAGCCGCCTTTGATGAGTTGGCGTGGAGGTTGGCGAAGACCAAAGGAGCCGCCTCTGGCAACTATGTGAGACTAGGGGTTGGTGCAGCTGCTGCGGAGACAGAGGGTCTTTCAGGTTTGGGTGGCCTTTCTTTGTTTTGTCGCTGGACGTAGAGGAAGCGTGGGTGATGTGGCTTGGGCTGGTGTTGGGTTGGTGATACAGGCAGTGACTGGAGATGTGAAGTGGTCTAGCGAAGGGAACTGCTGAAGCTTACGAGCTGGATACCTTGTGGGAGAGAGCCTGGAGCGCAGTGCAGAGTTGGAGGCCGTCTCAAGTGTCACTGGCACGTAAAGCAGCTGCAGAGAGGTGGCTGGTAGTGCTGAAGACAGGTGCGAACGGTCGGTACCATAAGAGCCTACGAGGGCTGATGGCAGTGAAGCAGGGAAGAGGGGATAAGTTGGAAGCTGAGGGTTGCTGGTGGGGCGCCCTTTGAAGAGAGAAGTGGCTGGTTTTTGTGTGTGTTGGCTGCAGTAGAGGTGTTGATGTGTGGGCTGGAGACAGGCGGGACTCGCCTACGACACGTGGCAGGCAGCAGCTGGACAAAGAGTAGCCGGGTTGCAGAGGAAGCTGAGGGTTGCTGGTTGGGCACCCTCTGAAGTGAAACAGAGACCGGGAGACAGAGGCTTGGTTGTTAGACGCAAGGGTGAATTTCCTTGGCAGTAAATCCTGGCCAGAGTCCTGGTTTTTGGTGTAATTGCTGAGTTTGTACAGTGTGTATGGTGCTCTGTGTTTTTGCTGAATGATCACTGTCTATCGTGGTTTTGAGCTATCTTTCTGGTGTGGGTGGGTGGTGAACTGTGAAAAGTGTTCCAGCCGGTGGCTGGTGGTGCCTCCGTTGTGTTAGTATTTTCAAAGTTTGGGAGGTGAAGGGTTATAGAGGCGTGGTCTTTTTTCTTTTTTTCACCTCACATGCTTTCTGGTGCCCCCACTGAGGATAGCTCAGGTATATTTCTCTTGCCTACGAGGGTGTATGCCCCAGAGTAAGAGATTGAGGGAAGGTGTTTCTAGTGTTTTCTTGGGATTTGAAGGTGAAGCTTGGGGATCAAAATGATGTCGTATCCAGAGTTTTTTGGTGGTCCTAATGAAGATGTGGCAGATTTTCTGGAAAGGATGGAGGTTGCATGCATAAGCAACCACATCAATGAGCCAGCACAGGTATTGCGGTTGCTGAATATATGTTTGAAGGGAGATGCAAGGATTTGGTACAGAGCTTATGAGGAGTCATTGAAGGATGCTGAGCCACGCATTCCAATGACTGAGGATGGATTGAAGACTGCACTTTTGAACAAGTTTAAGAAGATTGAGGATCCAGATAGAGTTTGGTATGAAGTGCAGGGGTTGACACAGGGCGAATTGGAGCCAATTGATGATTATGTGAAGAAATTCTCTTTGCTGTGGGAGACTTTATGCAGGGCTTTGGGGGAAGATCAAGTACCTCCGGACATGATGAAGAAGGATCATTTTATTGCAGGATTGAAGGGGGGTATTCGCTGGAAGGTTGAATTAAAGAAGCCCAGATCTTATGAGGATGCGGTGGAGATTGCCAAATCAAAGGATTGGAAATTGCAACGAATGAACCAGCTGGGGATGGTTCCAGTGGCAGTGAGGCCTGAAATGAGAAGGGTAGAAGCGGTACCGATGAGAACCGTGCTGGAAAGAGTGCAACCGACAGAAGCTCAGGTGAATAATGTCATACCACAGGGAACAAAGGTAGCACCCACAGCTGTTACAGCTTCTGATGAAGGGCTGAAACAGGACATGAGGCAAATGGTGGATTGTATGAAGAATCTGAGTTTGAAAATGATCGGGAACACAAGTGGTGGACGTGGCCGAGGCAGAGGCTATAATCAGGAAGGGGTTGAAGGTCAGACAGCAGGCTATGGGAGTGGCCGTGGTTTTGGCAGGGGTAGGCGGTTCATTCCTACATGTTGGAATTGTGGTGAACTTGGACATCTAAGTCCTGACTGTGATAAGCCTCAGCAAATGGGGGGTGATATGTATCCCTTACCCTCTCAGATTCCCAATAGGGCAAATGATTATGGGATTGAAATTAAAGGTGAAGCAGGGACCAGTGGGTTGACAAATGAGGAGAAAGGTAAAACTAATGTGATAGATGTGGTCACCCTTGAGAAGACGAAGGAGACAGAAGCTGATGTGATGCGTTTGGGGAAACGGATGCCACAGGAAAGGGAAAGCAGGGATGCTGCAGGGCCCAGCAAGAAGAAAGGTAAAGTGAAGGAAGGAGGGGATGTGAAGGTCAAGCAGAAGCGGAAGTCTCGCAGGAAGTTTCAGGTAACTGATTTTCCACTAGGGGTTGGGCAGGATAGCTACAATTTGCAGGAGGACATGGCTGGAAGGAAAGCTAATATTACTTTTGGGCAATTGATAGAGTTAGCTCCCAAATTGAAGCGTCAGTGGAAAAGACTTGTGAACCCGAGAGAGAAAGAGCCTGCCAGAGGGATAGTGAGTGTTTTATCTGTTCAGGAGTTGCCTGATATATGTCCTGTGGTGAATGTATGGTATAAAGGGAAGAATCTGGGAGAGGCATACATAGATGGTGGTGCACAAATTTGTGTAATCACATTGGCAGCTGTGGAGAGGCTTGGTCTTAATTTTACTGAAGCGTCTGGTTTTCGTATTCGGCTGGCCAATCACCAGAAGGTCAAATGCTTAGGTATGATCAAAGAGTTAGAACTGCTGGCTTTTGATGTAAAGGTGCTTGTGGATTGTCATGTTATACCTGCAGGAATGGATGCGTTCCCCATCATTTTGGGAAGACCATGGCTGAGAGCGATGAAGGCTGTTCAAGATTGGAGGAAAGGGGTCATTACTCTGTATGACAGGAGAGGGGATAAAAAGCAGTTTAACATGGATAATCAGAAGCCTGTTCATGATGAAGAGGAAAGTGAAGCTAATTCAAGTGTTGATGACACGACTAGTAGCACCACTACTAGTGAGAGAACAGAGGACACTTCATCCAGTGAGGAGGATGCAGAGATGGATGCCTTGGTTATTGATGAGGAAGTACTTAGTGATAAGGGTGCACAACAAGAAGAGGCCATACAGGAAGAATGCGAGGAGGTACAAGTGAATCATGAGCAAAGGTATGCATGTGATGTGAAAGAGTATACTTTAAAGTCTTTGGATAATGAACCTTTGTGGGATGAGTGGGATATAGAAAGTCTGCAGGATGATGAACCTGAGTTGGAGCTGGATGACCAGATGTGCATTAATGTTAAGAAAGCCACAAGCAAAATTGATGCTATGAAAGAGAAGCAACACCAGAAGTCTATGGATGATGTTGATACTATGGATGAGATTATGGATGCTGTGATAGATGAATTGCTTATTGGCCTTGATAAAGATAAGCATACAGGAACTGAGGTGGATGCTTTGGGAATGGTGCCTTTTGAAGGGGAGCTTGTTTTGCCTGTAGTGGTTGGCTTTGATGGTGATGCTTCTTATGTGGATGGATAAGAAAATATTATAGCACAGCAGGTTTTTCTTGATGAAGCTTTCATCAATTATTACCCTCAGCAGGAATTGCTTCACTGGTTCTCCGATATTGGTGTTGATCACATCAATGATTTTGGGCTTGAGATGAGGCAGGATGGTGTGTATGTCAGGAGCTTTGTTTCCAGAAGTTCTTATGTTATGTTGTGGGATGTGGGATGGCAAATTATGTCTGGGGAGAATGACAGTGTTTCTTTGATCACCTGGAATAGAGATGTCTTGGTTACATTGTATGATGCTCAAAGGATTGACGGAGGGAAACGTGGTCATATGCTTTTTGCTGCTGATCATGAATGATTCAGCAGGCTAGGGGTTGGGCAAAGTATGTCAGGTAAAAATCTGAGAAGTGTTTTGAGTCTGTGTACATATGGGATGCATGGTTTGCGAATAAGCTTTGCCCTGAATGCCCTGGCAAATGTACAGACTGAATGGTTTTGCAATGAGCTGGTACACGCACGTTTTTTTTTGGGGAGCAGGTGCTTGAGATTGGAAGTTTTTTTATTGCAACAGTGTGGTGTGCGGGTGGTTGCCAAATGCAGGGCACCGACTGGAATTGGTCGTATTCTGGTAAGTTGAGGTGTAGCTGATGGAAGGCCGTGGGCAGCTCTGGCACTAGAAGGAAGGTTATGGGCGCGGCGTGTTAACCCAAAGCATAAGGAAGCAAAGAGCCCTTTTAGTGTGGCCATCATTGAGGCTTTAGGAATAAATAAATAATATATATACCAAAGTGGCCAGCTTGAGGGGTGGACGTGGAGGTTCATTTGGTTGGCAGCTGGACGTCTAGAAGGTTGGCGAGCGTGGAGCAAACGGAAAGGGTGGGGTGTCGCCTTGCAGGAAAAAGGGAGTCGGGGGACTAAGGTGTAGGGGCGGCCTTGTGAAGGGAGACCTCTCTGGTGGGGAGAGCCAACAGAGAAGGGACCTGCAGTTGCTACTGGTCGTGGCACAGAGGCGACGAGCTGGGAGTAGAGGGTTGCTGGTGTGGGTGCCCTTTGAAGAGAAAAGACGGGTAGCGACCAGAGAGGGTCGTTTGGGAGTAGTAGCCGCCTGGAGATAAAGGGGACGCCTGGCTGGTGATACTGCAGGGAGACGAAAAGGAAGGTTGTCGCCTTGCTGTGATTCTGCAGAGCTGTAACGAAGGCAGCCGCCTTTGATGAGTTGGCGTGGAGGCTGGCGAAGACCAAAGGAGCCGCCTCTGGCAACTATGTGAGACTAGGGGTTGGTGCAGCTGCTGCGGAGACAGAGGGTCTTTCAGGTTTGGGTGGCCTTTCTTTGTTTTGTCGCTGGACGTAGAGAAAGCTGCGTGGGTGATGTGGCTTGGGCTGGTGTTCGGTTGGTGATACAGGCAGTGACTGGAGATGTGAAGTGGTCTAGCGAAGGGAACTGCTGAAGCTTACGAGCTGGATACCTTGTGGGAGAGAGCGTGGAGCGCAGTGCAGAGTTGGAGGCCGTCTCAAGTGTCACTGGCACGTAAAGCAGCTGCAGAGAGGTGGCTGGTAGTGCTGAAGACAGGTGCGAACGGCCGGTACCATAAGAGCCTACGAGGGCTGATGGCAGTGAAGCAGGGAAGAGGGGATAAGTTGGAAGCTGAGGGTTGCTGGTGGGGCGCCCTCTGAAGAGAGAAGTGGCTGGTTTTTGTGTGTGTTGGCTGCAATAGAGGTGCTGATGTGTGGGCTGGAGACAGGTGGGACTCGCCTACGACACGTGGTAGGCAGCAGCTAGACAAAGAGTAGCCGGGTTGCAGGGAAGCTGAGGGTTGCTGGTGGGGCGCGCCCTCTGAAGTGAAACAGAGACTGGGAGACAGAGGCTTGGTTGTTAGACGCAAGGGTGAATTCCCTTGGTAGTAAATCCTGGCCAGAGTCCTGGTTTTTGGTGTAATTGCTGAGTTTGTACAGTGTGTATGGTGCTGTGTGTTTTTGTTGAATGATCATTGTCTATCGTGGTTTTGAGCTATCTTTCTGGTGTGGGTGGGTGGTGAACTGTGAAAAGTGTTCTAGCCGATGGCTGGTGGTGCCTCCGTTGTGTTAGTATTTTCAAAGTTTGGGAGGTGAAGGGCTTTAGAGGCGTGGTCTTTTTTTCTTTTTTTCACCTCACACCGTGTAAGACCTGTGGTACTAGAGGAAAAGAAGATGCCATGGTCCCATTCCCGCATAAATATCACACGCTTCACCTGCGCAGAACGAGAGGGCCCTTGAATGCGAGCCCAAGTAGCCATAAGAGTGTGGATGATATCACCCCATATAGTACTAATGCTTTGAGACCCAAAAATTTGGACACCCTCAATAACCTCCCTGCATCTAGCTCTCTAGATCTGCCATGCTGTAATACTGGCAATAATCTCCCAACTGGTGTCAATCCTCTGTCTAGGGGGTGTATGTCCTCAAAAGCTAGGCTGAATCCACGGGCCCGCATCTCTGTGAAGATCCATCTGGTACTCTGCAGCCAAGGGCCCCCTAGACTCAGGGTGTGGGCTGAAATCCAGGCCAGAAGGAAGTCCTTCCATGGCTCGCCGCCAGGAAGGAGTCCTCTAACAGTCAGCTTGCCTAGCAAGGCGTGGCTTTCAATAGCAGGGTCAATGTTGCCAAGCCCCCCTCTACATCGTGGCTGAATGATCACTCTCCATGCCACCTTGGCCCTGGGAGGTCTCTACTTCCTTTCTTTCTTTCTCTTGGCACCTTTGTGCCCCATATTGGTTGTGATCACCTTACATTTCGGGACAAGGTCTTGTTTTGTTCCGGCTTCCAATCGTAATTTTGTATGGTCTATGCATACTTAATAGAAGTCTCCTTTTTGAAAATAAAAATAAAATTGGGCTGGTATGTTCGTGTTAATGATAGCATTGATAACAAGAGATAAGATTGCGAGTGCAGTACTGAAAAGGTCAAGAATCATAAGGAGAAAACTGAGGTGGGATGTGCATGTTAATGGTAGCATTGGTAACAAGAGATAAGATGGCGAGTGCAGTGCTGATTCAAAGAAAAAGGGGGCCGTATGGCCTTCCCTCCCTCCTTCCACCTCGGTTGTAGCTAGAAGAGTTGTGGTACCGTAGGAGCCATAAACAAGTTTTGTATATATAAACTGAGATTGTAAGAAAGGATGGTTAGAAAGAAAATCTGTTATAAGTAATATGTTGGAACAGAGCATCCATTTTTGAGAGTCAGACTCATTTTATGCAGGAAAGAAGTATCTTCAAGAATGCCTTCTCATTTAGAAAGGCAGTGAAATGGGCCAAGGAGACCAGCAGCCCCTTTCCATCCTAATAATTGGTTTTGATAAGGCATACAACCAATAAGCCTGGCATTTCTCAGAGGGAACAATCGAGCAATTTAGATTCTCAAAGAACGGGAGTACGGGATTCCCTTCCCCACACTCCTAGTGAGGTGCAGATTATAATGCTTCCTCCTTCAACGCTATTCACAAAGTCTTGACCGCAAAAGAGAGTGAAATTTCAAACTAATGGCTGACGTGACAACCAACATTTCTTGCTCCAAGAAAAGGTCCTTCCATTAGTAAAAGGGTTCATCTTTGCACAATCTTGTTAGTGGGATTCCACTGTAAGGTGCTGTGAATAGAATTCAGGTGCAATCTGGTAGGATCATAGTAAAGAGATCATGGGCGTCTCTTAGCTGTCTCTCAACTGATTTTCTAGATCCTGTTTCTGCCTATAAGGCAAATTTCTTGCTGATCCAGGGATATCCATGGTGTTTGTCCCTTTCAAAATGGTTCAGGGCCATCCCTTGTCTTTTCCTCTGCACAGAACATTAATGATGACTGATGAGCTAAAGGGTACTTTAAAGATCTACTGCTCCATGCTTAGGCCATTATGGTTGGGTACAAACTGGTTGAGTGAGTGGGTTGTGTAACAGTTATATTGAAGTGACTTCAATGTGCTTGCAACCCACTGTGAAGAATTCATTTCCCTCCTGCAGTAGGTTGCATAATGGTAGAGGAAGCCAATGATTTGGCCTGAACAACCCTGCAAGAGCCAGCCACCAGATAGGTTTCTTTGTGAATCGGATAAGTCTTAGTGTAATTGATACCTTATATTCTGTTCAGAGAGCTGCTTCTAGGTAGTAAGCAAGATCTGAGCAACCACATTAAATGCAAACTGCAAAATATGCAGTGTAAAAAGAATTTTCAAGGCATGAAGTGTTAAAGCATCAAGTCCCAATTTCCAAAACAACAACCACAATTTATGTTGTGCTGCTTGTTCTTGCACCCAACTCTATCTAAATGGGGCTAGAGCAAGGCATAAATAGATAGATACAGATGATCGCCCATTCAACAAGGTCTATGTTATCAATATCTAACAGAGAACCCGCAAACCTATGAGATACTATTTATATCTCTCTCTTTTCCCCACAAAAGCAGTGTTATATCTTACATTGTCAACACATCTTTCTTATACAAATTTTTTGGGGTGTCTAAAAATAAATATTGTTCACAGAAACTTTTTTGGTGGCTTGCAGGAACTAGTTAAGTTGATTTCTCTCACTAGCTTGGAGAGTACTGGGAACATCTTTCCTTTTATTATCAAGCTACAGGTATATGAGATTACTAAATCTCCCAAGAACTTGAAAAATAGAATATTTTCATAGTTAAGAACAGATAACTTCATGTACATGTCTGATCCACTTTTTGATTTTTTGAAGAACCTTAATTACAAGCAAAATTTGAGTGGGCTTGTTGATGGACAAAGTTTGAACTTTGCAGATTTTAGACTGTCTATGCAAGTCATGGGGTTTGCGCTGGAGAAAAAAAAAAGAACTGGGTGAAAAGGAGAAGCTGCTGGGACCTTACATCCCGTCCACTGAGCAAGTAGGATATCAACTCTCTTCTTTTCAAGTTGAAATACCTTATGAATCGAAGTAAGATCTATACCATAGCTAAATTGGTTGACTACCATGAAGGGACTTGGCATGTCTATGTACTCAAAAAGACATGCCATGAAGCTGATGAATTCCATCAACAAAGAAGGCGGCTTATTTTGTAAAGTTACTCAACCAATCAGCTGCCTTGTGCTGCCAACAAGCTCCCATACTGGCTGCAGCCTTGAAGATCCCTGGATTCTGACCCAAGTGGCCATGGGTGTGCAGATGATATCACTCCAAATCCATAAATGCACTCTTGTGTATCATAAATCAAAGAGCCCTTGGTAGCCTCAGTGCATCTAGCCTTCCATATGTGACCGGCTGCAATGCTAGCACTAATCTCCCATGCAGTGTCCAACCTCTATGCAGGTGGGACATACTCTGACTCTGGTAGGTCCTGAAGATGGCACCATCGAACAACTCCCTGACTGATCATAAGACCAGATCCTTGCGGTTTCCCTCATACCTAAGCTGTGGGCCCGACTGTGGCAACCAAATTATTGCACCAAAAGAAATGTAAGCATCCCTCCTCATCCTTCCAAGGAGGGATGCTATTGCTGTCCAAAGTCCTGTGTGCTTCTCTGCACTCCCATAAGCAATGGTAGACTGTCTCTGAAGCCTATGCACATCTCAGGCATGCTGGGCTAACACGAACAACAGATCTCCACTAGTTGGTGGCAAGACCACCAAGAAGAGAAAGCCAAATAAAGGAGGATATTTGTGTCCTCTTATAAGAGTGCCACAACCTCCGCTAAAAAGTCTTTGAATGTCAGGTGTGATACCATAAGCCTCCCAATCAGGTCTAAGAGTATGGACTCTATGAATGTGACTTAAGACAAGATGCATGACATTTCCCACAGTAGAACTAAAGGAATCCACCATACAACCAAAGGCTCCAAGCATCTCTGATCATTCGTAGGGGGGATCAATATAAAAGTGCTTCCGTGCTTTGTCAACAACTCTCAGAGAATGCATCATCGGGCTGTCGATGATATTCTGCATCTCACATCTCCAAATACCATCAATTGTGTAGAGAGAAAAGGACCGTTGCGTCATCCTCCCTTGGCGTGGGGAGGTCCTTAACTTGTAGAGGTACACCTGTCCCTGAGACGACTCCCAACCACTGTGTTGAAGCCCTTCCAAGAAGGTCCCTGTGGGTATGGCAGCATCAATCTGCAAAATCCTCCGACTAATGTCCCTCAGATGCTGCACAAGTACCCCTCTTGGATCCTCCATGAGGCTTTTAAGCCTCTTCCAATCCAGCACTGTGGGGAATCTCTAAGCTAGCCCAATGAATATGCATAGCTACCCCAAGAGGTCTACCAAACTCATTCAGGCTTAAGTCACTGTACGTAATGAGCTTTCTTGTAGCATCCTAAGCTGACCGCGCAGGTATGTGAACCAAGAACCTCCTCATGCAATCCCCAGCCCCTAGAAGGGATCTAACCAAAGGGGAGGAGGGGGGGCAATGCTCTGCCTCCAAGAAGATAAAGCGTGTGCTGTATATCCAGTCACCTCCGCTAACTGGACTACACCTCATAACTTGCTTCATGAGAAAGTCCTTCCATGGCTGAGTACCAAGAAGAAATCCTTTGACAATCATCTTACAAAGCAATGCCTTATATTGCACCTCTTGGTCTATGATATTCAGTCCCCCCTCTTGTGTGGGTAGGATAATGGTTTCTCAAGCAAGTCTACCCCTGGTGTGTATTGTGCCATCTAGTCCTGACCATAGAAAATTCTGAATGAGCCAATGTAACTGGCCAATGCATCCCCTATGAAAAACCCAAGGAGAAGTGATAAACCAAGTAGTGGCTAGCAGCACTTGTTTAACCACTTGCTTCTTCTTCTTGCTACTCCAATCCTGAAGTTTGCTTTTAATGCTCATGAACATATGCGCAAATTGTTGTGGTGGGGAGATGTCTCTCCTAACTTCGCACCCAGGGTATCTGACAGTGCATCCTCTCTCAATCCAAGTGAAACCCACATCCTCCTACTGCCAAAGAAAACATCTCCAATCCTGTGTCCGGAAGGCATAGAGACATGCATGTGAGTCCTCCAAAAACATTGTATTATTGCCTAGCTCCGAGTCCAATCACTCTTCCTCTGTACGTAGGGGCAATCTGAGGCCTGAGAATCCTAGGGTAGCCCGAATGAACCTGGTCATAGCCTCCTACTATGAGCTAGAGTAAGGGAGCTAGGGGGCATCCCTGCCGCACTGAGCAAGAAATCTGAAAGCTCTTAACATGTCCCCCACAGGCCAAAACTGTACTTTGGGCCTCCCTATACAAGCATGAAACCCCTTTGATCTAGTCCTAGGAAAATCCCGTAAGTGCCACTGTGCCTTCCAAGAATCCCAACGCACTCTGCCATATGCTTTTAAAAAGTCCAGCAAGATGATGGCAAGGGGGTGTTGGCTAGAATTAGGGATATTATCTAAGATACTCCTTCCTTGGAGGAACCCATTTTGTGTGTCATGGATATTCCTTTGAAAAATTGGTTGTAAACGCATAGTCAATGGCTTAGCTAAGATTTTGTATACAGATCCAAGCAAAGTGATGGGCCTCCACTGCTTGATGTTTGTCTTATCCCCAATCGTGGAGTGTTTTTGGGAAAGAAAAAGGAATCATCAGCATAAGCTTGCGCCACTAAATTAAGCCCATCAGGAAATTGCAAACCATGCAAAAGTCCTTGATCCGTGAGTTTGTCCATATATAGACGCAAAGGGTGAGTGGCAATCGCATATATTAATGCACTCAAAGGACAACCCTGCCTAACTGATTTACCCAGTATCCAAGTACAGGACAACCCTTTGCCTAATACACAACGTGTTGTACTGTCTTAATAAAGCTAGTAAATGACTCGTTGCAATGTAGGCCCAAAACCATGTGTTGTCATCAGTGCAGCTATGAAATCCGAGTGAACTGTATCAAAAGCCTTTTGCTACATCTATCTCCAGCAATAGAACATTCTGTTGCAATTATTTGGCATACTGATACTGAATGCCCACATAAACATTATAGATGTTATTTGTGATTTGTCTTCTGGGTACAAAACCATATTGGGCTTGATATAATCCTTTGCGCAATATCTTTTACTCTCTAAGTGATCATTTTAGTGATGATCTTATAAATAACAGGCATAAGAGTAATCGGACACCAATCTGAAAGATTCCGACAGAGCTGCTTCTTCAGTACAATCTGACTAATCCTTCTGGACAAGATGTTGGCATACCACTTTGGTACCAAGATTGATTGATCGTGAGTAATAATGGATCCTCAAGTAGGTCCTAGAATTGCACAAGGAATTCTATGTCAACTCATTCCACCCAGAAGATTTCCATTTGCCTGAAGCCTTGACTGCATTATGTATCTCCATAGATGTAAATAGGCTTTCTAATTCAAAGGCTTGTTGAATATCCATTATTTCTTTGACATTCTGAAGAAAATCTGTACGAGCACCGTCATAGAAGAGGTTTCTACAGGAGGTGATGCGGACACGTGTTGGAAGTGATGAGTCACACATTCTTGCTCTAACTGCATTAGATTTTGCGTCTACTCTCCATTATCCTTTTGCACTCATGAGATGCATTGTTTTTGTCGGGTTACATGTAAGCGTTTAAAGAAAGCTTTTGAAGAGTAGGTCTTATTTAAGATAGGCTTTTGTCTAGACCTGACTTGCCATTTTTGTAGCTTTCTATAATTATTCAATTCAAGCTGATGCTTTGCATAACATATCTGATCCTCTTCTTGAGGAGATATGAACAAACATGGCTAATTTTTGTGTTGTTAATCAGCAGCAATCTCTTAGCTGATAACTCGAAATCATCTAGTACCATGTCAAAGTACAAACTCAGCCATATAGGGGCATGAACAGAGAGGTGAAGAGTAATCCACCCACATTCTACAAGTATACAAGTAAGAGGATCAATCCTGGCTGCATTCAATAAATACCATTTGTCAAGCCTTGCCCTGTAGACTACATAAGCATTATGATGAAAGGTATACCCCTTCTTGTCAAGGTAGGTGTCCAACCAAGTATCAAGTGCATCCATGTGATTTATTGCATTGCGCCAAGCAACTCTTTCAGCTGCAATCATGTGTGAATTGCCACGAGTATTATCATCTTTTGCCGGCGAGTTATTAAAATCTCCACATATGAGAAAGAAAGAAAGTTGTATGGGCCTATGAGACCAAAAGTAATACAATGGTACCATGGATATATTGAGCCATGGAAAACTGAAAGAAAAAGTAAAATGAAAATATGTGATAGTACATGTGATGATCAACAGATGATCCTTTGTAGAGTGAGATATGCTATGATCAGCTAATGTCGATGCCCGCCTCGGCCAGAACCGATCTGATGGTGGAGTGAATGTCAAGACTCTGTAATGAGAGCGTGACATGTCGGCGGAGATCCTCACGAATCGGTCTCTATGTGGTGGAGGGTCCTGATGCTCTGGGTCGGGGATGTTTGGCTTGCAGAATGGATCAAGCTCTCTCACTAAGAACTCCTCTGGGGCGTGGAGCTGGAGCGTGGGTACGGGTGGTGGGCTCTGATGTCGTAGTAGAGGAACTGTTGTGGGCAGTAGATTCCGATGTGGATGTATGTACCACAAAGAAATCTGTGATGGCTCTCTGTGAGGTGTCGTGTCGGAGCCGGGGCTGTCTCTCAGCATGTTGCCTCAACACTACATCCCTGTGTCGTCTAAGCTCCATCAAGTACATGCCCAAGCACCTCTGATCCTCAAACTGTATCACCCGTGTGAGTTGTCTAAATCCCTCTCGGAAGAGGCAATGGAATCTCCCCTGTATCTCATAGTAAACCAGGCAACTGAGCATATAATGGGCCTCATCCTCTAGTGCTCCTGTGATGCATACTGTACATGTCCTCTCCTCATGTGGGATATCCTCAGCTCTGCCAATCTCTACCTTGAGGTGGTGGGAGGATACCATGAGCTGGCCGATCGTGATACACCTGGCATGTGACATGTGTATCTATATGTATCCCGGGATCTCAAAGAATCCATCCTCGGAGAGCATTTGTCAACCAATTGCAACCGCATTCTAGCTGTTTGAGCAGATACTGTGGAAGCATAAACAGAAGAAAACTCACAAGTCTCACCATTGAACATACTTTGTACAATGAGTAACCTACCTTCCGGATCATTGGAAGCAACTAGCGGCTGCAATTCTTGTTTTTTAAGAAAAGACACACCAGATAAAATAGAACAACCAGCATAATATCTATAGTATCTATCAAAGAAACCAGTCCGGCCAACCATAGCATGTTGATAATGTTCTAGAGAACATACTATGCCTAGCTTCATTCTATGTAGAGAGTCTCAAACCAGCCTCGAATAATCAATTATTCAAGTTGATCAAACCTTGTACATTATATGACATGCATTTAAGAGGTGCCTTCATGATCATTTTATTGAGAAGTGCAAGCCATATCAACATATGCCGCATATTTTGCTGCATATTCTGTAGAGTTTGCATTCCACCTTGAACTTTTAAAGCCCAAAGCTTTCCTGTACGAACTTCTCCCAACTAGCAAGCTTTACCCCGAGAGGAAGATGGTTCAATTCACATTCTGGACTGTAATGGTTGGGGTCTAACAGAAATAACCTTTCTAGGGTTTGGGGTCTGCCAACCCTTTGGATCTATGACATTCTTATCCTTGTTTGCAACATTTTTTACGGTTTGCTCAGATGTAGCAGGCATATGCGTTGGCTGCCCTGCTCTTGTTCTTATTTGCACTCTTGTGTTAGCAACTGGCACTGTATTCGTTATTTCAGCTTGAGAGTTTCCAAAATTGGAGTCGGAGGAATAGAGTCATTTGGAGGTCTCAACGTAAGAGTAGGATAATCAGAAGCCAAGTGTCCAAACTTAAGACAAGTGTAGCATGCTCCTGCAAAAACTCCTCATTTCAGTTCATAATATTTTTCACCCATACAGACATCATCAACCTCTACTACAATGGATGGTGGGAGGGGTTTATCTGTATCCCACAGAATACAAAATCTATTTCTGTTGCCCAATAGACGTGGGGGACAAATGATAGTGCCCAACATTTGAGCCAATCCTAGTAATGCAACAGACAAAGTCTACTAGGAAGTTAACCACGTCAACCCATATTGGGCATTGATGCTTTAACAGGGCCTGATAGTCCTTTGTGGGTGTCCATGGAAATGCATGCACCATTCTGATTGCCATAAAACAAAGGCGATTTTTCTAACAGCTGCTGCTTATATATTGGTTCTGCGAGAACCACTTCACAAAAGCCGCAAGGAACATAATAATAAACCCCATCAACATGGCATCCACCAAGCAAGTTCTTAATCCATTGAGTAACATCATTCACAGTGGGCATTTTGCCAAGAAATAACATAGTGAATGTGCATTCCGAGAATTTCTTAACTCTTGGCAATATAGTCTGGACACAAATTTTGTAGTTCAAAGTTGGTTTAGGCTTGCCCGGGCAGTTTGATTTTCTTCAAAATCTTTATGGAGTACATCGAACAAGTATTGTGCATCAGGATTATCATGGTTCTTTGAGTCAGTTGGGATCCATTTCCTCCAATCCTTATCTCCACAATGGGAGTAAACAACTTGAGGCTGCGAATCCATAACAAGGACAATAAGTGAAAAGGAAAACCAGAAACACACTGATAGAAGCGAAGAGGCAGACAACAGCTATGAAACAAGAAAAGCTACAGCCAACGAACAACAGAAGAAAGAGATGAGAAAGAACAGGCAGCACAGGAGGAGAGCAGGAAGACGACTAGCAACACAAAGCAGCAAAGACAAAATCAGGCGACAAACCTCAGGAGAGTAGGAGCAGGCGAGCACAGGGAGCAGAAGGACACGAATGGCGAACAACAGAATAGAGGAATGGTCAAGTTGATGTGAACCTCTAGGAACAACGAACATCAGACGAGAACCTCCATGAAAGCAACGGGCACCCACACACTACTCACACACTCTCACGAACAAACGCAACGGGCACCCACACACTACTCACACACTCTCACACACACACACTTTTTTTTAATTTTTGGTGATAACCATTCGTCTATTAACAATGACTTATGTACAATGTAGGAGATGGACGGAAGATAGTCCATCTTCAAGAATCTCAGAAGTAGTGGAAAAACACCTTGAAGTGGCTAAAAGCAATGTCCTCCAACTGTAAGCAATCATGGAGGGATTGTCGCAAATGCATCCTTAAGTAAGCATATGCCTCTAGAGGCATCTGCCCAAACATAGCATTGTTTCTCATCTTCCATATTGTTCATAGAGCCCAATATCTAGTCCTTGCAAAGAAAACATCAAAATCAAGAGAGTTGAGCACACCAGACCCAAATATATAGAATTGCTTTCCATATCACTTGCCTGGAAAGCGTATGTGATATCATCGGCGAATCGTCGACGAGAAGAAACTCTCTCGTCTCCAAATTATGCAATAATAGATGTGGTACAATTTCAAAACGAACTCCACATCTGCACTGTAGGTGGCTCCAGCTATCCCTATTTTGGCAAGCATCTCCGTAACAGGGAGGATACCCACTAAACAATGCCAAAGAAACAATCTTTGCTTTAAATGAAGCTTACTTTTCCATATACCCCAGAGGGGTTTTTTCCACCATCTTTCACTCTTTTGCATACCCCATGGAGTGTTGCCATGTGTGTGAATCCAAGGTGGTTGAAGCAAATGATTGTGCATGCTAGCTGTAGTTATCTTATCCAAATGTAATCGCAGAACTCCACATCTGCACTGTAGGTGGCTCCAGCTATCCCTATTTTAGCAAGCATCTCCGTAACAAGGAGGATACCCACTAAACAATGCCAAAGAAACAATCTTTGCATTAAATGAAGCTTACTTTTCCATATACCCCAGAGGGGTTTTTCCCACCATCTTTCACTCTTTTGCATACCCCATGGAGTGTTGCCATGTGTGTGAATCCAAGGTGGTTGAAGCAAATGATTGTGCATGCTAGCTGCAGTTATCTTATCCAAATGTAATCGCAGAGCATTATCGGTTTGCCCTTTCACTTTCCAATCATTTAGCCTATTATTTTCAACAAGAACAGTTCATATGGCTGCAGTAACCTTTTAATCTTCCTCCGAATCGGTCTATGATGCAAACTTGTTATGCTCCCTGCACGCCTGCGGAAACGATAGCACGTTACTTGTTTCATCCACAACACCTTGTAGCGTTCGTATACCCAAGTATGCCAAAAAGCATGCTTATGTGGCTCTTCCATATCTAGCGGTTCTGCAAACAAAGAGGATCAGTGCAGACTTTCCAATCACATAGAGTTACCAATTGCAGAATCGCGTCCCACCCATTTGAGGTCTTTCAATACGGTCTTCCAATCTTGCACCATTCTTGTAGCATATGGACAGCCCACAATGCAGCCTTCAAAATGGCTTAGCACCACTTCGCAATGTGAAATCACCCAAATTCCACGAGCCATAGTTTTCATGCCTCTACACTACACATAGCTGTAAGCATGATTGCCCAAGGCTGCTCTTGCCGAAAGAACACTGGAATCATTGTAGCTTTTGGAGCTAAAACATGGTATTGAATATTGAGAATATTCAAACCACCATGCATCTTCGGCGAACCATGTAGATACCTTCCAATAAGCAAATTTCGCTTTGAGCCTCTGCTCTATCCATTGTGCCACCTTCTCGACCGTCATATCCCATCCCATTGGGTATTCAAGATGCCTTACCAGTTGATTTGGCTGAACTATTTGACCTGGCCATAGAAGACGGTGCCAATCCATACAGCGTAACGAAATCAACTGACTTCTCAAAAATTATATAAACTCCCATAGCATTACCAAACAACTCTAAGACACTCATGATGCGTGTGAGATGAGTTGGATCATTTTGAGGCCTAAAGAAAGAGTCATCTGCAGAGGCATGTGCCACAAATTGAGTTCCATCCGGTTTCTTGCAGGCCATGAAGCTATCTTGTCTACGTCAATTTGTTAATGTACAGGATCAAGGGATGCGTAGCAATTGCATATAGTAATGCACTCAAAGGTCAACCTTGTCTTACCAATCTTCCCAGTGTCCAATGTTTGGAGAGATCCTTACCCAGAATACGTTGGGCAATGCTATCCCTATACAACCAATAAATTATGTGTTGCATTTTTGTCGCGAATCCCGGAGCAGCCATTACATTAGCTATGTAATTCCGTCAATAGCAATATTATCCGTTATTTGTCTTCTTAGCACAAAACCATATTCTTGATGAGGATGTAATCGATCTTACAAAAGACCTCATCCAGAGTAATATAAGTTATGGCCTCAGACAATACCATCTACTAGATATCTGATAACGCATGACAATGGCTAAGTTCTATCAATGATTGTATTGATTGTTTTGCATCATCCACCCTTTGCCTTTGTTTTCCCATGTGCCATCTACCATAGTCTGCAACGACAATTCGCATGCGATCTCGAGCTTCATTGACGAATTAGGCGGGGGTGGCCTCACACTGGCAGGCATATTGATGCCCATACTACTTTTTTTTTTTTTTTCAGCTGGCCTTTGGCCCATGATCCTCCCATAGTTACCAAATTTCACCGTCCATAGACAGAGGTCCGTAGGCGCTTATTTATCCACCTATAGGCGATGCCGCCGAGAAAGCACCAAGGGGGGTTTTGAACCTAGGGCCTCTTGGTCCTAGGCAAACGCCTTCACCACTTGAGCTATCACCTCATTGGCTAATCCCCATACTATATGCAAATGACATCGTCCTCCTCTCAGACTCAGTCGAGGGGCTTCAGAGACAATTGGATGCCTTACAGGACTTCTGCACTTAGCGGGACCTCTCTATTAACCTTGTAAAACCAAGGTCATGGTCTTCAATACCTCTCGCCTCTTCACATCCAGATTGAGCTTCACATATAGAGGGAATCCTATGGAGATTGTCTCATCCTGTGTCTACCTTGGTGTCACTTTCAGTGGCCCACAATTCACCATGCTTCCCGCAGCACATGCCAGAGTGACCCAGGGATATGCAGCCTTGAGCTTACTTGAGCGGCAGTGCTTCCAGGCACATTTCCAGGAGCCTAGGACGAAGGGTTGGCTTTTTGACACCCTCGTCACACTAGCCTTGAAGTATGAGGAAGCCTTCTGGGGGCCAGATTTATCCGATGAGGATTGGCAGCGAGTTGAGAGGCCCTTGGTCATGATGTTCTCCCGTATGATCCGAAGCAAACCATCAGTCCCACACCAGATTATCCAGGCAGAGTTTGCTGCAGCCTCAATGGTAGTTGATGCACTCTTCCAGACAGTCACATACCTCCATCGCATCAGTCACATGGATCCCCACAGGTACCCGAGGCTTGCCCTGGAGTCCTCAAGACAGCTGGCACTTGAGGACCACTCTGGAGTATGGTATGCACTAGTTTCCACTTGGTTCTCAGTATATGGGCTCCGCATGGACCGCCTAACCCCCCCTTCAGTACAGTTAGACTCCCCTTTTCTCTAGCCCTCTCACGAGGATACCAACCAGGTTATCCGGTTAAATCTTCTCAACCTCTACACCCATTGCACATGGATCACACCTTCGGAGCTCCCCACAAAGATGCACTTCTACATAGATCACTTCCTCACACTCACTGAGGATGGATTCATCCAGCAGTCCAGCTACTGGAGTGTTCACATGTCCCATGCCTTGCAGATTGCGATTGGCTAGATACGGGTTTCATCCCACCGCCTTAGAGTGGAGACAGGTAGAGCTGAGCGCATCGTCAGAGCCAGGAAGCTCATACGGAGACCCAGAGAGGAGAGGATCTGCGGATTATGCCACACAGGTTTAGACGGAGGAGCATTATGTATGTCATTGCCCAGTATACTAAGAGATCCGCGGGAGGTTTCACTGTCTATTTCGTGAGGGATTTGGTCCACTCTCCAGGATCATTGACTTCCAGGACCAATGTTGCCTAGGCCTCTTCCTGCTTGAGCTCCGCAGACACAGGGACACCTTCTTGAGAGAGCTTCGGCCCCAGCCAACCATCACGAGTTTCTTCCAGACCCAGGAGGTGGAGGACACCGATTTATTGGATCTTGTGGACCCTCCACGAGCTGCTCTGGACCTACCTCGCCCGAGAGGAGTTACCTCGGACTGAGCCTCCGCACTCCAGCATGCTGGATGCCCCCATCCCCCCCCGGCCACGATCACCTCATCAGCTCTAGATCTAGGACATGCTCCACCACCATCAAGCTACCTTTCCACGTGACATAGTTGAGGGAGACCTCTCGGCCATACTCATTAGCCCCATGGTTGATATTTTGGAGAGTGGTATACCATCTACTCGGAGCTGATGCTACCCTCATGTTTCTATGTTCTTAGTATTTCCATGGATAGTTTTGTATCACCTAAGCGAGATATCTATGTTTATGTTTTCTTTTTGTTTTATTTTCCATTCCATGGTGAGATATGCCATGGACATTATTGTATCATTGTGGTCTCATAGGCCCATTGGGTCATTAGTAGACACTAAATAGCCCCCACCCCACCCCCACCAGGATCCCGACCACGGCATCCTCACCATCGCCAGATCAGAGCCATTATTGCTCAGCATCGGAGGCGCCTACCTCGCTTCTACGACCTCTCCATTCTAGACAGCCCCATGGCGGAGATACTTGATCTAAGGAGAGGGCAACACTTCAACTGATCAGCATACATGGATCTACCTGATATACATTTGTCAGTATTTTCTACTAAGTATCATCTTGGAGTCTTACAGTTCTGTTCTTATAACTGTAGGACAATCAGTTAATTGTACTTTTTAGTCTCATTTAGTACTCTCAGTTTTGGTCTCATAGGCCATTATGGCCTCTTAGAGACGTTAATATATCATTTCATCATTTCATTTCTCTCTCAGAGATCTATCCCAGTGCCTACCCTAACACAGGAGGGGGTTACACTTCAGCGCGCTGCGGACCTCCAAGCCAAAGGCAGAGCGAGAGCACCAGGCTACCAGACTACATCAGAGGGAGATCACAGAGATACGGGCTCGACATCAACACCATATCCAGGAGCGGCTAGCTCACTTACACTCACACCCGGAGATCATGCTCCGAGGTATTTTTGCCTCGCCATCGCCTATGTATCACATATTACACCCCCGTTATGGTACTGGTTGGAGCTAGACATATCTGCATTGCATTCTTGTATACCCTACGCATATAGGTTGCGTAGTGAGCCTCTAGCAGTAGTGCTCGATCCATCACACCCCCCCACTAGCTCACTACTTTCATAGTTTATTTCATGTTCATTTTGTCCTTTTTTTTTCTGGACATCCAAAAGAGTTTGACAGTTGTACATTGATTTGTCTCATAGGTCGAGTTCGGCGTCTAGTAGACGCTTTCTCTCTCTCTCTATGCAGAGCCCTATACTCACGGCTCGGCATACAGAGAGCCTTGGGAGCCATCACAGAGCAGGACTCGAGGAGAGAGATGACGAGACTTACTCGCCGCAAAAGGCGAGCAAGTTTTTGGGCGAGTCAGATGTCCAGGAGGTATGTCTGAGACTATTGCTAGCACCATTGGTGTGAAGCAAGGATGCCCACTTTCCACCACGCTATTTGGGTTATACATTGATGAGGTGGCTAACTTCATTACACGGGGAGGCGGAGATGGAGTTGATTTAGCAAGTACCTCAGTACATATTATGCTTTATGCTGATGATATTGTATTAGTGTCTGAGTCTCCAGGAGGTCTACAGCAGCATCTACATGCACTCGATGATTTCTGCACACAGAGGGGTCTTACTGTGAACCTTGGGAAAACCAAGGTTACGGTCTTTCATACATCGAGACAGGGTAGGAGTCAGCTGACATTCACTCTCGCAGGACGCCAGGTGAAGGTGGTGACATCATACGTGTACCTAGGGGTTACCTTCTCTGCAGGCAGCCACACGCTTCACCATGGGTTCAGCAGCCAGAGCTAGATTGACATGGGGATATGCAACATTGGCTATGCTAGAGAGACAGTGCCACCAGGCGCATTTTCACCCCGACGAAGGGGTGGCTATTTGACACATTAGTCACACCGGCACTGATGTACGGAGCAGCGGTATGGGCACCAAGCCTTGCTACCCATTGGTGGACATAGATAGAGAAACCACAGGCCCTCATGATGGCACGCATGATACGCAGCAAACCGTGAGTACCTCATGACATTATCCGAGGAGAGTTTGTTGCGCCTCCTATGATGGTAGAGGCCATATTCCAAACTATATGCCTGCTAGACAGATTCAAAGAGATGCCACAGGACAGATTGTCATACAGAGCTTTTGAGGCATCTAGACAGCTGGCTGAGGCAGGAGACAGAGGATCATGGTATGCACAGGTCACACATTGGTTCTCACAGCATGGCCTAGACATGGATCATCTACCACCATTCCAGTATGACAGGGATGCACCACATATCCGTCTCTCTCATAGTGAGAGGAACAGAGTCTTGAGACAGGACCTATGGCAGCTCTATACACAAGAGACATGGATATCGCCTACACAACCTCTTCCACCGAAGATGCTATACTAGAGAGATCACTTCATGAGTATCACTGATGATGGATTTATAGAGAGGCCTAGATACATGGAGGGCTTTTTACCACACGGCTCCGGAGTGGCTATTGGTTAGCTTAGAGTTTCATCACATCGATTGGAGATCGAGACTGGCAGAGCAGCACGGATCCCCCGAGAGGAGAGGGAATGCAGATTGTGCAGAGAGGAGGTGGAGAGTGAGGAGCATTATGTATGCAAATGCAGAGCATATACAGCCATCAGAGAGAGAGATCCCATTTTATTCAGAGAGCCACATTCCCTACGCCAGATCTTTGAGGCAGCAGGCCAGCGCATACTAGGGAGATTCATTCTAGACATACAGCGTCACATAGAGACATCATTACAGGCTCAGACAGCTCTAGAGGGGGGACGACAGACACAGGTTACTACATTTTTTCAGAGATCCATCCCACTCCCAGCCCCTACACGGCAGTGACTTACTCTCCAGAGAGCAGAGACACTCAGCCCGCAAGAGACAGAGGACACCTGGCTTTCGGACACCACGCCTATACTAGAGAGAGATGACAGCGATCAGAGCTCAGTTTCACAGAGAGAGTGCGGAGCGACTGGCTCGCTTCAGAGCAGACCTAGGCATATTCTTCAGGGGGCTGTGGACACCCCCTTCATTGATGTATACCATTTTATACCCCCAGTATGGTACAGGATGGAGCTAGCTAGGTTGCATATCATGATTGTATACTCCATGCATATAGCTTTGCATTCTCCTAGTAGTAGAGCTCCATCCCATCCCCCACTCATTGTACTTATTGCACACCCAGATTCAGCTTTTTAGTTCAGTACTTTTTCATTTTGTTGGGATGACAGAGGATACCCCATACAGGTACACCGATTTGTCTCATAGGCCGAGTTCGGTCTTTTGGAAGACATTAATAAAATCTTTCTTTCTTTCTCTCTCTCTCTCTCTCTCTCTCTCCAGACGCCCACGACTACGGAGGGGGGCATCCCAGCATAGACGGAGGTTGCAGTGGCAGATTCGGATTATTCTTGCGAGGCATGCGGGACACCCAGTCAGGGTGCTGACCACAGAGGATATTGAGGAGATCCGCCAGTGTCCGATGCGGCACATACTATGAGATGGAGGCACCTCCATAGTGTACCCCTCCGTCCCACATGATATTGTATCCCTTCACTATATTCCACTCACCTCCATAGCGTACCCCCCCCCTCGCTATATTCCAGTTCCAGTTTCATTTTCTAGGTACCAGTAGTATCATCTTTATTTTTCATTTTTCTGGGTTTTTTTATCCAGACATTGTATCAGATCCACCATGATGTAACTTTTGGTCT
>NC_141077.1:50530603-50820603 GCF_041138505.1 Cibotium barometz | reverse complement strand
ATTTTTTCCCAGTTTTGCTCCACGTGGGTGTGCTGTAGTTTTTTCCTTGATTGGTTGTAGTAGCTGGCTAGCTAGGAGGGCTTTTTCTTTTGCTGGCCAACTAGACCTGGTCATGGCCAACTAGGTGGTACTCATTGTGGGCTAGCCGACTGGCTTTTATGCTGGTCGACTGGATATTATCCAATCATGGGCCTATTTAGGGGCTATCCGTCTAGCCCCTAGTGGTCGTTGCTCCTGCATGTATGTATAGCACGTCATCCTCCCACACCGTTTTTGTACCAAATATATAGTGTATATAGTAGAGTTTATACAGCGTTTCTTTCTCAGCACTTTTGCGTTTCATTTCTCTTAGGTGTTTCTCATATTTTGCTACGCATTCCGACACCTACAGGGTGCTTAAGGGATGCGATTAAGGCCGGAAGACTTTCGCTATGTCACATTGTGGTATCTGAGCAGCAGGTGTAGCCATGTGATAAGCATATATCAAAAAATGTGAAGCTCCCAAATATTCCAAACTAGTAGCCCTACAAGAACTACAACACCCACCCTACATCCCGTGAGGATCAAGCTCCAACCTAAGGGCATCATACTTACACCACAAGGGCATTGAAGCAAGGTACATGCAAGCATTTAGGAAGAATTAGGAAGGTCAAGCATACATTAGGTGAATCCTTAGCTTTTAGCCCATGGAAGGAGTACTTTAGTGGCTTCTCAAGAATAGGAGGTGCAACTTCAGTTAGGTGCCTTGATCAACCTCAGTAATAAGAAGTCATCATTGTGTTAAGGCCCAAGGGAGAGGGGTATGCAAGTAAGGGGACAACATGGGAACAAGGTGCTCAATTTCAACACCAATAGGAGAGGATGTCTGTATTTAGTATCGACATCCCTAGATAGACGAAGTAGCTAGGGGTGTGGATGGGCAGAGAAGCGATGACGGTGCAACAAGCTTGGGGATCGCCCGGACTCATAGGTGGATGGAAGAGATGCAAACAAAGAAGACGGCTCTTGTGATTCGCAAGAACCATCTCTTTTGGTTTTTTTTTTAAAATTCCTAGAGTGTTGTTTAAGTGACGGACCTATAAATGACGTCCCTTACACAACACAATGCAGTTTCCTAACGTCGCTTACGTCATCGTTTATACGAGACATTATTATCATCACTTACCTATGCAATCCATATTGCAAGACGGGCTTTGCGACACCATTTTCTCACATTTAAAATGTGTCACTTAAGTGATGTTCATCATCGCTTAAGCGACATGTTTGGAAAAATGCGTCATTTTGGCCCCGTCGCTAAGGGGGGATTTTGTTGTAGTGTGGTGTGAATGAAAATATCCACTTACAAGATAAGGTTATAAAAAGCATTAAAATGGTTTGTGTAAAAAGTGCTCTATATAAATGGTTAAACCACATTCATGTTTCAAAAAGATCAAGATAGGGTTGCAAACCCTAAGGTTAAAAATTTGTAATTGCCTAAGACATGTTATTTTAAAGTTTGCAAGCTCAAGGCTTATGAGATCTTTGTAATCATCTTATGTTGTAATAATCCTACACCTAAAAGTGACACCACAATGCAAAAGGCCTAAGTGGGCACTAAGGGGAAGACTTTCATCTCTCAAAGTATGGTAATGACCATGCTTACATCAAAGGGGGGTGTTGAAATAGTGATGTTAGCATGCCTAGAGGTGCTAATAATGAGCACTGGAGCATGAGTAGAATGAAAGAAAAATGGAATGGTTGTCTAAAGGGGTCCAATAGCATTTGTTAGGAATTGAAGGGTCCAATAGGAGCAAGCTAATGACCAAGGGGCATGATGATGTTTGAAGGAGATTGGGCTAAAGGCTATCAATATTAGAAGCCTTTCAATGTATGGTTCAAAAACATATGCAACTAGTGTATTGTTGAGTGTCCTACTCTCTCTCTCTCTAGCCATAGAGTTCTTGGTTTGGTTTAACCCACCTTAGTTATCATGCTTAATCTTTTGTCTACCACCATGATCAATCCCATATTAGGATTCTTAACAAAGATTCTATATAGATTTTAGTGTAATTTAGAGTTTTGATGTATATTAAGGAGACTGTAGTGTAGAGTGTAGTTCTGTTGTAGAATATGTTGTGCAGAGTGGTGTAGTTTACAGTTGTGTAGTATATCTATGCAAAGTTGTGTGCAAAGTATTGTTTACAAATTTCTTAGTGTGGAATTATAAAGAAATATAGAGACAGTATAGGAATCAAACCTTGAAGCAACAGTGAGTGACTCTTGATTAAAAATTTCATAATCTTGATCATTTCTTGCAAGAATTATGTTTCTTTAAGACAAAATTGCTGAAGCTGCAAGAAATCAAGAAATGTTACAAAGTTTGATGCAAGATAAACACAATTGTGGTGTTCTTTCTTAATTTGATGCAAGTAAGAAAGATTAGTGCATCTCAATGCAAGATTATAACAACAATTGATAATGTGATATGATCTAAGATGTTAGCAAGTAAGCAAGATTAGTGTATCTTAATTTAGTGTAAATAAGCAAGATTAGTTCATCTTAATGTAAGATTATGATAACAATTGATAATGTGATATGACCCAAGAGAATTGGAACAAATTATTGACCAAGAAGGTCATGAACAACAATACATTAGTGATGATCTTACGATTAGTGAGTAGTCTTGAGGGGACTTGACAAATCTGAAGCAATTTGGACAGTTTATTGACCAAGAAAAGGATAAATCTTGTAAAGCTTTGATAAAAGGTTGTAAAAGAGTGAAGAGACAACATAATTTACAAAGCCTTTAGCAACCATTTCAGTACAAGCCCTACTACCAATTGAACTTAGTTCATTGGTGAAACCAGTATGCACCATACACCACAAGGTTCCTGATGTGGAAAAAGTTAGCATCTTGGTGCTAGGCACATGATTTTGTTTTCTGGAAACACAACACTACTGTGCTAGCTGTTAAAAGTCTAGCTTCTCAAAGACATCCCGTTAAACAACCGGTGGGGAGCAGATCAAAGCTTCATCGCCTTGGTTTGTTCCAAGGCTCCACACAACAACTCCATAGAGAGATGCTTTATTGCAAGGTGGTGCGTGTCGTTGTGATCTTGAGAGCGTGGTAGCATAGTGATTTGGTATTGCTATGTGATTTGGTATTGCTATGGCATTTTGTGGTCACATCCTAGAAATTTAAGTGACAGTCACACATCATTTTCTACACCAAGTCTATCACCACCCAGATTACTACAAAGACGGAGCAGTCGGGAGGCCTTCATTGCCATTTCCAGAGGCTCAGCATGGCCACCAGAGAGCTTGAGATTATGGTGTTCCAAGTCTACAGGGCCAGAGCTGCAGATACGGTGATAAATGTGTTTGAGATCGCCAGCAGTGCTGAGCATGTCAAGTTAAATGCTTTACGTAGTAGGAGAACCGCGTAACTCGTGAGTGCATCGGTCCTCAAACTCACCGGGATCCTCCAGGCGATAGTTGGCAGCAGCCGAAAGCTCACAAGCAAGGAAGGCTTCTATGATACGAGCCTAATCAAATCCCAGGGCCTCAAGCCATTCAATGGCTTCTCCCTCTTCAAATTTTATCTCCTCAGGCTTCTTATTCCAGAACTATCTAAAGAAGCGCATCAGAGACAGCACGTTCCCTTCATTAGCACAACTCACGAGCATGTCGGATAAATGCAGGAGCACGTCCATTAAAGATGCAGTTGGCATCAATGAAGGTCCTACATGTGGAAGTTGTCGAGCTGAAATTGAAGCATCATGGCTATGCCAAACCAACGTATTGAGCACACAAACGCACTAAGCTGAGCGCACCAAACAACGTCTGCGGAGCGCAATAAAGCTTTCTTTAAATAAACAAGCCGAAGCCGAAAAGGAGTGGGCCGATGGTGTAGCTACAACCCGGAACGCTGGCTTCTCAGAATGCCAGATATATTGAACCTAGCGCAGATATTTAGTAACAAGCATCATGATCGCCTTTTGTCCAAAGGCTCAGCTAGTGACTGCGTCAAATCTCTCTCTTGACAAGTTCAAAAAATGTATTATAGAACGTAGCACAGTGCTCTCTCTCGATATATGTATATCATTGTTCATCGGCTAATTTAAAAACTCTTTATTTGTAATTTTTTCATAAATAAAACACACCTTTCTTCTATTCGATCTATAAATAGTACCCTTCCCTATATAAAAAATGTGTAAAAAATGGACTAAAATAACTCCTTTTGTTGAATTCATGTGCTACACTTATATATTTATGAGTGACTCCTCCGAATTGTTCATTACTTTTCAAAAACTCACGACGTGCAGCAAATAGAGAAAAAACAGGGAAAAAAACTACAAGAGAAAGGCTTCAAGCTTTATGGTCATCAAGGCTTAGCCAACTAAGGAGGAGAGGTTGGGAGCCACTTCTTGGGAGGTCACCCATCCTACTAGCATTCACGCCATTGCATGCTTAACCTCCACCTTTTCATTCCCTTTCAAGTCACAAAAATTGATGGAGGAGGGATGGTAATGGCCCTAGTCTTCTATTATTATGTATGCTGTCATTATCCCTCGCACTATGCATGTGGTATGTAGACGGCCATAGGCTATGACCTTCCAACACCCTCCCTTGATGGCAAGGACGTAGGGTATCCAAAGGTTCTCACTTTCCTTGGAGGTATGCTTGCTCTCATATAGAACTCAACTATTCCAATATATG
Source organism: Cibotium barometz (assembly GCF_041138505.1). Lineage (NCBI taxonomy): Eukaryota > Viridiplantae > Streptophyta > Polypodiopsida > Cyatheales > Cibotiaceae > Cibotium > Cibotium barometz. The sequence goes on along the minus strand of NC_141077.1, from coordinate 50,815,905 downwards.
CCTGTTTGCTGCTGCTAGTGATTACTCCAGGCATACCACGACGGCGTAGCCTTCTTAGTCGTACATGCATTCGGCCTTCGTTTAGCTCCACCGAGAGGAATCGACAAGTTGACCAGCTCCGTTGACAACATCCCAACATGCCCTCCCTAGCTCTGATACCATGTTGAAAATTAGGGGCCACTGTCCTGGAGGTCACCCATCCGAGTAGTATTCACGCCACTGCACGCTTAACGTCCACCACTCTATTCCCTTCCAAGCCACAAAAATTGGTGGGAGGAGGGATGATAATGGCCCTAATCTTCTATTATTTATGTATGATCTCATTATCCCTAGCACTATGCATATGGTATGTAGATGGCTAGGCCATGACCTTCCAACAAGAGGAAGCTACCAGTGTGAGAACAAGGGAGAGAAGACTCGCGCAAGAGTCCCTTGGCTAGGAGGGAAAAAAATATTATTATTATTTTAATAAGAGTCTTGCTCTATTCAAGCTTAAGGGTTTTTCTAAAAGCCTTTCACACTTGGGCCAGCCCACTTGCCCACTTAAGCCTTCTACTATTTCACACTCTATTATTTACCGAATCCCTTTATCTTCACCATTAACCCATCCCATTTTTCTTGCTTTCATAGCTTCCTCCCTACACTAACCTTTTCTTGCCATAACACCTTTGAATAATAAGGGCAAGCATATAACTTGGCCATTATTTGCAAATCATTGAAATTGTTGAATTTGAATATTAAACTAGTGGACTGTTATGGGCTACCATACCTCAAGAGGAAACTCTACACATTCACCTAATGGATGAGCAATAGATCACAACTGTCATAGGATACTTATTACCAATGCTTCGATCTTGAGTCCCTTGAGGCCTCCAAGCTCGCTTGTTAAGCTCCAAACTCCAAGCTTTACCTCCACAATGTCACCGTGGAGTCGTTCACACCGTCACATAGAGCAATCACTCTCTCACTCACTCTCTCACCATGGAGTCGTTCACACCGTCACATAGGGCAATCATTCTCTCACACAAGCATGAATCACACAAGCATGAAAGAGGTAGAATGCTAGAATTCTCTCACTCCTTCAATCTCTCTCAAGACACAAAGGGAGTGCTCTCAATAGCACAAAGGGGATTGTGTCTTTTCATTATGAGAAAATGCCTTATATACATTTAACCCTTATTCACACTTGGACGCCCAAAACTTACTTACTAGGCCTTAATATCTCATAGTGTATAACTTTTATAGTGTTATTTCATGACACTTATTAATGTCCTCAATTGAGGATCATGTTTGTTAATCCAAAATGGGATTAACATCCCCCCCCTTCCTGATATAGGTTCTATCCCCTTAGAACCTGTTACCTAGGTCGGAAGACCTGGTCACCGAACTCATGTTGGTAAAAATTTCTCCTCGATTGGAGCTTCTTAAGTGTACGTTAGAAAGCCGAATGGGATCTCCAAAATCTAGTATCCACCATGTCTTCAAAAGTGATGTGCATGTATTCTGGAAGACATTGAAGATGGTTGTAATAGAGCATGATCCCTCTATCCTGATGGGCCTTGGTTCATGTCAAACCTCAAGTTTTCTGCCTCATAGCCATCATAATCCTCCTTTGGTTGGTCTATGAGTACCACCACTAACTTTAAAAATATGACACTGGCTATAATGGCGCGGTCGGGAATGTTGTGCCATGTCCGATTCCATGTCAATATCTACTATCTTTGTTCCTGAATGTGGCCAAAAGTTGCTGGTACAAAGATTGGGAAGTTGTAGCATGCATGAGAGTCACACCTTTTGGCTTCTTGAAACTCCAATGGCGTCCATCTTCTTTTAATTGGCATGTACAATGGATCGACCCGCAATGTTAGTGGGGCGGTCATGTACACTTGGCTATATTATAGAATCACTAGGTACTCTTTCTTCCAGTCGGGTTGAATTCGAAAATCCTCTTGGCGAGGTGCTCTTCAGTAGTTACGATTATGGCGTAGCCACCTCTTGTGTGTACGGGGTTTGCTTTTCACCACCTGTGGAAACAATATTTAATCATAAATGTTACTATCTTGATCACCAGTAAATCAGCTAAATGCGGATTGGTCAGCTTTGTGTGCTTGGCCACATTTTCCCATAAGGTGCCCTCTCCTGCTAATGGAACAAGTTATTCTAAATCAGGTCGTGGAGAACAGAGAGGGTATGGTACATTATGCTACTTTGTTGGAGTGACCTCTGAGTATGCTTTAGGCATGATCCGTCGTGTAGGCTCAAAGGGAATAATCTACATTAGTACCTTGAACATTAATTTGGGCTTCAAAAGAGGATTGCCTGCTCTTATGAGTCCCTCGTATTCTACAGCTAATAAAGAATGCAAGATTGTTTCATAAGTAAAAACGGTTCAAGATTATCTTGTAGGACATTTTGTCTTACCTCTTGAGCATGCCTCATTGGAGATGGGGTAGGTGCCAGTACCTTTTATAGTGCTGTTTCATGACACTTATTAATGTCCTCAATTGAGGATCATGTTTGTTAATCCAAAATGGGATTAACATCCCCCCTTCTTGATATAGGTTCTATCCCCTTAGGACCTGTTACCTAGGTTCTATCCCCTTAGAACCTGTTACCTAGGTCGGAAGACCTGGTCACCAACTCATGTTGGTAAAAATTTCTCCTAGATTGGAGCTTCTTAAATGTACGTTAGAAAGCCGAATGGGATCTCCAAAATCTAGTATCCACCATGTCTTCAAAAGTGATATGCATGTATTCTAGAAGACATCGAAGTGGTTGTAATAGAGCATGATCCCTCTATCTGATGGGCCTTGGTTCATGTCGAACCTCAAGTTTTCTACCTCATAGCCATCATAATCCTCCTTTGGTTGGTCTATGAGTACCACCACTAACTTTAAAAATATGACACTGGCTACAATGGCGCGGTCGGGAATGTTGTGCCATGTCCGATTCCATGTCAATATCTACTGTCTTTGTTCCTCGGGGGCAAGAGAGTTAGTGGAAAAATCTCTCTCAGGAGGAGAAAAAGATGAGACAATGTATTCTACCTGACAGGTGTTAGTAGGTTGCGATTTAGGATATGGGTTAAGTAGTTTACTAGCGACATTAGTGTAGACATGGTAAGTGGATTTTGAAAATGAAGAAGAAGTTTCTTCTTGACCCTGTCTTGTGCTAGGTGGTGGGTGACTAGGCTTATGAGACTTAATAATTCCCTTAAGTCTAGAATTTCCTCTTCGGTTATTGTTGGATACTGTATATGCGTAGCATCAAAATTGTATTGTACGGTTATTAGCATGGCTTCTAAATGTTTGTATATATTAGTGTAGAGTTTTAGAATGCCATAAGGGTGATAGAGAGTGGACTCACAGAGGTTTAGATGTTGGTGAGTGTTATAGACCTCTAACTAGCTGTGTGACTTATGACCCAACTGGTAACTATGTGCTACGACTTCGTAGTTGGCGGGCATCTCTGGAATGTCATCTAGGACAAACACGTCTAATTTTTTGACACTGTTGTCCAGAATTTCTGAGTTTTGGTGCACACGACATCAACTACAAAGGTTTAAGACGATAGGATGTAAAAGACATAAAAAGCTATCCTGAGGGTTAGTCAATACGAAGTCACCCCGCAAAATTCCCATGATTATGATGTGATCAGCGTCTCTTTCTATATTTTGTTTGATTAAGGTTAAATCTCCTAGGCCTATATCCTTAGATAGATTTATGTCATATTGAAGTAAAGAGAGGGTTAGTGGGTGTAGAAAAAAACAAAGAGAGAGTGTGAGGAGGGGCCCGAGGAGTTGCTGGCAACTGTCCCAACTCAAAGGCCCACCCAAGGAGTAGATAAAGATCTTCATTGGGTTCTGGTCGCTCACTTCTTTCTTGTATGGCGAGTTGGCGCTCCAATTCTTGCATGCGGGACTTTGTGTTGCTAATGAGATTTGATATTGATGTTTCTCTGACCATCTGTGCAACATCTAGTTCTTCAAATTCTTGGGTGGCTTCTTCTTGGGCTTGTCAAGCTGTTGATTCCCTTGCATGAGCATCGATGATCTGTTGTAATCTTTGTGCTGCTAACCTCTCGGTGTCTTGAAGTTGTTTCATGAGCTGTGTCACTGTTTCCTTGTGTGCCAACTCACTTTTGTGTGCTTTGGCCTAGCTTGCAGTTATTGTTTCATTGAGACCTCTGATCTTCTCCGCATGGGCCTTGTATGTTCTCTTTCTTGCAGATGTAGTGTCTTCTCTTTCTCTACTCTGAGCAATGATGTTACTTGTGTAATCTGGTCTTGCAATGCTGCTTCTTTGGCCCTGGAATTGTCTTAAAAGACCTATATTTGCTGCGCATGGAGTGTCGTGATTTCTTTTGTATAGTTTACTTCTTTCTGGAGTTGTTCTTTTGCTTGTTCCAGCTTGGGATTGAGATCAACATTCTCTTTGATCTTTTGTACTATTATCTGTCTTAACACAAGGTTATTATTATCTAGCGAGTTGTACCTTTTCTCTTTCTCTTCTGTAGCCTTCAAACTCTTCATAAATGACTTCTTTGTGGGTTGACTTAGCTGCTTCTAGGTTTGCCTTTCACTTTTGCACTTGTGCTGATGTATCTTCTTTGACTTGCTTCCATAGTGCATTGTTGCGGTCATGGAGCAAATGAGATTTGATATTGATGTTTCTCTGACCATCTGCGCAACATCTAGTTCTTCAAATTCTTGGGTGGCTTCTTCTTGGGCTTGTCGAGCTGTTGATTCCCTTGCATGAGCATCGACTCTGTGTTGCTAATGAGATTTGATATTGATGTTTCTCTGACCATCTGCGCAACATCTAGTTCTTCAAATTCTTGGGTGGCTTCTTCTTGGGCTTGTCGAGCTGTTGATTCCCTTGCATGAGCATCGATGATTTGTTGTAATCTTTGTGCTGCTAACCTCTCGGTGTCTTGAAGTTGTTTCATGAGCTGTGTCACTATTTCCTTGTGTGCCAACTCACTTTTGTGTCATTAGGACCTCAATGGAAGGCTTCTTGGGCCCTTTTATTTGGCAGTTTAAGGGAGTCAAACCTTTTCTCTTAAGAAGAAACGTTTTCTAATTAGAAGCTTCAAAACGGCTACTTTATTCGAATTTGAATTTTGGGGGAAAAATGAAATTTAAAATCTAGCGGATAAAACCATATCATGTAACATATCTATGGAAAGCTCTTGATGCGTAGATCACAGATCTATAATCTCCGCTCAAATCGAAGCTTGTATGTAGAAGTTATGAAGGTCCAAAAATTGTAAAAGTGCCCCTCCTCCCCTTTTTGGGGAAAAAGTACACCCTTTGACCACTCTTACACCTCTCTTAAAAACCCAACATTTCAGTCCACATGGCAACCCCCCATTTGGCTATTCCTTAATCACCTTGATTAGGCTTGGGCAAATTAAAGGGCCCAAGAAGTCCCCATTCACTTCCTAATGGCTTTGGCCTAGCTTGCAGTTATTGTTTCATTGTGAGACCTCTGATCTTCTCCGCATGGGCCTTGTATGTTCTCTTTCTTGCAGATGTAGTGTCTTCTCTTTCTCTACTCTGAGCAATGATGTTACTTGTGTAATCTAGTCTTGCAATGCTGCTTCTTTGGCCCTGGAATTGTCTTAAAAGACCTATATTTGCTGTGCATGGAGTGTCGTGATTTCTTTTGTATAGTTTACTTCTTTCTGGAGTTGTTCGTTTGCTTGTTCCAGCTTGGCATTGAGATCAACATTCTCTTTGATCTTTTGTACTATTATCTGTCTTAACACAAGGTTATTATTATCTAGCGAGTTGTACCTTTTCTCTTCCTCTTCTGTAGCCTTCAAACTCTTCATAATGACTTCTTTGTGGGTTGACTTAGCTGCTTCTAGGTTTGCCTTTCACTTTTGCACTTGTGCTGATGTATCTTCTTTGACGCTTCCATAGTGCATTGTTGCAGTCATGGAGCATATGTGTTGTTAGGAGATGGCATCGTCAAACTTTCTGCTCCTACTCCCACGTTGCATTGGTCCCTGATTCTGTCTCCAGCCCAATTGGTGGTTGGTTGAGTAGCTCGTGAAGTCCCTGTACAGTCTCCTACAAGAATTGTTGTTAATTGATGTTTTCTAGGGAGGCAATTTGTGGTGGTGGTCCTTCTTCATCTTCCAATCTCCTCCTCTTTCTTGGACTTGATGACTCTAAAGTTCTTCATCTTCTTCATCTTCCAATCTCCTCCTCTTGCTTGGACTTGATGACTCTGAAGTTCTTTGTTGTTTACTTGCTTCCATGGGTATCTCAAGTTCTAGTACTTGGGCTGTGGTTGCCTCTTCATATCTTGTTTCTCAGCTTGTATGAGTGTTGCTAGTTCTGGAGCTGTTTCTATTGGTGTGTCTGCCAAACTGGAATCCTTGAGAGGAGATAAGACAATAAATATAAGTTGGCAGGGCTTGCTAAGGGAGTAAGCTATTTCTGGGGTCCTCGTGTTATCTGACTAAGGATATTTTCCTTCAGTGCCTCCTAGTATGTACAGATTTTGGTGGCCACTTCTTCCTCTAGTCTCTGTGACTCTGCTACAACATCGTTGATTACCCCCCTCATCCTTCTATCTATTTTCTTCTTTAGATCTTTCTTCATCTACTTGATTGTATCCTTGGATTCCATTAAGATGGTATGTCCTTCGTGTACCTCTTCGGCTGTTAATGAGAGGGCTGATTCGGTAGCAGGGCCAACTGCATGTGTTCCTCCGGTTCTGGCTCCTTGAGAGGTCTTTTAGCGACATGATTGAGCACTTGTGTGAGAAGGTAAGGGTTAGATATTCTAGGCTGGTGGGCCTTTAAATAGTTCTCCATCTCTTTATGTAGATAGAATGCCCAATATTCTTCCTTCTCTTCATGTACTTTGGCGATTCTATTGAGACCCACTCTGTTGTATCGGTCTACAAGCATTATCTGCATCATTAAAGACATTTCCATGCATGCCTTCTATCTAGCTTTATTTTGGATATTTTCATGTTCTGTGCACCATTCAAATTATAGGAATTCTTCTTTAGCATGACCTTAAAAGGCATCTTGTCAATGTTGTGTATGTGGGCCCAGACTGCCAGCTGGAGTTTGCAGAGCTTCTCTTATTAATTCCTCTCTGTGATGAGGAGCTCTTCAGTAGTGCCATTTGCCTTGGTGATTCTCCCTCTTTTGGTCTACTTGTCATATGTTTTCAAGTACTCTGTGCAGAGTTCTGTGTCGATAGTCCTCCGGGGGGAGTATCTTTGCCATTCTTCCGAAGACTGAATTTGTCTAATTTGGCCTTCACTTCAGTATCTTCTAGTATCTGTAGACACTCTAGGCTGTGGTACTCTGAAACCCTCGCCCCCTCTGCGGTGCCCCCTCTAAGGGCGCTGGCGAGACAGAAGCAACGTCAGCCTCTCGAGGCAGGGATCCACACTCGAGGCCCGACCACCACGGATATCCGAACAAGAGAATAGTCCGGCGGGTCCTCCAAAACCGAACCTGAAAAAACTTCCCTCGCCCAGAAGGCACGGGCGATTTCTCCAGGAAAATTATCTAACGGGAGAATTGATCTAACGAGTCAAAGTCTTACTATCCAAATTGTCCGACCAAACTTGAAAGTCACATGGTTAGATCAAAGAAGAGAATTGCACTTGGTCCATAGAATCACTACTTTTTTCCTCCTTTAAAACGAGGCACAGCTGTTGATTCTCTCCCATAGAACAAGAGTCTTCCCAAGACTTAATCTAGCTAACGTAACTAATCATAACTTGTTTGTATCGCAGGAATCCCTCGATCCAGGGGCCCATGGGTTTAGCCAACTGCCGGACCACTGTATTGGTGGGATCCCTTTATAAAAATTTGATATGTTTTGCCCAGGTACCGAGAAAAAGAGTTCCTAGGCCCCTTCATGCAAAACTTAAGGTAGGCATACCACGTATACACACAATATGAAATTGCCATTATAATAGAGTCGACTGTCTTTAAAATACTCCTTCAATGAAAATCATAGTATTACTGATCATAATCCTCCAAAATATTGAGTCCATTGTATTACAAAATATGTCATCTGGACTCTCCGTTGCGTTGCAGACCAGCTGGTAACCCAATGAGATCCAATATCAAAATTTGATTCATAAAAGTCATTATTTTTAGTTCATCCGAATCTTCCTCGATGCACGCATGGGTGTCCTAGCAACCGCGAGCCTATGCATCACCTAGTCAGAACCCTCTAGGATCCTACTTAGGTGTCTTAGCACTTCACTTAGGGACCACTTCGTCGGTCCTCGCCCATCGTATCGGAAGTGCACCATTTTAATCGTACCGAGGCTGAGGTCAAGACCTCGGTAGGCTTTGCTGTGAGCGATGTCCCTCGACGACTCCTCGCCAACTATTGCAAAATGAGTCTCTTCTTAGTTAAACACATACCAAATGCTTCCTCCACCAGCATTCCGGCGTAAAACAGTCCTTTAAAAGAAAACAGAGGTTCTATGCAAGTAAAATTCCCGGTTTGAGATTGGTTCCACAAAACCCTTTTTTCTTAATCCATATTTTTCATAATGAGAATCATTGATCTCTTATCAGGGTAATCTACCCATCATTTGACTGAATGTTCAACTAGATTCTTGGTGATTTCGGTCAAGGGAAAACTAGGTTAATTCAATGGTAGTCTATTCTTTGTATTAAGAACTGGAATCGGTCATGAAGTTTTTGCTTGATTTTGATCGAGAGATGTACAAGTAGTTTACTGACCGTCCCTCTCATAGTCGTGGTCTAGCCAAAATCATTATGTTTAGTTCTAACAAGGATTTTCTTTAGATAAACATCTACTGAACTTCTAACCGCCGTAAGAAAATTTCATCTTTATGAATTTCATTCCTTCCTAACTATAATAGATTAAGAATTGGTTCTATATGAGAATATTGGATTTTAATGAAAATACTCTCCTTCCATTTAATCTAATTTTGGGTAAATATCAATTTTGTGATTTAACCACATAAAATATCTAAAGATATTCTTTCTACCAATTTAATTTTTCACCCCTAATTCTCTATGTGGAATTATGGTGAAAATTCCTCTTTTGTCACCAAAAATTCAATCAAATCTTTCTCTACTTAAATACCATAAAAACTCTTCTTTTAACTAAATACAAATATCCATTTTTTTGAATAAGCTTAAAATTCTCTCTTTTTTTTTAGAAAGGAGACTTCTATTAAGTATGAAATTTTTTTACAAAATGGAGATTTCACACCAAGAAAGGTGGAGATCTCAATCAATCAGGAGCCCTGTGCTGCCAATCGGGTCCCGAATGAGGACGTGAAAAAGATACCAATGTCCCACTCTCTCATAAACTAGCCGCGCTTCCTCTCCGCACAGCCCTCGAAGATCCCTGGATTCTGACCCAGGTAGCCATGATGGTGTGAATAATATCACTCCAAATCCTACAAAGACACTAAGAAACAAAAATGGGAGTACCCTCAATAGCCTCGGTGCATCTATCCTTCCAGATATTCCAGGCTGAGATGCTAGCAATAATCTCCCAAGAACTGTCTAACCTTTGTGCCAGAGGGACAAAGTGTGAAAGTGGCAAATCCTGAAGACAACACTGCTACCGAGCAACTCCTTGCCTAACCATAATGGCCAAGCTCCTATCAGTCCCCTCGAATCTCAGCTGTGGCCCCAGACTATATCAACCAAATGATAGAACCAAAAGAAATGATAGAATCCCTCTTAATCCTACCAAAGAGGTGAGCAATCGCAGACCAAACCTTCTGTGCTTCCCTGCATTCCCATAAACAATGGTAAACTGACTCCGAAACTCCTGCACATCTAGGGCATGTTGGGCAAGCACTAGTAACTGACCTCCATTAATTGGTGGCCAGACCACCATGAAGAGAAACCTAGATAAAGGAGGAAATCTGTGGCTTCCTATAAGAATGCCACAATCTCCGCCAAAAAACCCTCTGAATGTCAGTTGAAATGCCGTAAGATTCCCAATGGGGTCTAAGAGTAGGGACACTCTGAATGTGTCCCAAGATGAGATGTCTGGCATTCCGCACCGTATAACTGAAAAAAGGCATGCTTTTCAAGGGGTTACAAGCATCCTTCCACATCCACTCACCGGGGTCCCAATGCAAATGTCTAATAGGGCAGCCACCATACAACCAAAGGCTAACACTCTCTGTGATCATCCTAGGGGGGGTCAACAAAAAAGTGCTTCCCTAACCTGCCAACAACTCTGATTGCACGAATCTGGGGGCCCTCCATAAGGTCTTGCACGTCACATCTCTCCAATTGCCATCCATCCTATACAGAAAAGAAGACCGGTACATCATCCTCCCTAGGCAAGGGGAGACCCATAACTTGAAGAGGAACACCTGTTCACAGAAAAAACCCCAAACCAAGAATGATGATGGTCTTCCAAGAAAGATCCAGTAATCCAATGGTTGGGAATGGCTGCATCAATCTATGCAATCCTCCTACTAAAGTCTCTCAAATGCTGCATGAGATCCAATCATTGTACCTCGTTGAGGCTCTGAAACCTCTTCCAAGCCAACACTGTGGGGCGGCAAAGCGACTCCCAACCAGCCCAAAGAATATGCATAGCTACCCCAAGAGGCCTACCATTTAATGATTGGATTCCAATTGTCATGGGAATTCCTCTTTTATCATAAAATAAATTTATCTAAAATTTCTTTTTAAATAAAAATATCCATTAATTCAAATATGCCAAGAATTCTACTTTTACCATTTAAATGATTGAATTCCAAATGTCATTGGAATTCCTCTTTTATCATTTAAATTTTCTCATGTATAAAAATAAATTTATCTAAAATTCCTCTTAAAGTTTAAATAAAAATATCCATTAATTCAATTATGCCAAGAATTCCACTTTTACCATTTAAATGATTGAATTCCAAATGTCATGGGAATTCCTCTTTTATCATTTAAATTTTCTCATGCATGAAAATAAATTTATCTAAAACTCCTCTTTAAATTTAAATAAAAATATTCATTAATTCAATTATGCCAAGAATTTCACTTTTACCATTTAAATGATTGAATTTCAAATGTCACGGCAATTCCTCTTTTATCATTTAAATCTTCTCATGCAAAAATAAATTTATCTAAAATTTCTCTTTAAATTTAAATAAAAATATTTATTATTTTAATATATCAAATTTTCTCTTTTTCCATTTAATTACATGGATCTCCATTATCATGGGAATTCCTCTTTTTGCATAGAAATAAAAAATACCAAAAATTTCTCTTTTCTTTAATTAATTATTTATGCATAAATACTAAAAATTAGTTTTCCAAGAATGTGATGAAAATCATTCTTTTAGCATAAGATGACTAATCCTAGAATGTGGTAGGAAGTCCTCTTTTCACATTATGCATAAAAATGAGTTATGCATTAATTTCTAAAATTTTTGCCATAGCTTCGCTGCTATTACTAATAATTTTCAATATTTCTAGAAAGAATAAGACTGTAATACAATAATGTCCTTAGACTTAAATCCAATTTATGGAATTAAATCATAAGTTAACCATAATTTTATTAGCATAAAAGCATAAAAAAGCTATTTTCTTAACCTCTAGCTTAACTAGCATAGAGTTTGATTTTTGAATTGAGAATTTATCAATGAGAAGCATCCATTTGAATAAAGAATTAGTCATAGGAATGACTATTCTTTTGGGAGAGAGAGATATACATAAAAAGCATCCTAATTAAGCATGAAGACTAACTTTTTTGTGATTAATCATTAGAATGCTTATAGAAAGCTTGATTTGCATTGATGAAAACAATTAATTTGAAACTTCTCAAGCTTGAGAGAGGTTGAGAAGTGAAATCTTATTAATGAAAACCATGAAATTACTTCTTACCTCTAGGGAAAAATCATCAGAAAATCCTTTATTTTGCTACATTGTTCTTTTTTTCTTGCATTTTCTTGTTACCTTAAGAAATATGTGTTTAGTTTTTCTTGTTACCCCTTAAAACTATGTTGCCTCAAAGGTGGTGAAGAAGCCTCCAAGATGGTAATTGAAGATAGCAAAGTTATGGATCAACCAAAGAGGAGTTACCAAGCCAACAAGGTGTGTTGAGAGAAATAAAACCCAAAAGGTATGTGAATTTTACATTGATGGAAAAAGTTTTGCAAAGTTCAAAACCATTTTGCTTGCTTCTTTATCTTAGAAGGAAGTCCCCCAACCAATCAATTGGTTTAGTATGTTGAGAAGAAGGCTCCAAGGATTGTTGAAGAGAGAGAGAAGCTCCAATCTATCCAAAAGTAGAGAATTTTTAAGGGATAATAGAAAATATGAGTATTTTAATGTAATGCTGGCATGGTATAGTTCACAGATGAGAATACAAAAGAGTGAGGGTCTATTTATAGGTGAGGAAGGCCACTAACTGAGTCCAACTAAGTTCTAGAATTTTCTAGCTTCAGTTTGGCTGAATTTGGACAAGATTTGGACCAGTTTAGCTCCCATTTTGATCCAGGAGAGAGGAGAGATAAAAATATCTTAATTTTTTTGAATTAAAAACCCTCCCACATATGTGAAGGAGATGCCTACCTCAAAGGTCCCCCTCTCCTTACCAAGGTGTCAAACATTCATCTCATTCCTCCAAAATATCTCATTTTTTAGTAATATCTCTTAATTTTTAACTAATAAACCTTGTACTTAATCAACTCTTCATCTTATGTGAGCATTTAATCATTTTTGGGTATTTTATTTTATTCATTGGATTTATATCATCCCAACACTTGGATTAATCCTATTGGCCCATTGGAACCTTAATTGGACCATAATCCAGAAATTTTTGAAAAACTTGACCCTTAGGCTAAGGTCACATGTCATTTTTAATTGATTCCTAATGCACCTTGGAGAATTTATTTTGAATTTTTGTTTCAGGGAATATATATTTTTGATATTTGTAGAATTTTTTATATCTAAAAATATCTCAATATTAAATTATCTCTCTCTAGAATTTTTCATCTCTCTAGGCAAAAACAAGGAAAAATAATATTTTTTTGCATTCAAAAACATGGAATGATTATTACAGGGGATTGAGGTAAAAGCTTATTCATTATTTAGGCAGAGGAGGAATCTTATAGGTACTGGAGAGCTATCTTTCCATGGGCTGTAACAATTTCCTTATGGATGAGGGTCCCATGGAACGTTTGGGCATAAGAACCCAAGAAACTCATCTTTGGTTTCTGTGTCCCCCATCGTTTCTGGCTAGTTGGGGATGTAGTGGCACTGCTTGCTTGAGTGGTAGATGGGTTCTTGTGGGCTTCAAACTCCGAGGTCGATATCTGTACCAAGCACATAAGATCAGTTGAATGACTGGTGGGGTTGATATCATTCATTTTCTTTTTTCTCTTTTTTTGGTAAGTAATTCAGTGGGAATAGGTTAGTTTGGTTGAAGAGAGTGTTAGTGTATGAGAAATCCATTGGTTGGTTAATAGTCAATTTATGGTAGAGTAGGAGTTAGTACGTGAATGTGTAGGCCGTGAAAGTGCAGGAATAGTTTCCATGAACTGCTCTGTCTGAAAGGCTCAGTCGTGGAAAGTCTTAGTCATGAAAGGCTCAAGCCTGAAGGGCTCTGGCCATGAAAGGCTTATGTGTGAAGGGCTGTGGCCATGAAAGGTTCAGGCGTGAAGGGCTCTGGCCATGAAAGGCTCAGGCGTGAATAGCTTTTACGTGAAAGTGCAGGAATTGTTTCATGAACAGCACTGGGTGTGAAAGGCTCAGGCGTGAAAGTGCTCTGGTCTCGTGAAAGGCTTAAGCGTGAACAGCTTTTACATGAAAGTGCAAGAATTTTTCCATGAACAACACTGGCCGTGAAAGGCTTAGGCGTGAAAGTGCATACATAATTTCTGTGAGAGTGCAGACATAATTTTCGTGAGAGTGTAACGTTATATTCAATCATTTGATTTGGTGTATGTGGAGACACCAATCTTTTATAAAATTTTTGATTGAATTACTCGTGAAAAGCCAGATCATTTGTGTTAACACTCAATGTGTACTCTGTTTTGAAGAACACAAAAAAACGGAAACAAAAACAACAACCAAAAAAGAAAAAAGAAAAAAGAAAAGTAAAGCAAAAACGAGTATCAAGCTCCCACCTCGAAAGAGTAGTCGAGAATCGATGGAGAGAGATGGCGAGCTCGGATGCTGCACAGGGGAGTGAATGCGACGATCACTCAATCACATGATGCGACATGAAAAAAAAGGAAAGAAAATCAATTTTATAATGCAGACAAGGCGGCTCTCTTAATGAAGAATGCCACGTGGCACTGCATGATTGGCTACCAAAATTTTTTTGTTTCACGACGTGAAACGTTTTGAACTCTTTCATGGCGTGACACTCTTCTATAAGGTGGTTCACAGCGTGAACGGTTATAATGTGGTTCATGGCATGAACGGTTGTAATGTGGTTCATGGCGCGAACCCTTTTTTTCTGCAGTTTCACGTGGAATGCATAAGATCAAATTTTTCTCATTTTTTCCTTTGTGCTCAAGCAGTCAAACATGCACATGATGAGTGAATGATGCATTCTTACCTTGTACCCATTTGTGTACCCATTTCTGCACTCATTGGATACCTTTTGTGTATCGCCATGAGAACCAAGGGGTCACCTGGGTACTTTTGGGCATTTGCTGATGAAGTCATTTTAGTTCCATGTGGGAGTTTTTTTATTGTTCCTTCCAGCCAACTCAACAATTTTATTGTTGTGTCTGGTTGTGGACGACTTCCATCTGCATCTCCTTGCTGAATTTCTTTGTTTTTACCCTTAAGTTCCCTGCTCAGTTCTGTAGCCAAAGTGGGTACTTTTGTTGCTTTGGGAGTTCCCAACCCATTTGGCTGGGGTTTCTTTTTCCTCCACACAAGGGTTGGTGTGGTGTTACCTAGTAGATGTTGCACACTCTTACCACCCTCTTTTTGATGACTTGACCTATTTGTGGTATTGGCCACTGAGTTTGTTTTGGGTACCCATATTGTTACATTGCCTTGGTAGTATCCTTGTGCTTGCAGTAAATCCTTTCGGACCCATTTCTCATGGGCTCCTTGAGGTCTCCTTGGATTCTTGGAGTCATGCCAATTGGTTTGAGTCCAAAACATTTGACTTTTGAATTGTTTGTAGGATCTTCTTGGCTTCCTTATATCATTTATGGTGTCCATCTTGTTTGGTTGATCTATTAGTTGATTCTTGGACACCCACTTATGTGTACCCTTAGATGTAGGGTATTGTGTGGGTAGAAGTGTCGCGGAACAGTTGTTGGTCATATCCTGTGAGGTGTTACCATTGCACTCGTTGTTTGCTCATCAGTTATGATGTGCTTTCCTCTTATTGTCGAGCTCCATATAAGGGTATGGACATGACCTTCTTGCCTATGCTTATTTTAATGATGTTTGTTCCTCCCATTGGATGTTGCATTTACTAGCATAGATCCAAGATCTTCATAGAATCATCTCTTCTTCCATGGAACCTGCAGGCATGACAAACATCTTCTCGACCAAGAAATTATTTTTCATAGAAATATTAACATTTAAACATCCCTCGGCTTTTGTGGATATCAAGTGAATGCTACGAACTTGTGCATCAGTGGGTTCAAGGTGTGATTTACCTAATGCTACCCATGTCTCATGTGAGAACAAGTTATGACTTGACCTCGTATCTATTAATGCAATGCTTGTTGCATGGCCTTTAGGTGAATTAAGTCCCACCTTGAGTCGTGCTGGCTCAATGTTTAGTTCCCCTTCGTCCAAAAGGGTCACAGAAGCCATGTTGACATGTATAACAGTCTTTTGTGCACTAATTGTTTGGCTTTGATCTCTCTAGCCTTAGCATCTTCTTGTGCTTGCTGTATCTTTTCTTTTGCAAGATATTTTTGTTGTTTCAAGATATTTTCTTGTAAGAGCATCTCTTGGGTCAGTTGTCCAAAATATTTTTTTAATTTACTTCCATTGACATAACCCTACATTTGGATGCCGTCAATTGTCTCAATTCATACAGCCCCTTAGGTGTGATTTTCGATACTCGAAATGGTCCCAGGCCTCAGTATTTAAGTTTCTTTTTCTTGGTGCTACCAACACCATACATGATGACAAGGTCCCCTGTTTCAGGTTCTTTTTGCTTAAGGTTTTTGTCGAGCCAGTGTTTCCTTCGTAATTTTTCAACCATGAGTCCATGTGGTGCTATCAGTTTAGTCTCATCAAGATTTTCTAAGTCAATTAGCCTTTCGGCTAATGCATTCTCTGTTAGCCGCTCTTGTACGGTGATTCTTAAGCTTGGGAGTGGACTAGGTATTCCATAGGCATAACTGCTTCCACACCATAAGCTAGACAGAAGGGAGTGTAACCTATCACTACCTTTTATGATGTTCGATAGGCCCATAGGGCTGCTATTAGCTTATGTTCCCAGTCTCTTTGACTTGCTTCCAAGGTTTTCGTGTTTGTACTCTATGATTGACCATTGGCCTGTGGATAATAAGGTGATGATTTTCGATGCATCACTAAGAATCCTGCAAGTAAAAGAACAATCACCTCATTAATAAAATTTGAGCCGTGATCACT
Source organism: Cibotium barometz (assembly GCF_041138505.1). NCBI lineage: Eukaryota > Viridiplantae > Streptophyta > Polypodiopsida > Cyatheales > Cibotiaceae > Cibotium > Cibotium barometz. The sequence goes on along the minus strand of NC_141077.1, from coordinate 50,799,336 downwards.
CAATAATTCTAATGGGTAGCCATCCTCGAGATGATTTGCTCATATAAGAATTTTGATATTGTTCGCGCATCAGCTCTCTTTGAGGCTCTGGCTTTTGCGCCCACTTAGTGTGAAATAGTCCATGGCCACGATTATGTATCGGGCTTGGGATGGGGATGTGTCGCTGGACTAATCGGTCCCACAAAATCTATCCCCCATTTCTCAAATGTTGTCTTACAATAATAGGGGTGAGCGGAATCTTTTCCTTTTGCTGTGGGATAGCGAAACATTGGCATTCTTCGCATCCTTTGATAAATTCTATTGTGTCCCCGAATAACGTAGGCCACCATAGTCTTACTTGAAGCATTTTTCGAGCTGTGATTTCTCCAGCATAATGCCCGCCTGCTATCCCTGAATGAGCCTCTTCCAATATGGTGACGATCTCATCCTCTCTAACGCACCGTTTGAGCACATTATCTTTTCCTAGCCTATATAGTTTTCTCGCAATCAATTGATAAGGTGCAGCCTATATAGTTTTCTCGCAATCAATTGATAAGGTGCATCCAATTTGATAAGCCGTCGCATTTTATCTTTGTTTAAAGGTATTTCTTGTGAAAAACCATAAGCTAGATACTTTCATATTTCTTCTCTCCATTCAAGTACCATGTCCAACTTAAATAAACAAGCATCCAGAAGGTTATCATCAACACCAGTTGCTAGTTCCCCATTTGGAATTCTTGAGAAGTGGTCGGCCAACACATGCTGTGTTCCCTTCCTTACCGGACTGTAAAGTTGAATTCCAACAACAATAGTAACCATCGTGTGATTCTCCCCATGGTGCAAGGTTTATTTACTAGGTATAGTAAGGCTTGATGGTCCACAAAAAATATGAATTTGTTGGCCACCAAGAGGTATTGTCGATATTTCTTAACGGCGTAATTCACCTCAACATCATTCAACTGACGACTAGGGAAGCAAACTGGATAGTCCAATTTAAACTCACCAAGCTAGGCTAGTACGCAACCAATGGCAAAATTCGATGCATCAATGTGCACATGAAATATGAGATCCTAATTGGGGGGTTGTAGAATTGGTGCATTTGCCAATGCTTGCTTGAAGCTTCAGACGATCATATGCTTTCTGATGCTCCTCAGTCCACCCAAAGACAATGAGAAGCTTGTACAAAGGTCTGGCTATCTCAGCATAAAAAATTATGAAGTGGCGTAATACCCCACATGACCCATAAACCTTTGCACTCCTTTGAAGTTGGTAGGCGGTGTGGCAGCTCCAATATCAGTTTGACCTTGCTATCATCAGTGGATATACCATTATTTGAGAGGTGTGTCTCAATATCACACCATGCTTGAACCAAAACTGACACTTCAAGGAGTTCAGTGATATACGATATAATTGACATCGCTCGCTTTCCTTAAGCAGGCCATATGGTCTACCCATAGAGAGTGTGCACATAGATCGTCAATGAATACCTCCAATCACTTTTATAAGTAGTCCTTGAAGGTTGCTGTGCACATCAACCGTTGAAAGGTTGCTGGGGCGTTTGTGAGGCCGAACGGCATATCCTTGTATGCAATTGTCCCCCACATTGTGTTGAAAGCTGTCTTGTGCTGGTCCTCTGGTGGTGCTATGGACACCTGCTTGTAGCCAGAGAATCCATCCAAGAAGCTACATGCTTCTCTCCCAGAGTAGCCACTCTTTCCAAAACGTGTTTTGTATAAGGCAATGGGTAATGGTCTTTCCTAGTTGGCTGTATTAACCTTTTTAAGATCAACACATACCCTAAGTTTTCCATTCTTGTTAGGAATTATCACTATTGGTGACAACCAATCCATATGTTCGATTTCATAGATGAAATCCGTAGCAATGAGCTTGTCAATTTCCTCCTTTACAATTGCCACATACTTAGGATTCATCTCGTATGGTTTTTGCCTGGTTGGTCTCAAACCTTCCATGATTGGAATCGTATGCTATACCACCTCAGGCAGTACCCCCTTCATCTCCTTGTAATTCCAGGCAAAACAATCCTTAAATTCTTTGAGGAGAGCAATGAGATCTTCTTCTAAAACCGAAGTTAAACCTTTAGTAATGTATACGGGCCATGCTTCTTCCCCCCTGGTCCCGCAATATCCACCTCCTTAACTTCTGTCGGGCCATAGTACAATGCGGACAGCCCATCCTCCTTCACCCTTGTAGCTATCAGGTGGACCACCCTCCGTTCGTCAATCACAACAGTGTAGGTTTTGAAGTGGGCGGGTACTGAAAGCAAGTCTGGCTTATCCTCATTGTCACTTTTGGCTTTAGCCATGATCTTTTTAGCCTCATGTTCTGCCTTTGCCAGGGCTTTATTGCATTTTCGACACCCAACTTTTGTAAGCTTGGGTGCGTTTGGCTCTTGAAGGATGACTTCCTCTTTGTGCCTTCCCTCCAATGATATCTTACTCAACTCCTCGCCCCAATCCTTTGAGAACTCATCGTGTACATTAGTGGTCTCAAGGTATCTCAGCCACTAGGCATCCGTGGGTTTTCTTTGTAATAGGGCATTTTGTCAGGCTATATACCGTTTTTGTTTCCGCCATCGTCTGAGGCACTGAGCACTGGTACGGGTTCCTGCTATAATACCTTTTGTACTCAAAGAATTCCATGATCTGCTAGTTATTCATATAGATAGAGGTCATAGGGACAATGCCAGATTCCAAATACTGGGTTCCCTTGGGCTGCATTATATCAATGGTAGCCAACACATGCATCCAATTTTAACTGAAGTCCAGAGGAGGAAGTGACGCATACATTTTCATTTCCTCTTCATCTTTCGAATCTCCCTCCACAGGTTGGCATATCTGTATAGAAGTGGTTTGTTGCGTTGTGACCGAATCGTTACCAAACAATTGCCCCTCCATGGGGTGTGCTTTCTATGCTCTCAAATCAATCTTTAAGATTTGCGAATCCCTATGTACATACGCGTGATCCAAGGCCCAATCATGCACCAATTTGGATTCCCTCATGAATGGTCTCCCAAGTATTATGTCATATGTATTAGGTTGGCGCAGGATGTCCATGAATGTATAGCGAAACATAAAAAGTCTAAATTTAACATTCTCTAGAAGCCCAATGGGCCTTGAAGATGTTCCATCGGCCATTTTAACAATCAGATCTGCTTTTTTTAGATCGGTTTTCTCCCAGTTTTCCCAGCAAACGTTTTGTAATGATGCTAACCCCTGCCCCACCATCTAGGATAGCCAATGCCTGATACCCATTATGATGAATCAAAATGGTAGCATTTATGTTGTCACTTTCGTAGTAGCGTCCCAGTTGGTTAACTGGTATCTTAACGACTCGGGTTTTCCTTGTATGCTTCAAGGTTCTTTCTGCCAGGGGTGGTTGAGTCTCATCTATAGCATCGGCCGCCCTCTACCCATTCTTTTACGTCTGTCCATAGGGTTGGTGAATTGTGTAACAGTTGCCCTAATGTCATTTGGACAGGCGTGGATAGCACAACTGCTGTTTGCGAGACTTCCTATGTCTTTGGGTTCTTTGGAGATAGAGGGTTCTTTCCATGTCTCCTATTCTTCCCATAGGGAAGGAATGGATGGACTCCCCTAACCCATTTTCCTAAAACATTCTGGACATTGTGTTTGCTTGGGACTCCTCTTCTGTTCCTTCCAAAATTGGGGTTGGCACGTCCAATTCCACATCCCGTGTTGGCTCGTTTCGTGGATAAATTGTATCCCTTACCCGATTGGCCCTCAGCTTGGCCTCATGAAGCCGTTAGTACTCTTCGACTAAGGCTTTGGCATCTTCGAGCTTTCTTATTTCCTCGTTGGCATTGGGATATTCACCGACCCCCTTAGGAGTTGTTGGTTTCTCTCCTTGCTTTTCCTGGTCTGATTCTTTATGATTGACCCCTTGACACCCTTCTTCCTTCGATTGGGTAGACTCAATATCAATTGTATCTTCTTCGGATCCATCTTGGATTGTGACCTGTGTGTCACCCTTACCTACTTTTTTCACTCTTCTCTTGCAGCCAGTTCTAGAAATAGTCGCATCTGCTTGATTTCTTCGCTTGTCTCCTAGTTTATCTTGAGCTCTTGTTAGGACATTGAGCGGTGTGATCTTCCCATATTGTACACTAATGGTCTGGATGGTGGCCTGATTGTTGGCAGTAGGAATAGAGACACTTTCTTGGTATGGAAAATCCTTGATCAAATGATCAATTCCACATTTAGTAGTATAGGTGAGCGCTGGCATGTCATTGGGTGAAGCCACCACTTATTTTGGTTGATGTGTGACTCATATTCTTGTTTGGGCACTCGGCTACTCAATTTGGCCCTTTGCAGCCAAAGCATTATAGCGGTCCTCTTCTCAAATTTGAGTTCATGTTCTTGCCCTTCCATTGTATCGTGGTTTGAAACACAAGTACTGGCGTATTATTGTGTAGGACATAGTATTCCGACATAACCTCAGTCGTGTCCTCGTAGTATTCCCCGCTAAGTTCTATTTCCTACATCATATCAACATTTGAGTTCATGTTCTTGCCCTTCCATTGTATCGTGGTTTGAAACACAAGTACTGGCGTATTATTGTGTAGGACATAGTATTCCGACATAACCTCAGTCGTGTCCTCGTAGTATTCCCCGCTAAGTTCTATTTCCTGCATCATATCAACATCTTCTAATGGCTCTTCAATCAATACTTGATTGATCTTAGCATGTGGTGGTAGAACTGGTGGTGGTAGAACTGGTGGTGGCACAGGTGAAGCGTCTTGTACCCGGAACATCCCCCTAAGTAAGTAGGAACAGTTGGGTTGTCCAGTAGTAGTGGTAATTTGTACAAGTGGCGCCGGTAAGGCCAATGGGGCTCTAAGTGCTGATAACTGTGCAGTATTTTGAAACCTTCGATATCTACACATTGCAGTGCCATGATTTTCTAATTTTACATAGTAAGCACAATAGAGTAATGGCCTTGCTCTTAACTGTGGAGACTCGGTGGTGGCGTGATTTATCTACAAATAGAGCACCACACTAATTCCCATCTACGCAAGGGTAAAGGTGATTATGCCCATGCCCAGATGTTTCTCTTCCCTCTTTAACTTTCACTTTTTCTAATATGGCATTACTGAGCTCATCCATCGTCATGTTTCCGACTTGCTTGCTTTGAGGTCCAATTTCTAGTGGCTCGAGACACGTGAAGTCATAGTTGTGCTGAAGATGTTTTAACATCTTCTGGTTATGGCAATTCTAACATATTATCATCATATTCGATTGCCAGCTTGCAGAATGCATCAAGAGTAGTAGGTCATGCTAGTACCAGGTAATCATGCATTTTATAGTCTCTAACCCCCCTCTAGAAACAAGGCAACAACTGATCCATCAGTTAACCTTTCCCGAAGTTTTCACCTCGAATTTTAGTGCTTCAGGGGAGAAACATAGTCTCTCATCGACTCATCTTCCTTTTGCTTGATATTATGTAATTGCGCCACAAGGCTCCATTTGTCACGACTTCGGGGAAAAACTAGGCAGCACAAAAACATTCTTTAGCCTTGTGAAGTTAACCTTATCCTCAGGCTTAAGGGTTCAGAACCATGAATGAGCTTTTTCCTCATGTATCATTGTCACATCACTGACCAATCTGTAGGTTTCACATGTGGATTCAAAAATCTCTACTGTTTATTGCTTATCACATCTTCCACAAAAACTTTAAAGAACTTCAGACTTCCTGACATACTATTTGACAAACTAAATGACAACATTGGTGACAAAAGAGTGACAACTAGATTGACAAGTAGATTGACAAATGGATTGACAAACTGCATCGTGCATTCAGAAATCTGCCCATAAATACACAGAAAATCCGCCTAGAAAACATCTTCGTCTTCCTCTTCCTCTTCTAACCACCAAGAACTACTTCCCATATAAAGACTCCCACGACTTCTAACTTCCATCTAGATTCCAAAAGACACTTTACATTACATCCGATTATGACAAACTTAAAGACAAAAAGTAGTCAAAAAGAGCATCTTATTTTTAGCCTTAAACATCTACATGTTAGATAGGATCCCCATTCCCCAGAGAAATTCTGGACAAGTTTTGAAATGATATGGGGTTTAATCTGGGAAGGTCAAGATTCTAGAGCAGTGCCTGGTTCTCTGACCATCCCCCGGCCCATCTCTGCCGCCATATTTAGCAGGTCTGCCCTTATGGCTACATTAAGGTCCATGGTTGGATCTATTCTAGGCCTTTGGGGAATTGCTCCCCCCCTTCCTAGACCTCGCCCTCTGCCTGTATTGGCTCTTCTAGGTATTTCGGGTCCATGGGATGGTCCAACCCACGATACCTTGGAGTGACTTCCTAGACCTCGTCCTCTGCCTGTATTGGCTCTTCTAGGTATTTCGGGTCCATGGGATGGTCCAACCCATGATACCTTGGAGTGACTTCTTATTAGTCACCTCAACACGTCTTTGCAGAATCACGAGTTCCATGTCTTGTAGGAACATAGGGTTATTGATCATCTACTCAATATCCTTTTTGGTGTAGAGTTGCTCCTCTACTTCACCTACCATGCTAGCCAAGTTACCCTCTTCTTCTATGGTTGTAAACCCTTCCTCCGTTCTGGATTCCTCATTTATGGGTTCCAAGTTTGGAATTTCTCCCACTTCTACCCGTAACTATTTCAAGTTCCTTCCCTCGTGACTGGAGTGTGTTAAAACTTTTCGTTTCCTTTTTCTCGGCTCTTGTCCTACGAGTATCGACCTCTTATTTCCTTAAGCGTAATTCTCATAGTTGTCGTGCCACCTCACTCCGTTTGAGGTCTAACTCTACTTCCTCGATGGTGGGAAAAAATAATAGTCTCGTCCTAGCCGCACTTTCTATGTCTCATCTTATTCGAGGGGTGCCGGTATTCGACAACCTAGAATTCCACATTTGAAATAGCAGTACTTGTCATGGAACGAGGTCAGCGCTAGTTGATGAAACTTCGGCAGATTGCGCGGTGTCAGGATAAGGTTTTCTATTTTTGGAAAGACAATCCCATGATTTTTGACGTTAATTACGGCACTAATTTCGTGAGCGATTCGGGCGTGAAACTGTAGGAAATGGTTCACGGTGTGAACGAGTTTTTTGCACTTTCACGTGAAACTTCCCGCGTCGAAAGTCTGTGATTTTGGGTGCGTAATACTTATCCAATTGATACCAAATCGATTGTGCCACTCCTAAGGAATGAAATGCAAGTTCTTGGCACAGTCAATGGTCCCTTATGTTTTTTATTTTTATAAATTAAAAAAAAAAAAAACCATACACCATCCTGCTCCTTCACATTGGTGTTTTCAGTGATGCAAATATCAAAATTAACAAGAACAAACAGTGAAGCCTTATCCTAAAACCACTCCACCACAAACATACACAACATCATAACCAATTTCACACAATTTTTTCCTACCACACACATCTTATCCATTCATTTTCCACACAATGCACTACCAAAATGCAAGGGTAATAATGAATCCTGTGCAATGGGAGCTGAAACTCCAAGAGGATGGAAGATTCTTACAAACAAAGACTTGTTTTATAGGAAAAAATAAAAAATGGAGAATTCTATATTGGTATGTGTTGACCTTAGATGGAGGCCCAAACCATACATGTTAGACGCATGATTTTACATAGGGTCTCCTAATGCCTATTCGTTATTATACCAAATCTAGATACACAAGCTTACAATTTGTGCAATTGATACAACATTTTATCAGCAAAATTTAGTTCTTAAATTGATTCAATTTTGAATTTTGTGTGTACATGCTTTGATCTTTGTGTTTGTGCATGTTAATCCCATTTTGGATTAACAAACATGATCCTCAATTGAGGACATTATAAAAGTTGTACATTATGAGATATTGGCCACCTAAGGCCTAGTAAATGCGTTGTGGGTGCCCAAGTGTGAATAAGGGCCAAATGCATTATGGGTGCCCAAGTGTGAATAAGGGCCAAATGTATATAAGGAATTTTCTCATAATGAAAAGACACAGTCCCCTTTGTGCTTGAGAGCTCTCCCTTTCTGTCTTGAGAGAGATTAAAGGAGTGAGAGAAATATAGCATTGTGCCTCTTTCATGCTTGTGTGATTTATGCTTGTGTGAGAGAGAGAGTGATTGACCTATGCGACCGTGTGAGTGACTCCACAACAGTGACAGTGTGGAGGTGGAGCTTGGAGTTTGGAGCTTAATAAGCGAGCTTGGAGGCCTCAAGGGACTCAAGATTGAAGCATTGGTAAGTACCCTACGATACTTGTGATCTATTTCTCATCCATTAGGTGAATGTTTAGAGTTCCCTCTTGGAGGTGTGGTAGCCCATAACATTTTTGGCATCGCTGCCGAGGGAAACCATGCCTACTAACATACAAATAAAAACTTTAAAACACATAAAAACGACCTTCATGAGGGTGATCTTGAAAACCTATGGTGATTGTCTCTACAACCCATGAGGAAAGAGTATCTCAAGAGTATTTGCACACATTAGATAAGATTTAATGTGCTCCAAAACTTTCCATATATGCATTTGAAACCTTTTTGTTGAATAACCAATCACTGGAGTTGGGTGCATTTTATTATAAGGTTTAAATGTTTGATATTTAGATTAGGTGCCCATAAAATACCATACCATATAATAAAGTAGAGATTAGACCCATGTCCTTGAGGTGGAAATGGGTTGTCAAGTATTACATCAAGGATTTGAACTTGATTGATTTATCTTGCATTCATTTGAAGTGACAATTAAATGAGGTGTTGGTAAATCATCGTGACTAATTCTTAATTTTTAATGGCTTCTTTAAGATATGGGACTTCAAAGATTTTTTGAAGATGTAGAGATTTATTGATCACAACTTTATAAACTTGACATTTTTATATGTTTGTGTTGATAGTTATACAAGAGTAGTCACATTCACTTGTGCAAAAAAAGAAAACTACAATCTTATGAGGCTACCCATAGTCCCCACATCTAAATATGGAACTAAATATACCAACATCCTTCATGGGAAGTTAAAAGTCCCAAGGAGGTTGCATGTGGTACCATCTCTAATGCATCACTATATCATTGTTAGAAAAAAACCGTCCTTTAGTGTAATTTTCACGACTCAAATTGAGAAAAATCGGTTCCAAAAGGACTCTTGTAACCTTGAAAACCTCTCATAATTTCTCTTATGCATAATCTGAGAGTGCTCTTCTTCTCTACTCTTGAGAACATTGTAAATGGGATGAAGGGATAATCAATGATGTACTATGCCCCACCTCATGTTGTGTTTAAAATGATCCTTTATGTGGGTTACATTATTGTTCTTCGAATAGCATGGGAGAGTGGAATCTTCATTCAATGGGGATGCGTAAGAAGGAGGGGGAGGAAGAGAACACTCACATGCACTTCTCACACTATGCCAAGAAGCCCACTTCCTTCCTTTCTTACCCCTTCGTAAAAGGAAGAGACTTATTATATGGTTGATAGATCATTTCAGTAATGTAGTTATGTGTGGTCCCACAAGGAAAGGAGAAGATTATGTTTCCTAAATACTTTAACTTTTAAAGTGACTTAGTATTACTCAATTGTGTGTAGGGTATATGTTTTTAAAATAGGTATAGGATTATTTGATTATGATATAGTGCTTCTTTGAAAAACTATTTATAAGCCTTGTACACAATTTGAAGTGGTTATGAGTTTTAGGAGTTCAATTTTAGGAGTTAAATTTTATACCCTATGTTAAGCACTTGGAAGTTTTTTGCTCAAAACATTTGGCATCCCCCTTTACAATGTGTATGTTGATTTGTTTATTATTAACAAAGTTCCCACCCACATAAAAAGATTAGCATAAATCTTTTCATCTAATTAAGTTTTTACATGATTATCAAAAAAATCAAAAATTCTCTACACATATTAATACCATGATTATGGGTCAATGTCTCAATATAATATCAACTTATACAATTAAATATTCTTCTTCTTCCTTTTGTAAGACAAGCTTTCCTTCATCACCTTACACAAATAAAGCCACAATAGATAAGTATGATTAAAAGATGTTATTAAAGCTTAAATTAGTAAGTTTATTTATTTCTAATTAGGTAAGGATTGATTTCACTAGGTATTGTATGCTTTTTTGTAAAATAAAAATATGTGAATATAATGATACAAAAAGAATATTATCATACTTCAACATATGTACTTTTTTTAATAAAATCTTTAATTTATTCCCAAGATTTAAAGAATACAAATTCTGCTCAAGTACGTGCCAAATCCTTTGTAAAACTTTAGCATTTGACTAGAAAATCGCCACTATAAAGGCATTCCAACTCTCCAATAAAAGTTAAAATCTCCATAATTTTGACAAATTCAAAGTAATGTTATCACATGTCAATTTCTTAGAAAAGTTCTAAATACTTCACTTAAATGTGTTAAATGCTAAGAATGTTACGAACATATCAAACTCTTAGAAAAGAAAACTTCATCAGTAAATTGACAAATGTAAGGCTACCTCAAGCACATGTCAATTACTTACATTTATAATCAATACAAGCACATGTCAATTGCTTACATTTACAAGCACATGTTAATTACATTACTTACATTTATAGTTAATAAAGAAATTATCTCCTTCCCAAGTCAAAACTACTTGAGTTGAGTTTCCATCTTATTATTTTAGATTTTTCTCAAATCAAGAGGGCCAAGAAGAATAAAAACATGATAAAAAAGATGTGTGTGTGTGTGTGTGTGTGTGTGTGCAAGTCCTTTATACCAAAATTAAGGCTAAAAATAAAGAATACAAAATAAATGATTACATGTGAACAAATAAATTTTTTGAATAATAAGGGCAAGCATAAAATTCGGCCATTATTTGAAAATCATTGAAATTGTTGAATTTGAGTATTGAACTAGCACACAAACACAACATCAAAGCATGTACAAGTAAGATTGAAAATTGATTCAATTTAAAAAACAAATTATGTTAATAAAACATTGTATCAAATGCACAAAGTGTAAGCTTGTGTATCTAGATTTGGTATAATAACAAATAGGCACAAATTGTAAGCTTGTGTATCTAGATTTGGTATAATAACAAATAGGCATTAGGGGACTCTATGTAAAATCATGCATCTAACATGTATGCATTATGCTTTGGGCCTCCATCCAAGGTCAGCACTTACCAATATAGAATTCTCCATTTTCTTTTTTCCGTACTTTCAATAAAAATCGATTGAGCTTGAAGGCCATTCTTTTTCTCACTAGTTAGAAAAAGTGTTTGTTTTTGACACTATGTCACTATATGCTTTATCCTCCACTTACAATTTAGTATATCACTATATGAGTGTATTACGTTATTACAAATCAATGATCCATCCTCTCTACTTGTAAGTTTATAACTCCATAGGTATGGTCAACTTGCTAACTTTATTTTTTAAAAGCTCTTTATAAGGGGTTGAGGTCACGAGTGTTTATTCGAGTACCAATGGTCATATAACCTGGTTCGTAGTGTAATTTTCTCGGCCAAAATTTGCCTCTAATTTTGAGGGTTAAAATTTGCACATTTTATAAATCCCTACAAATGTAGGGTTTCTAGTGATTTTCAAGTCTGAATCCTGGTTAGGTTAAACCTACGCATTGCCTTTAATTTTAAGCGTTGAAACAAATATTTTTTTTGGAGCAGTGTTGTGCACGTTGTAAATGGGATGAAGGGAAAGTCAATGGTGTACTACTACGCACTATGCCCCACCTCGTGTTGTGTTTAAAAATGATCCTTCATGTGGGTATAGTTGGCAGTGTGCTTTGAAGTGGACGACTCTTCATTCAATGGCGACGCAGGGGAAGGAAGAGAGCACTTGCACATACTTCTCACACTATGCCAAGAAGCCCACTTCCTTCTCTCTGTTACCCCTTCGCAGGAAGAGCAATCGTGTTAAGAAGGCCGTCTTGCTTTCTCTTCTTCGAGATGCCCAAGCCCTTCTCTCCCACGCGAGAGAGCGTGTGAATGGCCGCTTGCGCGAGCTTTCTGCTCAGTTGATGCAGCTCGCCACTCTCGAGAAGGTCCATGCAGGCCTTCTCACGCCAGGTAAGACGATCTCACGAACACCCTGAAATTGTTTTGCATGCTCGATTTCTAAGGTGGCCGGCTTAGCTAGTTTTCATGCACTGAAAATTCCTCTTGCCAAAATAAATGTTGCAGAGCATAGCGAAGCTGACGGCTTGCACCCCCGGGAATTCTGATCTCCTTTCAACGGCTGCTTACGCTTAGAAGTTTAAAACTTATCTTCGTTTACAATCAAGCAAGATTAGCCTTGGCCGCATATTACTTGGTCATGCAAAGTGCTGCATGAGTAGAAGTTATCTTCAAAGAAGATTTAAGCAATAGTTCAATAAAAAAACATATAATAATAACTTCTAGGTCGTCCTACATAAGTTGTCTAGGGATTATATAAGAAGTGCTTGGGTATGCACATGTAATTAACATTAAGAAAACAATCTATGGGTTTAAATCTACTTTAGCACTAAAGGTGGACTTTGGGCTACCATTTAAACGCCTTAGCGGTTGTTGATAGGTGTGGGATGATATGGATCCGGTAGCTACTACATGTACAAGTTAGTATCTGGTTTAGAGGCCTAATACTTAGGTGCTCTCTCCATTGCTGACGTGTGACTAGCTCACAAAGGCATGCATCATTGTGCATGTGGAAAGAGGGTCATCATTAATGGCATGTAGCTCACCTTTGTAAACTGATGCCCCCTCCCACCAAGGGGACAAAAAGGTTTTACAACCTATGAATTCCTAAATACCTCCCATTCATTACCCCATCATTAATTGTAGAGATCCCACCTTTGTAACTAGCCTCCTCTCTCTCAAGGAATAAAAGGTTTTTAGTGAAGTCCTCTATACCACTCATTTACATGCCTTTCCCCATTTATCACCACCTTGTTAATGCTAGAGACCCCACCTTGGGTATAGCATCAGTCCTAGAGGCTAGATACAAGCACTTTTTGTAGGAAGTAGGATTTTCTTACAAGAATTTTTTTGTTTAAAAAATGGGTAGTGATTGGTAGCTTCTTTGTTGCTTCGTTCTTTTCTGCATCTCTTTCGCTTTTTCTTATTGAATTCTTTTCTTCTTTTTCATTTTGATATTTCCCTCTTCATTGTGCCTTTGGTTCTTTTTCTTACACACTGATGTGACATTATGTCATGCAACGGGTGGTCTTACCATGAGCTTCTTGAGTCTCTAAGGCAGTGTCGAGGACCCCAAAAATGCGAGCACAAATGAAATATTTTTACGAGAAGGTCTTAGCCTGTATGGCCAATGTCTAATCCCAATGCAAAACATGGAAATAAAATATGTATCACTAGGACGTGCAATATTCATGTGGATCACACTTATTTTAATGCAAGAAAATGTGTGATTACAAATTAAGTGCATGAGCACCAAAGCGTGCTATCCTCTTCCATCTTCTCTTCCATGCAACCCTTGCTTGGAGCATAGTCGTAGATGACAACAACCACCATGCTAAAATCATTGAGGCACATGTTGTCCAAGCCATTGGTATGCAAGACTCACAATCCACCCACAAGGTTTCAATCTCTTCCATAGAAACAACCTCTAGAAGAAAATATGTATGTATGTATGTATGTATATATATATATATATTAAATATAAGGTTTTCAAACTTGTGAGTTTGTGTGAACCACAAAAAAAAACAATAAGGATGTGACCTTATCCTTATCCGTGTGGTTGCTAGAACTCCTCGTGAACTACTCTGCTTCTCCACCTCATTTTGGTGGCTGTTGGTACGTGATGGTGGAGATACTGCTCACAGACTAGCCCATGCTACTTTTGTTTTGCTGATGACGATGATGCTATTGATGGCGGCTCTTTTCAGTAAAAGCTCTTACCTTGTTATTGTAGGAGATGATCGTCTTACTGGTTGATGCACATGATGCTGTAATGCTTGTCCTGATGATGAGTTTTTTTGAGCTTTTATGTGCAGATTTCCCATGATTAAGGCTACCAAGTCAACACCATTCTCTGAGGCTTTTGTTTTTTGTGTGCTGATCTTTAATGCTAACTTTGGCTTGCCTAATCATCACTGCAGTTTCTTTTCTCTACTTATGTGTGCAGTCTTGCTCAAGATGCTTTGTGCTTGTGTTCAACTGTTCTCAAAAACATCCACAAACTGTCTCCTAACGACACCATCTGCTCTAATACAAGTTGCATCCTCCCATGTGCCACTGTTGATAATAGCTTCAACGATCACTTCAATCGGATTGAGATCTTTCCACAATGGGGCATTGTGCCTTACTTGCAAGCTGATTAGCTAATGTGTAGCTATAGCTATTGCCTTTGGCTTGTTGTGTGAAGCTTGTTTGGCGTATTGCTTTATGGTTGATGAGATGAGCAGCAAGATTCTCTACTTATCTCTCTCTTTCTCTTTCCTTGATTACCCTAATGCTTAAGTGCAAGACAAATCAAGTTATCATGACCATCCATCTCCTTTCTTGTGTAGCAGTCCTTCTTTTTAAGACCACTTAGCAAAAAGTATAGGAGAGAGATCTAAATACAAGTATAACCTAAGCACCTTGCCTAACCTAACTAGCCCGGCTCTGATACCATGTTGAGAAACATGGACCAAGGCTAGACTTAAGCTATGGTGGATTAAAGTAAATGCTAGACATGATTAAGATAATGTCATGAACAAGAGTAAAGAATAACTAAAAAGAGATGAACAAGAAATGCAACCAAATGGACTTACTTGATATTGCTAGAGATGAGTTGATTGTGTTTACATTGCTTGAGATGAGTTGATTGTGTTTACATTGCTTGAAGGTGCCCCTTTTATATGAGGTAGCTCTACTAAGTTGCTCTTGAGAGCTAATGTGGGATAAATTAGCTTTGATGATGTGGCAACTTGTTAGATGACCTTGTACCTTACTCACTCCCAACTGCTTCCTTGTGCACTTTAGCACCACATTTCTTAACAACTAAGGTATTGAATAAAATCATGGCTATTGTGCCTTACAAGTTCTCAAATTCTTAAAAACTTTGCTGAATGTGCTTCGATATCGATGAGATTTCTTTGTGTATTCTATGACATCAAAGATTTTTATCTTGTGCCACATTAGCACAACCAATTCGTGTAACTATTGCAAGTCTTTAGCAATTTGTATTGTATTGTTTGGTATAATGTTCAATTGACAAAGCACATAGTCTGAGGAAAGCTGTACTTCCCTACTCAAAAACTTTGACGTGTGTTTCCCTAAGAGAACAGTTTTGAGTCCTTTTTGTTCTTTTCCTAGAACAATTCACACATCTTTAAACAAAGATGATATCCATATAAACGGCATCTATGCCATCTATATAGTGTCTACACACTACTGGAAATCAAGAGTAGCATGTAGGAAATGAGAGTCATACAAACCCCCAAGCCCACGAGTAGATACATACCTATCTACGTGTCTACATTAGCAACCACTCTAGGTTCCTAGCACTATAACTGTGTGGCTCCACAACCACCCATGTCTCTATGGACATGTATATGGGTTATCCATGCTCACATCTAAACACTACTAGTACTGTCCAAACACACTTCTAGAATTGTGGGCTCACTGGACACCTCTACCAAGTCAAACACTACATAAACAAATCGTAAACCACTCTCAACCCCCCAGACAATGGTTCACTACAAAGTAATAAATAAGAAATCCTTTCTCATTTAGTCAGTTTCGTATATACATATGCTATGATATGTGGTTTAGGAATGCCTCCAATAGACCTTATACTATATGTGGTTTAGGAATGCCTCCAATAGACCTTATACTATATCAATAACCTCTAACTATGGGCCTAAAAGGGTAAATTTTTAGCCTAATGTGGGCATTTTGGGCCATTTTTATCATTTTTAGTAGTTAATTAGGCTATTTTAGCAGTTTAAAAATAATTTTCTTTAGCTAGGTTGTAACCCAAATGTGGGTTTTATCAAGGCTCCATATTTATTTGTAGGTGGGATGATCGATTTTCATCAAAGCTGATGTATGATGTCAAAATATTTTTCCAAGTTATAATTAAGTGCTAGGAGCACAGGAATGTGTTGCTAAGCTTGGCGGAAGTAAGAAAATATAATTATCTGCAATTATAGTGATTCTAGGTGTGAAATGAGTAAAAAGGACTAATTTTTGGGTGCCTAGGAATTGGAGCTGTGAAGAGGTGTAATGTATATGTGAAGAGGCCCAAAATTTTCATGTGGAGAGGTTGTGGAGTAGTTTTTTGGTGCCTCCTTCGAGGGGATCTTGGGGGGCTGATTATTTCTCTCTCTCTCTTTCTAGTTGGTGAATGTGTTGGGGATTGTGTTAGCCATGTATAAGAAGGGTGAATGCTTATGCCCTTGAATGCTCTCTAATTTTTGTAGAATTAGCAATCTAATTAAGGGTAATTAGTGGGTTCAAGAGAGGAGTGTTTGATCATTGAGAGTTATTTTTTTATGAAATGAGAATGGAAAGAAATGGAGGAGAATCTTAGAGAGCCACAATAACACATTCCTTGGTCTTGGAGCAATTGAAACTACTCATCTTTGAATTCCATTGTGTCATTATGCAAGAACTAGCAATCGTTAGTGTTTATTAAGAGTTTTAATGCATAATTAGTGGGTTGATGATTAAGAGAGATGAACCATGTTATAAAGTAGTGAAAACAAGTGTTATTTGGCAAAAAATAAATATGGCATGTACTTGTAGTGTAAAATGGGGTTAATCCCGTGTTTCATGGTGGAGCGCTATAATAAGTAGAGATAAATAAAGAATTTGTGGGGGTCATAAAACATAAAAAGTAAATGTTTTAATGAATTATAGAGTTAGTAAAAGTTTGAGAATAACAGAGTGTAAATTGATGATACTTACTTTGTTAATTGAATTAACTCGTAGTTTAGTTAAGGATTAATAAGGTAGAGTTAGGTAATGAATTTCAACATACTTTCTGAACACGAAGAAGTGTTTATTTTCATGATTTTTGGTGGCTTGAAAATCTTTACCTTGATTGGATTTAGTTTGATGGTACTTGCTTTATAAATGGCTTAATCACTTCCATGTTGGAGGGTTAGTAATTGAAATTTTAGAAGTGATTAGATGCTGATCAAAGAAGAGGAAATGTTTATTTTTGTTACCATATTATAGTAGTGATGTGTGTGAACACACTTAGGACCGCCGGGGCACTTTTTCCCTCACTAGGAGGTTTTTTCCCCCGTGCATTGTATATACGCCCATTATCTTCTAGGGCTTGTTATCTTTCATTTTTGGCACTCATAATACACTACTGTGTTGTGCTCAAGCTTCCTCATCTTCTTGAAGTTGTGTGTGCATTCCTGCAACCCTAATTCCAACAATTGGTATCAGAGCAAGCTTCCTCCTCCCGGGCAGCATCACCGGCACCTGCCGCTTCATCTCCTCCGATTGCGACGAGGTTTCACGAGCGTCTGCAGGTTAGTATATGCCGTGGGTAAGCCTGTAGGGCTTGTTCGTTTCAGAATTTTGATCTGAAGTCATTTCGCCCTCCGTTTTGCATTCCAAGTACTGCGCAGGCAAAATCGTACTACTGTGCAGATTTTCTGTCAAGATTAAAATCTGCAGGACAGGTGCCCATTCGTCTGTTTTGGGCTGTGCTACATAGCACAGGTCAATTTTATACAGGTTTACCTCTTACAGACAGCATTTACATCTAGTAGTACAGTCATTGGCCATGGCTGACAACAATGATGTATTCCGCATGTTGGCTGCTGAGGATAAGTTGGATGGCACCAACTATCCATTGTGGGCATATATGATGCGACATGTATTGGTAGCAAAGGGGTTATGGAACATTGTGCAGGGTATTGATGCACGTCCTATTGTGGCTGGGAATGCTGCAAACACATCAGAAACAGGTACTGTTGATGATGGTGCAGGCACAAGTGCTGTAGCAGCTGTTCGAGAACCACCACTTTCAGCAGAGCAGATTCGTTGGGATGGTAGAGATGCGCAGGCTCATGCCTTGATTGCGCTGTCTGTCAAACGTACCATTATCCCACATATTCGCTCCTGCAGGACTTCTAAGGATGCTTGGGATGTACTTGCCACATTGTATCAGGCAAGAAATGAGGCTCGTGTTGCTTACCTCCGAAAACAGTTGGAGAGTGAGCATATGAACGAAGGTGATTCTATGGATAGCTTTTTGACAAAGATCAAGGATTTCAAAGAGCAGCTCATTTTTGCAGATGAAATCCTGTCAGACAGTTCACTTGTGCAGACTGTTTTGAATGGTCTACCAGATTCTTATCAGGGTTTTGCTTCCACTCTTCGCTTGATGATGAAAGGCAATCCCAATGCCTTATCATTTGAGGAGTTAGTTTCTGTTTTGCTGCAAGAAGACCAGTCAAGGCAAAACAGGAATATTATGCATGTCGCAGATCAAGCTTTCGTTGCTAGTCAGAGAAGCGGGAAAGGTAAAGCTGGCTTTTCTTCTAGTAAGCAGAAATCTGCAAATGCTGCGCAACCAAAGAAGGAAGACAAAGATGAGAAGAAGGGTGACAAACAGAAGACATTTTGCAAGTACTGTAAGGGAAATGATCATGTCATCAAAGCGTGTCCTAAGCTGGCTGCGAAAGAGGCTAAGAAGAAAGAGGCTGGTATGGCTGTTGCAGATGCCTCTCCTTCTAACAATGAATCTGCTAATGTTGTTCAAGATACAGAATGGGCATTCAATGCGCAGTGCAGTTATGACCCATCTTTGCATGACACATGTATGTCTGCAGTAGATTCAGATGTATGGTACTTTGACAGTGGTGCCACTAAGCATATCACCTCGCAGCGCAGTTTATTCACTTTCCTTGAGTCTGCTCCCACAGGGAATACTGTCACTTGTGCCAATAACTCCTCTTATCCCGTTAAAGGAGTTGGACAGATTGTGCTGAATGTTGCAAATTGCAACACCTTTACACTTTTTGATGCATTGTATGTGCCAGGGATCAAAAAGAATCTGCTGTCAGTCTCCGCATTTGCCAAAACAGGTTTGGTTGTAAAATTTGTGGATGACAGATGTACTGTTCATGATCTCTCTTGTGGTGACATCATTGTAGCATCTGGTTCACTATGTCGAGGGCTGTATAAGCTCAATATGGATGGCAAATGTGTAGAGGATTCAGCATGTGCTATTATGGATACGCAGGCTATTTCAAATGCAAAACTGTGGCATGCACGTTTTGGTCATCTGAATTTTGCAAGTTTGCTGCGCCTGCAGAAATCTGAAATGGTGTCTTCTTTGCCTAAGCTTGAGGCACCTGTCAAGCATGTTTGTGAGGGCTGCATATTGGGTAAAATGCAGCGTGCTTCCTTTCCCAAAGATGGATCAGTGAGAGCTGAACGCAGATTGCAGCTTGTTCACAGTGATGTTTGTGGTCCCATGCAAACTCCATCATTTGGAAACTACCTTTACTTCGTGACTTTCATTGATGATTTTACCAGGCATGCATGGGTATATCCTTTGAAGGCAAAGTCCGAAGTGTTTTTGTGCTTCAAACAGTTTTTGGTTATGGCTGAAAATGTGTCAGAAAGTAAGATGGGCACCCTCCGTTCAGATCGAGGGGGGGAGTATATGTCTTCAGAATTTAATGCATTTCTGGCTGAGCGTGGGATAAAACACCAATGTACAGTGCCGTATACACCACAGCAAAATGGTGTGGCTGAGAGAAAAAACAGGTCTCTCATGGAAATGGCAAGATGTATGGTTAAGAGTCAAAGTCTACCACATGGTTTTTGGCTTGAGGCTGTCATGTGTGCCACTTATGTACTAAACAGGTGTCCCACCAAAGCATTACAGGTTGTCACTCCATATGAGGCTTGGCATAGCCGCAAGCCATCTGTTGGCCATTTACGTGTTTTTGGTTGCCTGGCATATGCATTAGTGCCTGTGCAACATCGTAGAAAATTGGATGACAAAGCTGTCAAATGTATTTTTGTTGGATATAGTGCTGAGAGCAAAGGCTATCGTTTGTATCATCCACAGACAAAGCGCATTTTGGTTAGCCGTGATGTTGTATTTGTGGAAGATGCAGTTCAGCCCTTGGTTTCATGTACTAAGGAGACAGATATCAGCTCACGTGATGTCTATGATACATTGTTGCCTCTTTTCAGTGGTGCACAGTCAAGTGCAATACCTCATGAGGCAGTTTTTCAGCCTATGCAGGTTTTAAATGATGGCACAGATCAGCCTATATCTGATGCAGATGTGCATGATGCACTTGAGGATGAGAGACAAGAGATTGAGGGCTCTAGGAACATGCCTAGATGGCTGGTGCAGACTTTGCGTGACAGCAAGTTGGATGCCCCTTTGTCTAGTCGCACTCGTTCTGGCTCTCATGGTGCCTCTTATGCGTCAGATTGTTATGCATTGGCTGTTTCTAGTATGTGCGATGAAAGTGAGCCTGTTTCATTTGATGAGGCACAAAGTTCAGAAAATTGGATGGCTGCTATGCAAGCAGAATACGATGCTATTATGAAGAATAGTACATGGTCTTTATGTGACTTGCCCCCTGGCAAGAAGGCCATTGGCACTAAGTGGGTATACAAATTGAAGCGTAAGCCTGATGGCACAGTGGATCGCCATAAGGCTAGGCTTGTTGCAAAAGGTTATGCTCAAGAGAAGGGCATTGATTTTGATGAGACTTTTGCTCCCACATGTCGTATGATCATGTAGAGCATATAGAGAGCTCAAATGTTTAAGACAATTAATAAATCTCTCAGTGATTGATCTTATTCTCTCACAGCTTTATGCAACTATAAAGCCACACTCCACAAAGCTCCCTCATGCACAAACTGCTTTAGGAATAACATTCAAAGCCCAGTAAAGTTTAGACGTTATTCAATAGTCGGATACCAATCACTAGCCTTGCCATCTCCTTTGAACTTTTGCATAAGCTTTGCAATTTGTGCATCCTTTCTAGAGATACTCCTATACTTTCAGCCATACCTCTTCCAATTCTTGCACAAAGGCTACTGGATCAGTTGGAAGGGTTATTGTTGGAGGTATTGGTACAAGAGGGGCAACATGTGGTATGAAGGGTGTTGTTTGTGGGCATATCATATAGAAATTCCCATAGGTATCGATGGCGTATGAGCCAAGGGCACCACTAGTCTAGTCATTTGTGAGGTGAGGATGTCTCCCTTGCTCTGGGGTGCATTGCGGCAAAGTAGAGGAATATGCAAGGAATCGAGGCTCTTGGGTGGGTTATTGTTGGAGGTATTGGTACAAGAGGGGCAACATGTGGTATGAAGGGTGTTGTTTGTGGGCATATCATATAGAAATTCCCATAGGTATCGATGGCGTATGAGCCAAGGGCACCACTAGCCTAGTCATTTGTGAGGTGAGGATGTCTCCCTTGCTCTGGGGTGCATTGCGGCAAAGTAGAGGAATATGCAAGGAATCGAGGCTCTTGGGTGAGTTTCCTCCTTTTACAGCTCTAACTGATGAGATGGATGTGTTAACTAGGCTGGAAGACATTCTTATAGGGACTGCTACTGCAACCGTGGTTTCCATAGTTGTAAACAAGGGCATGAAACTAATGGAAAATCTTACATGGTTGGTCATGGATGGTGCCGTTATGAGTGGTGTAGAACTACTTATCATGGGGTCTGGAAGTGTGTGCTAATAGCATCTTGGGTTGGCACCTCTCTACTACGGTCTCACAATGTGAAGTTTGTGATTGTAGATTATTGGAGTCTCATGTAACCTAGAGGAACAATAGCAGCAGTCCGTCGAGACTTGGTCTATCATGTAGCCGGGTGATCCACTAGACTCATAGGAGGTGTTACCATTTCACTCATCATGGGCATTCTTGCTTTGGATGTCCCGACTTGTGCCATATGTCTTTGGATCCTTTCATGTTCCATGATACTGGATATGCAATTGTAGATACCCTGCAATTGTTCCTCATCTCTTGTGGCCCTAGATATCGATTGGACAATCCCTTCCCAAACTAACACCATAAGCTTGGCTTGTGAAAAAATCCACAAGAGTCTCTGCTGTCAATGCGTCATACTCCTAATCATTTTTTAGAAGATGTTGATAAAAGATTTGCAAGCCTAGCTCTTTCCCCAAGGTAGACACAATGTTATTATATAGATTGAGACTATCAGTAGAGTGGGTAGTACTTGTGCAATCTTGTCTTCAATGGGACTTGTTTAGGGCGAACTGGGCTATTTGGGTTACTAATCGTTATTGTGCCACTTGGAAAGTCTCTCCTTCCTTTGATCTAGAAGCCTAGATGAGTGCCTCTATTTCTTACACTTCTTCTAATACCTTACCTTCAGGCATAAGCACTTATGGAGAGGGTGGTTTGATGTTCACAGTTGTAGGAGGTGCAATAGGAGTTGTATGGATAGGGATATCAATGTGAATGCCCCTTGCTTGCAACGATGAGAGTACAACAGGTGTCTCTCTAGAATTTACCTCAAATCCTTCATCATGTGGTCTCTATGTAGCAAGCTTTGGCTCAGAAGTAGTGGCTTGAGGCCGAACCTTTGAGGTAGCTGGCTACACAGTCAAAAAGACTGGTAGAGTTGGCGTGACTGGTGAGGCCTAGCTAGGTTTCCCACTTCTTGGGGCTCAAGATTCTTCCATTGACTCTAAATTAGACGAAGTATCATTGGTGCTAGTACAAGTCCTTGTACAATGCTAAACTGAGTTCCGACCAAAGGTCATGAGCCTAGTGTAGGCTGGTACGTGCCTAATAGATGCGCTATCCTCGAAATAGGCCTCTAATACACACCCAAATCGTAGTTCCATGTGAATATGGTGTGTGGAAGGTCCTACCTAGACCTTGAACAAGTTTGAGAATTTTCATATTTTTTAATTTAATTTTTTTCTCGATTTTTTTTCGGATTGTCCAAAGTTTTTCTGAATCACATTTCTAGTGTTTCTTAACCCATTTGGCCCAAAAAAAATAGTGTACATTTTTTGAGTTAGTCAAGCGCTACGGGCGCTAGGCTCCCATAGTTAAAGCTCCTTAATTATGTAACTATACAAATCGTTAGGGTGTCACACAAGTTGCATCAAATACGATCGTACAATAGCCTAAAACATATATTAGGCAAGTTTGTGCGTACACTTTTTGAAACATTTCTATACTCTTTTTTTTCTTTTCTATACTCTTTTTTTTCTTTCTTTTTTGGCCCACGCATCTTTTACCATTTCTCTTTTTCCATTTTATCTTTTCTCTTTTTATTGTTTATTTCTTATTTCTTATTTCTTACTTTTTACTTTTTAATCTTAAAAAAATCTTTTTATGTTTTTGGTTTATTGTTTACGATCAATTTTTGGTTTTATGGAAAAGGGGTTTTCCTAGAATCTTTAACTTGGAGCATGTCTAAAAGCCTACATGCATTGGATGCAGCTAACTCATTAAAACTCACCTGAAAATGGGTATTTACAAGCTTTTAGAATTTTTGGGCTAGTGGCCTAAAAGCGTGCACGCATTAAATGTGGATAGCTAGTCAAGATGACCCATATTAGAGAGAGAATTAAGCTTAATTAACTCACATTAATTACACTAATGCAAAAATAGAACTTTTTTTGTGTATTGTAAATCCTTCCCCTAATTTCTATTTTTATCTCGATTTCTCTATGTAATGAGTCAAAATTAGGATAAATACTATGATAGGAAGCCAATTGTATGCTCTATTTAACCTAATTCTTTCAATTTCATGTTTAATTGACATTTTTTTAAATTAGAAAATGCAAAAAAATAGGAAATATAGAAAACCACAAATTGAACTTGTAAATGATAATTGGAAGAAGAGTTAAACTAAATGCACAAATTGCAGAACTCAAAGAAATTGAGAAACATGTAGAAATTGAAAAATATGCAGAAATTACAGAAATTGAACATAACTTTCTTTAAATTTCAACAATAATGCAACAACTATTTTAGCATTTCATTTCTATCATTCTTGAAAAAACATTTAAAAAAATAGAAATATAAAAGAAATTAATCATACGCACATACACATTCAAAATGCATTGTAGCTATGTGGTGGGGCTATTGAGGGCCACTTATGGGGGAAGCCCTTGCACCATAGAAAGATTGCACAAACAAACCAAGGTCGTGGGGCTTTGTCCTACCACACTCGGGAGCATAAAACAGCTCAATTGAGAAGCTAAACTTCCATAACCTAGCTCACAATTTCATGGGCAAGGTGTGTCACTCACCTCGTGAATACTTGTGCTTGGATTCTCATAGAAGATGATGTTGCCGTGCAGCCACACTCCAAAGCTCCACTCCGCTACCCCGTCGCACTCCAAAGTAGTTCGGAGCAACAGGCCTTCTACACAAGTTCAGGAAGAGGACGAGGTAGAGGAGGCCGTGGATGCGGTCAAGGAGGTGGCCGAACAGGTAATCAGAATTATGGCCAGCAGCAGCAGCAGCAACAACAACAGTCCCAGAATACACAACAACAACAACAACAACACGTAGGTGGAAGAGGCAAATTCAGAGGCAGGGGGAGTCAAAGAGGCCGTGGAAATTGGCAAAGGCAATATAATGATGCACGTGAATGCTATTATTGTGGTAAGCCTGGACATGTGCAAGCAAAATGTTATAAGAAGCAGGCTGACATGCAAAATGGAAAAGTGCAGCAAAACAACTATGCATCCTCAAGCAGAAATAATGAGGATAATGAAAGTTTGTTTGTTATGCAGCATGTTATGAATGCCATGTCTGAAAATGTTGAAGCAGCACAAAAAGATGATGTGTGGTATGTGGATTCAGGTGCTTCGAACCACATGACAAGTCATGGGGAGTGGTTCAAGGAGATGAAAAACCCGGAAAGACCAGGTTTTGTGGAAACAAGGGATGACACTGCTCATCTAATTGCCCATGTTGGAGATGTGCCATTGTCTATGCAGGATGGCAAAGTGAAGTACCTTGCAGATGTACTTCACGTTCCAAACATAACAAAGAATCTGGTTTCAGTTGGCCAGATGATTGAGCACGGTTTACAGGTTCGGTTTAACCCTGATGGGTGTTATGTTGAAAATTTTAAAGACAAGTGTAGGTTGGTTGCAAAAGGCAACAAAGTGGGCAGAATGTTTACGTTGAATGTAGACATGCCTGAAATGAGTGTTGCGATGTTTGCAAATGGTTCAGGAATTGTTGCAGACACAGACATTTGGCATAAAAGGATTGGACATGTGAATGTGCAGAGATTGAAGTCTATGCAGACAAAAGGAATTGTGACAGGGCTGCCAAATTTTAAAGTGGAAGGTATGCAAAAAATATGTGAAGAATGCCAATTTGGGAAGCAAACAAAGCATGTGTTTCCATGTAACAGATATGTGAGCAGAAATGCACTAGATATTGTGTATTCAGATGTATGGGGTCCTACGAAGACCATATCTATGGGAGGCTGTCGGTATTATGTGACGTTTATTGATGACCACACAAGGAAAGTTTGGGTATATTTCATGAAGGAGAAGAGTGAGGTGTTCACTCACTTTCAGAATTTCAAAGTTTTGGTTGAAAAGCAAACAGGAAAATATGTAAAGTGCCTAAGGTCAGATGGAGGGGGAGAGTACTTCTCCAATGAGTTCTCTGAATTTTTGAAAAAGAATGGTATTCGGAGACAGTTTACATGCAGATACACTCCGTAGTAGCAAAATGGAGTTGCTGAGCGGAAAAACAAGCACATTGCTGAGATTGCGTGAGCATTGATGGAACAGCAGTATACATCATGAACAGGACTCCAACTATAGCCATACATGATGTAACTCCAGAGGAGAGGTTTACTGGTAAAAAACTAGATTTGTCTCATCTGAAAGTCTTTGGATCCATTGCATATGTGCATGTGCCAGATGAGCTGAGAACTAAGCTGGATCCAAAAGCTGAAAAATGTGTGTTTATTGGATATTCCCTTGAGCAAAAGGGATATAGGTGTTATAACCCTGCTACACGTGAGTTGAGGGTAAGCAGGGATGTTGTCTTTGATGAGATGAGCAGCTAGTATGCTACTGAAAAAGAAGCTGTTGGGGGGCTGATGTGAGTGGAAGTGTGGTTGCACAGAATGCAGGTCAGCAAAATCACAGTCTTTGAGTGGACCAGGAGAGTCCTCATCTAGTGGGTCTGTTGATAGACCATGGAGTGGCAGGCTATGTCATAATACCAGTCCTACAAATGTGATTAGTACATCACGTAAAGGAAAAGAGAAAGTGGTTGAGCCCCTTAGTATGCCTGACATTTCCGCAGGGCATTCTCATGTTGATGGAGAGTCTAGTGGCTCAGATATGAGCCTTGATGAGGAGCTTGGGATCCCAGCTATGAGAACACCTGGTGTAAAGAAGGCTATGGAAGCCATGAATGAAAAGCTGCGAAGATCTGGGAGAGTGAAAAATCCTGTGCAGAGATTTACCTATGATGGTTATGTGGCACATCACTACGCATATATGGCAAAGGTTGTGCAGGTTGTTGAGCCCACATGCATTGATGAGGCTGTTGGAAATGTGTGTTGGGAGAAAGCTATGGATGAGGAGATGGATGCACTATATGAAAATGAAACTTGGGATTTAGTGCAATTGCCTGAAGGCAAGAAAGCCATTGGATGCAAGTGGGTGTACAAAGTAAAACATAACAGTGATGGAAGCATAAACAGGTACAAGGCTAGATTGGTAGCCAAAGGATATGCACAGACATATGGCATTGATTATGAGAAAACCTTCAGTCCAGTTGCCAAGATGGCAACACTGAGAGTTGTGATAGCAGTGGCTGCATCAAAGCAATGGTCTTTACATCAGATGGATGTAAAGAATGCATTCTTGCATGGGGATTTGCAAGAAGAGGTGTATATGTTGCAACCACCTAGTTATGAGGATAAGAGTCACCCCGAGCATGTTTGCAGGTTGAAGAAAGCCTTGTATGGCTTAAAACAAGAACCAAGAGCATGGTCTCACAAGATTTCTAAATATCTTGTCACTATTGGCTTTCATGTAGCCAATGCAGATTTCTCGCTGTATGTGAGACATGGTGATAGAGGAGTTGTGCTTGTTGTCATCTATGTAGATGACTTGATCATTACGCGGGACCATGATGCAGAGATCTTTGATGTAAAGATCTTGCTTAGACAGAAGTTTGAGATGAAGGATCTGGGGGAGCTCAGATATTTCTTGGGCATTGAGGTGATTAGGTCACCACATGGTACTGGATTACTGCAGAGACAATATGGCTTGGACATGTTGTCCAAGTATGGTATGACAGGCTGTAAGCCTATTTCCGTGCCATTGGATCAGAATGGCAAGTTGAGTGCAGATTCAGGAGAGATCTTGGAGGATCCTACTATGTATAGGCGCATAGTAGGAAGCTTGATCTACATGATGATCACCAGACCAGATTTGAGCTATGCTGTTGGGTTGGTGAGTCAGTTTATGCAGGTTCCACGAAAACCGCATTTGGATGCAGTGAGATGCATACTGAGGTATGGGAGGTCTACTTTGCATTGTGGACTATTCTATGAGACTGGGACAGAGATATGTGTACATGGGTACACAGATGCTGATTGGGCTAGTAGTATCTCAGATAGAAGATCTACTAGTGGATTCATGTTTTCTTTGGGGAGTGCTGCTTGGGGAGTGCTGCTGTGACTTGGAGCAGCAAGAAGCAGCCTACGGTTGCTCTATCTAGTACTACAGAGGCCGAGTACAGAGGAGCTGCTATGGCAGCATGTGAGGTAGCTTGGTTGAGAAAGCTACTTGCAGATTTGGGTCTATCAGTGGATAGACAAGTTGTCATTTGCTGTGACAATATTAGCAGTATACAGTTGGCCAGGAACCCAATATTTCATGCTCGTACGAAGCATATAGAGGTCCACTACCATTTCGTCAGAAAGAAGGTCTTGGCAGGAGACCTTGACCTTGTTTATGTCAGCACAGAGGATCCTGAGCACTCCTGATACAATCCTGAGATTCAGTCAGCATTTCCTGCATATCATGCAAGAAATCCCTCGATACATCAATCTTGATGTCCTTAAGACTGACATCAATAGGTGCCCTGGGTTGATACCCATACATAAGCATGAACGGACTCAAACCAATAGCCGTATGTTTAAAACTGTTATAGGCAAATTCCATCATTAGAAGATATTTTTCCCAATTTGATGCTTTTCCAGAGATATATGCATGAAGCATATTCTCTACAATATGATTCGTATGCTCTGTTTGCCCATCAAACTGCGGATGATCCGAGGAATTCATACTCAAAGTAGTTTCCTCGGTGTAAACCATTCGGAATAAAGTAGAAAAACATGGCATTATAACAGCAAGAACCAGATATCCATCGGCAGCCCGATGTATCCACATATGCTCATGGACTTATCAGCATCCCGAGTTACCCATAGAGAGTCATCAACGTCTCGATGAGTCACATATGTCCATCCGTAAACCATCAGGTTGATTGTATAAATCACCTAAAGTATGGAACTAGAGAAAGAAATGCCAACAAAGGAAAAATCCAAATTTCCTTAATCCGAACACAACAAGATAAACTTGTTGAACTCTAAAGAAAGAGATTTCAACAAATGAAAATGCCGATGAGATTACACTCATCAAAACATGCAGGCTATAGATAAAAGATATTTATCTAGAGAATACCCACACAACAACTTTAAATTAATTCAGAAAATGAGATTGCCTTTGAATGTTGAGTTCAACATGCTAAGTGATGTAAGCAAAGCAACAATCTTGAGTCCAAATTATCCCATAAGACAATAAATGTGAGGGATCGCTAGCCTCCCATACCACCATGATACCACCCATACCTTAACAATTTGAAACTCCCTAGGAAAAATGAATAAAATCCTGTATAAAAGGAATAAGATGGCCTTATCCCAGACTTTCACATACTAAAATCTGTCTCTGACCACATCAAGGAATAACTCTTTCCAAGTACATCATTAGAAAAGAACTTTGAATTATTGGCGCCTTTCTAATGATAACTACCCAATACACACAATAAAGCTGGGGTAGAAAAATAATTCACCTAGATACATAAGCAACTAGGTATCCAAGTTGGAATATGTACAAGAGTACCATGGATAAAAGCATAGAAGGTCCTCGAATCCATAAAAACCATAGTTGATCACATAAAAATCAATGCATGCCATCTAACGGTTATTAATCATGCCAAAAGAAACATTAAAATTGGTGGCCAACTCATTAATCCGGAGTATATGAACGTGGTGTTGTTCAAGTAAGCAAGTGAAACACATGTATGTAGCAATCATTAAAAAACCCATAGATACAAGTGATCTAGGCAGAACCTAATGAGTCCAAATAAAACTTGGAAAACATCCAATAACATCCACCAAAACAAATCGATCAACTAACCCATGATAGAATTTATCTTAGGCTTAAGAAATTAAGCACAAACCACACTTAAACAAGTGCAAAATAAATTATCATGGAAAAGTGTCAAAGGTGAAACACAATTTGAACGCAAATTCTAGCCATCATTGAAGAAAGTAAGGAACATGTTCAAAAAGAATGGCTAAACAATGGTAAAAAATCATAAAAATATCGTTTAGAATTAATCCAAACAAAAATAACTACTAATACAAGGTACAATCGTATTAATAATATGCAAATAACCCGCATCTATCTAATGTCAGCACGAGAAAACATACTTCAAAATTAAATAATCCTCAAAAATATTAAATTCTCGAAAAAAAGAATTAACATGATTTTTTTTTATTTTTTCTCATTTTATAGGGCCTCAAAATATGATAATTTTGAATTCAGCCAAACCTATCTTAAGTTTTTAGCAATTAAACTTGCCAAAATATCATTGATATTTAAAAAATACCAATTTCTAGGATTTCTAAAAATAATTTCTAGAAAATTCCTAATTTTTCCTGAGAATCCCATCGTTCACGAAATTTTCAATTCCGCCCGACAATTCTCAAATCCAATGAAAATTTATAATTTTTATGGATTTTCTAATTTTTTGTGTCAAAAATTTTATTTTTAAAGGAATTTGAATGGTCAAACGGGCGCTCGAATGGACACACCACATGCCAAACACCAACCCCATATTTTTCAGAAATTTAAAATAACCTTTGTCTAATTTTCCACTAATTTCATGGAATTTTTTAAAATTTTTAATTTACCCCGAATGCATTTAGAATACGAACGGTCAAAAAATTTCGGAATCCCAATGGTCTTCCCGGAATACGAAAAGCCAACAGTTTCGTGAAAATGAAAAGACAAAAAAAATCAGAATGTGAAAGGTCAAAAGTTTCCGAAATCCGAAAGGTCAAAATATTTTTCGAAATTCGGAAAGCCAAAAGGTTTCCCAGGAATGCAGAAAGCCAAAAGATTCCTTAAAAAAATTTCCAATGAATTTTTTTTCAGATAACATCTCTTTTTTCCCTTTTTTTCAAAAAGCATTGAGAA
Source organism: Cibotium barometz (assembly GCF_041138505.1). Classification (NCBI taxonomy): domain Eukaryota; kingdom Viridiplantae; phylum Streptophyta; class Polypodiopsida; order Cyatheales; family Cibotiaceae; genus Cibotium; species Cibotium barometz. The sequence goes on along the minus strand of NC_141077.1, from coordinate 50,768,878 downwards.
GATTTTTTTTGAAAAAAAAGCTTTCATAAGCTTAGTTTTTAAGCTTTTTGAAAAACGTATTATGGGAGGGGGCGATTTTCACCCACAGGCTACGCTGCAGTCTCCCCCCCACGTGTGCCAAATTGAGAGGGAGGGTGTGAAAGGATTCCTCTCTCTTCTCCCCTCTCTCCTCTCCTTCTTCTCCATTCCAGCTCTCCTTCTCCACCCCCTCCTTCTCTGTTAATAGAGAGGAGGTTGATTAATAATTTAATTAATCTTCTATTAATCATAATTAAAGTTTAATTATGATTAATATTTAATCAAATTATGCCTATTAAGAGGTAATCACACGGGCAAGAGAAAAATAGAACGAAAATTCAGAATTGAAAGACGAAGAGGGTCCCACGCACACGGGAGAGCATTCCATGCATCAACATGCTGTCCCTACTGTATTTCAACAGAAAATAGAAAAAAAAAGTAGGGGCGGCATCAACATGCTGCCCCTACTGTATTTCAGCAGAAAATGGATAGAATATCTGCGAAAAACCCGTAAAAATGTATAAAAAATACATTTTTAACCATAAAATGCTCAAAAAATCTAAAACATTAGGAAAAAATTTCTAGAAATTTAGGAAATCCATTCTACCAAAAATATTCACAATAAAATATGTGGTATTTTTGTTAAAAAATCCATTAATGCTTATTTTAAACCATAAAAAATAGAAAAAATAGCATTAAACTCACGGAATTTCCCCGCAACGTTGATTTGTCTAGTGAATAGTAGTAACACGCATTCCAATCGCCATATAATTGATCCACGTGGTGCAAATCATCAACACAAATCAATAAAATAATATTTTTTATTTAGTAAATATTAAAATTTACTTCAAAAAATATCAAAAATTTATAATAAGAAATAAAAAATAACAACAATTAACTAGAGATTGCTCTGATACCACTACTAAAACCCTAAGATCTCTCTAGATAATTGTTATGCATAAACATGCATAAATCAAGCATAAACTCATCCACCCCGACCACCCCCGACCACCCGACCACCCCCGACGAGCCCAAAAGGATGTATACATGAATTATAATGAAGTACATCATACCTTTACCTTGATGTCCCATACCATCAAGAGGTATAACTCCAATCCAGTAGCATGTAGCTATAGAGTGAAATGGTCGGTGGGTGAGTAGTTATGATCCTCTACACAAGAGAACATAACATAACCTAGTCTCAAGATAACATTAAGAGACCATAGCCTAAGCCTCCCTTGAGTGTGCCCCATTCCCCTATTATATAGGAGGGCCCTCAAGTGACTCTTGACTCTCCATCTCCCATGTGTGACCCTTGGATGCCTGACCCTAATCTTAACCCTTAAGGTTAGTCCTAAACCCATGCTCCTATAGAGCTTGTTCCCATGCTCCCATGCTCACAAGCCTAATGTGGGTTAGCCTCCTAGTATATACACACATAATGTGGATATAACAGGCTCCATGACATCGACATCAACATGAGCAACAAAGAAACTACCAACCACTACCCAATTCTTAAATAAAAAATTGTTGTTAAAAAAAAATCCTACTTCCTACAAAAAGTGCTTGTAACTACCGTTTGGGACCAATGCTGTGTCAACAGCCAAATGAAATGATGGTTTCCAATGGATGGCATCGACTTGAAGAGGTGTCCAATGAGGGTTAACACCTTGCTAGAATGAAGCACATTGAGGTGCATTATCCCTTTTTGAGGAAGAAGGTTAGCTGGTGATGTAGATCTGGTATATGTTAGCACCAGATAATTAGGTGGTTGACATCTTCATGAAGCCATTAGGAATAGAGAAGCTCCATAGGTTTAGGACCTTACTTGGAGTGGTGTGTAGAGTTGAGCTCGAGGGGGCGTGTGTTAAGATACTGAGCTCAACTAATGCTGTTGACATTGATGACTTGCCTGGGTGACAGCTTCTACACTCATGCTAGTGGCATGGTTGGTGAGATTATGGTTGATATGCTGCTAGTGGATGATAGGCTATGTGACAGCCACTTTGGACTACTGTGAGTTATGGCATAGTTATAGGGCTAGCTCATATAGTCGAGTTTACACTATGGATCGACCATTGTATGTTATTTTAGGAGAGTACTTTCCCATATACCATGTATACTTATCTTTTTAGTTAAAAGGTTGTAGAGAAGAGAAGAATATAGAAGAAATTTTAGCAATCCATCTCTCTCTTATGCCTTGCTCTCTCTTGTGTGTGTGTGTGTGTTTGCTTGAAAAAGATACTCAAGCTCTCTCGATCCCCTGCATTCTCTTTACTCTTTTTTAACATAATGTTAGGCAAGGCGACCACTCAAGACCCTCTATATAAGAAATTAGGCTCTCCAACTTTCTCAAGGGGAGATGATAGGACACCCAAGAAGACCATATTGGGGAGTTTGAGAAAATCCCATTACTTTGGGAATTCATTAGGTGAAATATGGACTCTCATTTTTGTCCCTTAAGGATTTCCACACCTCCTCTCTCTAGAAAAATGGGCTCATGGTGAATTTTTTGCAAATCAACTCAAAAGTGAGTGGAGTTTGGACATTTGGAATCTTATATAGCATGATAAGCAATTTTGAATATTCAAGAAGTCCCCAAATTGGTCATGCTACATATCATTGGAAAGGTCTCGAGGAGTAGATTTCAATGTCCAAACTCTACTCACTTTTGAGTTGATTTACAAAAATTTCACCCATGAGCCCATTTTTCTAGAGAGAGGAGGTGTGGAAATCCTTAAGGGGCAAAAATGAGAGTCCATATTTCACCTAATGTTATTTTCAATCTACTTTTTCGTATATCTTGAGCATAACCATTCCAAATTTATCGAAGAATGTGAATTTAGAACCTAGTCTTCAAGACAACAATATGTCACATGAGGGGGTTTTAAAAAAATCTTAAAAGGGTGCACCGTGCCTCACATTTTTTGATCTTGCAAAATGGGAATTGGGATTTTCCCAAACTCCTAATATGTTATCACAAAAAAAACTAAGGGAAAACCAAGCACAAGGGTAGTTACCTTCTTAGAGTTGGACCCCTAATGGATAAGTGTTGGGGCACCATCATAAACCATACGATGAAAAAGTTTGCAAGATTCTCCCTTAAGGAAACGTAGGGAACTTTCCTCTCACTAGGTGAGGAGGAAAGGAAGGATGTGCTAGAAATGGGGTTCTCGATAGACATGACCATTACGAGAATGAAGGTCATTTAGTATTTTATTTTCTCTATTTTCTTTCATTAGATGGTTGGAGAATAAGAAATTGTACTTTGAATACCACTCACCTAGCTGCATTCAATTAGTGCCTGACTCTAAAAAGTGAAGGAAAATATGGAGAAGACTGGACTTGGAACCTAGTTGAAGTATTTGGTCAACACATGGCTATGCACGCAAAAATCCTGGCTTCATAGAGCAAAATGGCATAAAACGAGGCATGGTAATAGGTATCAATGGAGCCAAAATTCTAGTGTTTATTACAAAAAGGTTTACCACCATAGAGGCACTCCACCTATGGTTGGGCTGACTTTTTAGAAATTTGCCCACCTTCTGGACAACGTGAACAACAATGGAGCATAGTTCAAAACTCTCAAGGATCCCCAATTGGAGAAGGCTTGTAGAGTAGCATACATGATCATGCAAGTAAAGCTGCCCGGCCAATACAAGTGCATGGACATGCATAAAGTTTATCACCTCTACACTAAGGGGAATAAGACAATTGGGCCAGCGTACATGCTCCACTAGGACTTTACCCACTACCTCACCAAACATAACAATAAGGTTGTAAACCCATACCTCCTCACCCAGATCCTAAGCCATGCTACTTGAGTCCCTTTACCAATTTTTTTGCCTGAAGAACCAAAAGTGGCATCCATGGCATGAGAAATATTACAAAGAGAGCTTGGTAGAAGGCTCAACAATTTTGGAAGACACAAGGCACCTGTGACGGTGCAAATAGGTGTAAGCTCTCTAGAGAAACCCCTAAAGAAACATGTAAATATCACACCTGTGAGACGGTGCAAATAGGTGTAAGCTCTCTAGAGAAACCCCTAAAGAAACATGTAAATATCACACCTCGCTAACCCTATTCTGTTTCCCCATCCATATCAAGTTATGTTGCTAAAGGCCAAGAAAGGACTTTAGTAGTAGATGCCCAATCCCACCAACACCTTCTTCTCTAGCTCCCTGAGAACCAACTATCCTTGAAGTGCATGATGTCGCGGGGGCAAGCATGCAACCATCAAAGCCTTGTCATCTAGCCTCTCTCTACCTCAACATAACATTCCCTTTTTACACCTCGAGAGTTAGCAAATCCCTTTGATCTAGAGGACCTCATTGCACGAGTCCAAACCCGCGCCTCCCTCCAACCCTCCTCATCCAAAAAGCATACACGTGAGGCCATTCCCATAAGCTCTAGAGAGGATGTGGACACTATAGCCAAAGCACCAAACTTCAAAAGCCTCCCAAAGTAGAGAGACAAGGAGGCATACAAGCCACTCTACTACAAGAAATGGATGCCACGACAAAATGGGTGGCAGTTCATAAGCTGGAGAAGAAAATTCTTGTGAGATCCCTATCCCCACCGCGCAGCAACGAATTCAGGAGTGCTAGCAATGGAAGTAGCACTTCTTGCGCAGGGCAGGGTCCCTCTCTCGGGGCTTCGTCCATGGATATCCGGACAAGAGACTAATCCATCGGTTCTTCCAAAACCGAACCCGGAAAAACTTCCCTTGCCCCGAAAGCACGGGCGATTCCTCCAAGATAGTTTTTCTCTAACGTAGTCAAAAGCCTTAACTAACTGAACTAATCTGACCAAACCCATAAGTCCCATAGTCAGATCAGGGAAAAGATTGCACTTGGATCATAGAGACCAACGATTTTTTCCTTATGAGAGGAGGCATAGCCGTTGATTCTTTTCCATAGAACAATTTTTATTCGGGATTTACTTCATCTATCGTACTATAACAGAATTGAGTCTCAATTTAGGGATCCATTAGTCTAGCCTAACCCATCTAGTCCCGTGGGTTAGCCAACCGTCCAACCACTATAGTGATGGGATCAAATTAAAAATTTAATTAGGTTTTGTCCCAGGTACTAGGGAAAAGAGTTCCCAAGCCCCCTAGCGGGGTATTCATGCAAACTTAAAATTAGTCACACCACTTACACACCCAATATGAAATTGCCTTTTTCACAAAATCATCTGTCTTTAAAACAATCATTTAATGAAATCATAAAGTCACTGACCATAATCCTCAAAATCTCCAGTTGAATCCTTAATTCCAAACATTCCTTCATCGGAGTTTCTATGGCATCATTGGCAACCAAAACGCTCACCACTTAGGGGGTCTTTTTGATAGTCCCTAGCTCATAGTAACCGGCAATATATTCACATATCAAAATGGAATCTCCGTTGAAGATCAGCAAGGTCAACCAACGGATCCATATAAAAGAGCTATGGACTCATCCATTGAGGACCAGCAAGGTCAATCAACCAGATCCATGGCCAAATTCAGAAAACAACTCTTACTCCTTATTCTAATATCTTTCTCCACATGCACGCATGGGTATCGTCGACGACCCAGAGCCCGAGCACCATATGGTCAGCACCCTCTAGGATCCTTCGCAGGTGACCTAGCGCTTCACTCATAGGCCGCTTCCTTGGTCCCTTAATCCATCGTACAGGAAGCTCACCATTTTAATCGAACTGAGGCTGGTCAAGACCTCGGTCGACCTTGCTACATGAGACGTCCTCCATTGACTCTCCGTCACTCAGCTATTGCAACTTTATTAGACTAGGTCTCTACAACCTCATTCACAAAACGATCAAAATGCTTCCCCAGCATTCTTGACATAAAATAGCCATTTAAAAATAGGTCATAAATACAGTTTCTATAACGAACTCTCGTCTTTCCACATTGTTCCACATCAATTCTCATTTATTTCACGTGTATTCCCATTCTCATTTATTCCCATTCTCATCACATCATTTTCCATTTCATCACATCTTTTCTCATTTATCGGCATCAGATCTCATCCACTTGCATCTACCCATATCCACATCTCATCACATCACATTCATTCACATCTCATCCATTCAGGCCACATCACATTCACTCACATCACATTCACTCACATCACATCTCATTCATTTTACCTCACATCTCATTCATTCACATCTATAACGATTCACATCCAATCACATCACATTCATTCATATCCATCATATTCACATTCATTCATATCCATCACATTCACATTCATTCATATCCCATCCCATCACATTCACATCCACATATATTTATGACACATTACATCTCTTTCCATTACATCACATCCACATATATTTATGACACATTACATCTCTTTCCATTACATCACATTCTTTCACATATACATCTATATCTATTCTTTCACATACTCATTCACATCAATTCTTTCACATATACATTCACATCCATTCTTCACTTATACAGTTACATCTATTTTCATCGCATATCATCCACTCATATCCCATATCATTCATTTACATCCTGATTCACATCTTATCACATCTACTCACCTCATATCTCATCTCCTCTATTCACATCACAACCACCCATCCATTCATTCACACTTATCTGTTTCTCATCACATCTCATTACATTTATTCACCTCACATCTCATCACCTCTATTCACATCACATCCATCCATCCATTCACATCTATCTAATTCACATCACATCTATTCAGCTCACATCTCATCACCTCTATTCACATCACATCCATCCATCCATTCACATCTGTCTGATTCACATCACATCTATAAACCTCACATCTTATCACCTCTATTCACATCACATTCATCCATCCATTCACATCTATCTGATTCACATCACATCTATTCACCTCACATCTCATCACCTATATTCACATCACATCCATCCATCCATTCACATCTATTTGATTTACATCACATCTATTCACCTCACATCTCATCACCTCTATTCATATCACATCCATCCATCCATTCACATCTATCTGATTCACATCACATCTATTCACCTCACATCTCATCACCTCTATTCACCTCGCATCTCATCACCTCTATTGACATCACAACCACCCATCCATTCATTCACACTTATCTGATTTTCATCACATCTCATTACATCTATTCATAGAATTTAAACATAGAATTTAAGAGAATTCTAATGTTTGATATAAAGATTCTTTACGCATCTATTTATGCATAAAAATCAACTTCAGTGGGATAACACTTTTATAAAAATCCTTTTATGCATAAATTCAATTTTAAGGAAAATAACACTTTTGAAATAAAATCAAATCCTTTATGCATTTTTCCAGGCATAAAATCAATTTTCATGAAAATAACACTTTTGAAATAAAAAATAAATCCTTTATGCATCTTTCTATGCATAAAATCAATTTTAATGAGAATAACACTTCTGAAAAAAAAATAAATCCTTTATGCATCTTTCTATGCATAAAAATCAATTTTAATGAGAATCACACTTTTGAAATTAAAAAAAATCTTTTATGCATAAAATCAATTTTAATGAAAATAAAACTTTTGAAAGAAAAATAAATCCTTTATGCATCTTTCTATGCATAAAATCAAATTTACTGAGAATAACACTTTTGAAATAAAAATAAATCTTTTATGCATCTTTCTATGCATAAAATCAATTTTGACTAAATCCTCTCCAAAAGAATTGGTGGCCACTCTTGATCCAAACAAGAGTAGAACCCTCAAAATTTCCATTATGCATCTTTCTATGCATAGAAATTAAATTCAATGAAAATAACACTTTTATAATAATAAAAAATTTCATTATGCATCTTTCCATGCATATTGATTAAATTCAATGAAAATAATATTTTTATAATAAAAAATTTTCAATATGTATCTTTCTATGCATAGAATTTAAATTCAATGAAAACAACACTTTTATAATAAAAATTTCCATTATGCATCTTTCTATGCATAGAATTTAAATTCAATGAAAACAACACTTTCATAATAAATATTTCCATTATGCATCTTTCTATGCATAGAAATTAAATTCAATGAAAAGAACACTTTTATAATAAAACAATTTTCATTATGCATCTTTCCATGCATATAAATTAAATTCAATGAGAATAACACTTTTATAATAAAAAAATTCCAATATGCATCTTTCTATGCATAGAAGTTAAATTCAATGAAAACAACACTTTTATAATAAAAAGATTTCCAATATGCATCTTTCTATATGCATAGAAATGAATTTCAATAATTAATATCAATGATATCCACCATGCATATTCATAGGCGAATATGTACATGGAGTAAATAAAAATATTTCTTTAAGAATGCACAAATGGTGGGAATTACTCTTTTAGAATAACATAAAAATAAACTTTATTTTTCACAAAATTTAAGAAAATTTTTCCATAACCTCCTTTGTATGGCTGACCATTTCTCAAATTTTAACATTCTATTTTCAATTTAAAATTAACCCCAATTTGAAGTTAAGTACTCTAATCTACTTAATTTTCACTTTCTAGAGTGAGTAAACAATAAGAAAAGTTTAATCAAATTATTTGTTACTCATTTTAGAATAAAGAAAGGCTGAATTCTTAAGGAAGAGAAGGGGGTAGCCTTTTCATCAAGGCATAACATCAGGATTCACTTTAATCAACTATAAAAAAAAACAAGGAAATCAGAAAACCATAGATTTAAATTTAAAAAGTAGAAATTTTAGCTTACATGGAGTTTTGTATGCTTTCCTTTGGCTTGAGGGATTGAGGGTTGTACTCTTGTTTGGATCAAGAGTGGCCACCAATTTCTTTGGAGAGGAAAACAATTGAATTATCAAGTGATTTCAATGTAATTGGCTCTGTGTAGGAGGAGAGTACCGGTGCATAAACACTATTAACATTTTACAAAGGGGGAGGCTTCTATTTATAGGAAAAAATGAGCCTCTAACCAAGCAAACTGATTCTAGAATTTTCTAGATTAGTTTGGTCAATTTTTGACCATTTTTGGGTCAGTTTAGCTTACTTTTTGGATCTAGTTGAAATAGGAGAGAGGAGAGATGAAAATATCTCATTATTTATGAGTTTAAAACTCCTCCACACGTGAAATAGGCGCCTCCTTCATGAGGGGAGATCCCCACATTGAGGTGTCAAAAATGCATCATTTCCTCTAAATATCTCTTCTTTTTTTAACTAATAAACCTTGTCTTAGTCAACTCTTCATCTTATGTAAGCATTTACTAATTTTTGGAAGATTTTCTCTTATTCTTCAATTATCTCCTCCCTACATTTGGATTAATCTTATTGGTCCATAGGAACCTTAATTGGAGCATAATTCAAAATTTTCTAAAAATCTGTACTCTTAGGGTAAGGTCCTTTATACCTATTTTTAGTTAATTCCAATTGCACATTGGAAAGTTCTTTTTGAATTTCTATTTCAAGGGAAACCATTTTAGACACTAGGAGGATTTTTATATCCAAAAATATCTCAATTTTGAATTATCTCTCTCTAGATATTTTCTCTCTCTAGGTCAAAACAGGGTAAAACATGATCTTTCTTTTATTTCAAAGAGGGAAATAATTATAAGATCAGAAGAGGAGGTTCTTACACCTGCACATCTCAAAAGGCAAAGGGAGGAATCTTACAATTCTACACTGTTTAAAGCCCAAATACACCCGTGTTGAGGAGTACATGAAGCAATGGGAACGAAAAAAAAACGAGATGGAGACCTACATGCCCCAGCCTAAATATCCTCTCTACCCAAATGATAGAGTGCAACTTTCACATGCACGCCTTAACTAATCGCTTTAAGTTATTGAAAAAGCATGTAAGATCCCTGTCCCCACCACGCAACAATTTCAGGGGTGCTAGCAGCGGAAGTAGCACTTATTACATGGGGCAGGGTCCCACACTCGTGGCCTTGCCCACGGATATCCGGACAAGAGACTAATCCATCGGTTTTTCCAAAACCGAACCCGAAAAAACTTCCTTTGCCCGAAAAGCACGGGCGATTCCACCAGGATAACTTTTCCCTAACGTAGTCAAAAGCCTTAACTAACTAAGCTCATCTGACCAAACCCGTAAGTCCCATAGTCAGATCAGGGAAAAAGATTGTACTTGGATCATAGAGACCAACGCTTTTTTCCTCATTGGAGAGGCACAGCCGTTGATTCTTTTTCATAGAATAATTTTTGTCTGGGATTTACTTCATCTATTGAATTAAACAGAAATTGAGTCTCGATTTACGGATCCATCAGTCCAACCTAACCCCATCGAGTCCCATGGGTTACAACCACTATAGTGATGGGATCCAATTAGGAATTTGGTTAGGTTTTGTCCCGGGTATCAGGGAAAAGAGTTCCCAGACCCCCTACCTAGATTTTCAAGCAAATTTAACTTCAGTCACACCACTTACACACCCAATATGAAATTGCCTTTTTCCTGGATTCAAATGTATTTAATTCAATCATTTAATAAAATCATAGTGTTACTGATCATAAACTTCCAAGTATCTAGTTGAATCTTAATTTCCAATCATTCCTTCATCGAAGCATCTATGGCATCATTGGCAACCAGAACGCTCCACCACTTGTTCACTCAGGGACCTTTTCTATAGTTTCTAGCTCATAGTACCCGGCAGATAATCACTTATAAAAATCAAGATGGAATCCTTGTTGAAGATCAGCAAGATCAACCAACAGATCTATATAAGAGAGCTATGGACTCATCACATCCATATCCACATTCACATTCATACATCCACATCCACATCTACATTCATACATCCACATCCACATCCACATTCACATCCATACATCCATATCCACATTCCACATCTACATCCATACCCACATCCATTTAGATCTATCTGATTCCTATCGCATCTTATCACATCTATTTATAGAATGTAGGAGAATTCTAATTTTTTGATATAAAGATTCTTTACGCATCTAATTAGGCATAAAGACAACTTTAGTAGGATCAACACTTTTATAAAAATCCTTTTATGCACCTATTTAGCCATAAGTTCAATTTTAAGGAAAATAACACTTTCGAATTAAAAATAAACCTTTTATGCATTCTACTATGCAAAAATTCCATTTTAATGAGAATAACACTTTCAAAATAAAAATAAGTCTTTTATGCATTTTGCTATGCATAAATTTCATTTTAATGAGAATAACACTTTCAAAATAAAAATAAATCTTTTATGCATTTTACTATGCATAATTCCATTTTAATGAGAATAACACTTTCAAAATAAAAATAAATCTTTTATGCATCTAACTATGCATAAATTTAATTTCAATGAAAATAATACTTTCGAAATAAAAATAAATCTTTTATGTATCTTTCTATGCATAAAATCAATATTGATAAGAATAACTCTTTTGAATTAAAAATAAAATTCTTAATGCATCTTTCTATGCATAAAATCAAAATTGATGAAAATAACTCTTCTTTATACATCTATTTATACATAAAATCAAAGTTGATAAGAATAACTCTTTTGGAATAAAACTAAAGATCTTTATGCATCTATTTATGCAAAAAATCAAAATTGATGAGAATAACTCTTTTGAATTGAAAAGAAAATTCTTTATGCATCTATTTATGCATAAAATCAAAATTGATGATTAAAATAAATTCTTTTTTGCATCTTTCCATGCATAAATCCAATTTAGTAGGAATTACACTTTTAGAATAAAAGAATTTCTCTTATGCATAAAATCCATTTATCATGAAAATCACACTTTTAATATAAAAAAATATCTGTTATGCATACAAATAATTTATGATGAAAATCACTCTTTTAATATAAAAGAATTTCTTTTATTCATCTATTTATGCATAAAAATCATTTATGATAAAATCCACACTTTTATAATCAAAATAACAATTTCAATATACTTCCTTCTATGCATGGAATTTAATTCTAAAGAAAGTAACACTTTTTTAATCAAATATTTTTAGTATGCATTTTCTTATACCTAGGATGAAAATTAACACTTTAAGAATACATATACGATGGGAATTACTCTTTTTGAATAAAAAAAATAAAACTTATTTTTCACAATTTTAGAAAATTTTGCCATAACCTCCTTTGTATGGCTGACCATTTTTCAAATTTTAATTCTCTAAAATTAATTGAAAGTTCACCAAGAGTATTTAAATCATTCTAATGTAAATATTTTCTACTTATCAAAGCGAAACCTTATGAAAAACTTGATTTTATCCATTAATCATTCATCTAGGATAAAGAATGGTTGGATATACTAAAGAAGAGAGGGGAATGCCTTTTTTCAATGAGGCATAACATCATAATCATTTTAGAGAAGACAAAAATCATAAAAACCATAAAATGAAATAGAAAAGAGAAGAATCTCCAACTTACAAGGAGAATTTGAGAGTTTTCCTTTGGCTTGATGGTTTGAGGGATCTACTCTTGTTTGAAACAAGAGTGGCCACCAATCTTTAGAAGAGAGAAGGTCAAAAACTAATGAATTATGAGTAAATTCATAGTTTTTGGCTCTTGGGAGAAGCAGGGTAACAGTGCAAAAAACACTATTAAGATTCAACAAAGGAAGAGGCTTCTATTTATAGGAAAAAGCAAGCTTCTAACCAAGCCAACTGGTTCTAGAATTTTCTAGATCAGTTTGGTCAATTTTTGACCATCTTTGGGTCAGTTTAGCTCACTTTTTAGATCTAGTTGAAACAGGAGAGAGAAGAGATAAAAATATCTCATTATTTGGGAGTTTAAAACTCTCCCCCACATGCCTCCTTCATGAGGGAAATTCCCCCATACTGAGGTGTCAAAAATGTATCATTTCTTCTAAATATCTCTCTTTTTTTAACTAATAACCTTGTCCTTAGTCAACTCTTTATCTTATGTGAGTATTTACTCATTTTTGGGGGGGATTTTTTTTATTTCTTCCATTTATCTCCTCCACACATTTGGATGAATCTTATTGGCCCATAGGAACCTTAATTTAATATTTCAAAAAAATCTTAACCCTCAGGATAAGCCTCTTGAACAGATTATACTTGATTTCTACTGCACCTTCTGAAAATATTTTTGAACTTCTGTTTCGGGGGAACTTATTTTAATAAGAAGAGATATTTTTCCATCCAAAAATATTTAAAAATTGAATTACCACTCTCTAGAAGATTTTCTCTCTCTAGGTCAAAACTGGTAGAAACAAGATCTGTTATATTTCTGAAGAGGGATTTGACTACAAGAGAAGATACTGGACATCCTGAGAGGTTGGGGAGGAATCTTACATTCTACCCCACTTAAAAAACGCAAGATGTCCTTATCCCGTAGGTGGAGTATGATCTCTTTCATCATCTTCTTATTCTTCAATCACTTCTAGCGTTACTGCCTTGGAAGTAGACGGCCGATTTGGGAACAACTCTCTTTGACTTCCCCTATTCTAAGGTGCAAGTCTTGCATTACTTTGGATTGAAATTGCTAGTTGGATAGAGGGTCTACCTCTGGGATTTCCCTGATTTTGGCGGATAGAAGCCTGATTACTCTGGACGAAAGGGACTAGAGTCTGGAATCATGATCCTACCTTGATTTTCTTGCCCTGAAAACCTTGATCCAAAAGGAGTTGGGCAATCCATGCTGCGATGTCCAAACCCTTGACAGTTATAGCATTTCACTCTCTTGTTCAAGGGTGGAACCTGTGAAGTTGAAATCCAGGGGATTGAGTTTTGGGAAAAGGACATTTCTTCCATTCTAGAACTTCCCATATCTTGGGTTTGACCCTGATATCTCTTAGGCGGAGGAAGGTTGGAATCACCTTCTGGGAATAAAAACCTTTTGAAAGGTGTTGGTACTGGCTTTGGCGGGACTTTGACAGCAAAGGCTTTGGCAAAATCCTTCGCCATCCGAACTGCTTCGGCCATGGAAACGAGCTTGGCATTCTTCACTAGGATATTCAAAGGTTCGTTCAGTCCCCGAATGAACCTGGCCATTAGCTGTTCTTCATCCAGCGGGAGGCGAGTATTTGAGGAGGAGGGCGCAAGCTTGGTGATATGCTTCAATAGTTCTACTCCCCTGGGTTAACTCTAAGAATTCATTGATCTTTGTTTCTCTAAAACCCGGGAGGACAGAACCTCATCCATAGGTAAATTTTGAGATCAGTGCAGGTTTGGGTATTTTGGTCGAGACGGTTTGTCTCGCAGTGGTTTCTCCATGTCATAGCTGACTCCACTATCTTTAACCTTGCAAGAGCCATTTTTCTCTTCTCATTGTACCTGGTGACATCGAAGTATTCTTCCATTGATTCGATCCACTTCTCCACAGCCTCGCCCGAGTTTTCCCCTTCTTCCTTGAAAGGTCCAGGCTGCAAACTATGAAGAGTTTTATGAACATCCAGGTCGAGCTCTTCTTCATCGAGTTGGGGGTTAACATTTCGACCACGATGACCTCGATCCATGTTCCTATCAATACGAAAATTCTTGTTAAGTCTCTTTTTTTATGATTCAATCCGACTTTTGATTTCAACTCTCCGGGGTTCTCTAAATAGTTCAGCTCCCCACAGAGTCAAGGGATAAAGATACTCATATAGAACGTATTATCAGTTAACAATTCATTCAGAATTATCTCATTCATATCTTTAACACAATAATGGTCCATCAAACTGAATTTTTCTATCTAAACAATCCTCCATGGGGATTTCAAATTTTCTAATTTTTAATTTATCAACCCTTAACTTGATCCACTGATCAAAAGTTAACAGTAGTACCTGCAAGCACAATCCACTAATCTCATAGTGATTTGCTGAAGTCATTAACGTCATTCTAGCTACGAAAAATATCACAGGGACTCGTCCCATTCATCCTCATTGTGGTTTTGCTCGGCTTATTACATTTCAACCAAATTTTAGGAATCATCATTTTTCAATCAGAATCCAATTCAATTCATCAGTTCACAAAAACCAGAATTTAAAAATCATATCAACCACATTTGAATTCATCATCTGGATAGCATTAATGCTTATAATTTCAAGTCTTAGATTTACTCGTATATACTGTCAGTAAAGAGCTACAATTATACCCTCGGTATATAGCTATAGTCATGGTCCTTGGAATTATAATGTAAAGACCATCATATCTAGGTCTCAAGCAAGTCAGGGATTCAATACAATTGCGGTACTTCTATCTGAAGACCCAATTACCAATTTACGAATTTCAGTTTGAATATAAAATTGTATAAGTTTTATCACACAATTACAACATTTTTGTGCTTCTTGGTAAATTTTTGACATATTTGGCTTCTCGGGTTGATCCTCATCATTAGCCAAATAGCTCTGATACCAACTGTAAGATCCCTGTCCCTGCCGCACAACAATTTCAGGGGTACTAGCAGCGGAAGTAGCACTTCTTACACAAGGCAGGGTCCCACACTCGGGGCCTCGCGCACGGATATCCGGACAAGAGACTAATCCATCGGTTTTTCCAAAATCGAACCCGAAAAAACTTCCTTTGCCCAATAAGCATGTGCGATTCCACCAGGATAACTTTTCCCTAATGTAGTCAAAAGCCTTAACTAACTGAGCTCATCTGACCGAATCCGTAAGTCCCATAGTTAGATCAGGGAAAAAGCCTGTACTTGGATCATAGAGACCAACGCTTTTTTCCTCATTGAGAGGCACAGCCGTTGATTCTTTTCCATAGAACAATTTTTGTCTGGGATTTACTTCATCTATCGAACTAAACAGAAATTGAGTCTCGATTTATAGATCCATCAGTCCAGCCTAACCCCACATCCAGTCCCATGGGTTAGCCAACCGCCCAACCACTGTAGTAGTGATGGGATCCAATTAGGAGTTTGGTTAGGTTTTGTCCCGGGTTATGAGGGAAAAGAGCTTCCATGCTCCCTAGCCAGATTTTCAAGCAAATTTAACTCCAGTCACACCACTTACACACCCAATATGAAATTGCCTTTGTCCTAGATTCAAATGTATTTAATTCAGTCATTTAATGAAATCATAGTGTTACTTCCAAGTATCTGGTTGAATCTTAATTTCTAATCATTTCTTCAATAAAAATAAATCTCTTATGCATTTTGCTATGCATAAATTCCATTTTAATGAGAATAACACTTTCAAAATAAAAATAAATCTTTTATGCATTTTACTATGCATAATTTCATTTTAATGAGAATAACACTTTCAAAATAAAAATAAATTTTTATGCATCTAACTATGCATAAATTTAATTTCAATGAAAATAATACTTTTGAAATAAAAATAAATCTTTTATGCATCTTTTTATGCATAAAATCAATATTGATAAGAATAACTCTTTTGAATTAAAAATAAAATTCTTTATGCATCTTTCTATGCATAAAATCAAAATTAATGAAAATAACTCTTTTGAATTAAAAATAAAATTCTTTATGCATCTTTCTATGCATAAAATCAAAATTGATAAGAATAACTCTTTTGGAATAAAAATAAAATTCTTTATGCATAAAATCAAAATTGATGAAAATAACTCTTTTGAATTAAAAATAAAATTCTTTATGCATCTATTTATGCAGAAAATCAAAATTGATGAGAATAACTCTTTTGAATTAAAAATAAAATTCTTTATGCATCTATTTATGCATAAAATCAAAATTGATGAGAATAACACTTTTGGATTAAAATAAATTCTTTATGCATCTTTCCATGCATAAATCCAATTTAGTAGGAATTACACTTTTAGAATAAAAGAATTTCTCTTATGCATCTAATTTATGCATAAAATCCATTTATCATGAAAATCACACTTTTAATATAAAATATATATCTTTTATGCATACAAATCATTTATGATGAAAATCACTCTTTTAATATAAAAGAATTTCTTTTATTCATCTATTTATGCATAAAAATCATTTATGATTGAAAATCACACTTTTATAATCAAAATAACAATTTCAATATACTTCCTTCTATGCATGGAATTTAATTCTAAAGAAAGTAACACTTTTTTAATAAAATATTTTTAGTATGCATTTTCTTATACCTAGGATGAAAATTAACACTTTAAGAATACATATACGATGGAAATTACTCTTTGAATAAAAAAAACAAAACTTATTTTTCACATTTTTAGAAAATTTTGCCATAACCTCCTTTGTATGGCTGACCATTTTTCAAATTTTAATCCTCTAAAATTAATTGGAAGTTCACCAAGAGTATTTAAATCATTCTAATGTAAATATTTTCTACTTATCAAAGCGAAACCTTATGAAAAACTTGATTTTATCCATTAATCATTCATCTAGGATAAAGAATGGTTGGATTTACCAAAGAAGAGAGGGGAATGCCTTTTTTCAATGAGGCAGAACATCATAATCATTTTAGAGAAGACAAAAATCATAAAAACCATAAAATGAAATAGAAAAGAGAAGAATCTCTAACTTACAAGGAGACTTTGAGAGTTTTTCTTTGGCTTGATGGTTTGAGGGATCTACTCTTGTTTGAAACAAGAGTGGCCACCAATCTTTAGAAGAGGGAAGGTCAAAAACTAATGAATTATGAGTAAATTCACAGTTTTTGGCTCTTGTTGGGAGAAGCAAGGTAACAGTGCAAAAAACACTATTAAGCTTTAACAAAGAGGGAGGCTTTTATTTATAGGAAAAAGCGAGCTTCTAACCAAGCCATCTAGTTCTAGAATTTTCTAGATCAGTTTGGTCAAATTTTGACCATTTTTGGGTCAGTTTAGATCACTTTTTGGATCTAGTTGAAATAGGAGAGAGAAGAGATAAAAATATCTAATTATTTGGGAGTTTAAAACTCTACCCCACATGTAAAATAGGTGCCTCCTTCATGAGGGAAATTCCCCCATACTGAAGTGTCAAAAATGTATTATTTCTTCTAAATATCTCTCTTTTTTTAACTAATAACCTTGTCCTTAGTTAACTCTTCATCTTATATGAGTATTTACTCATTTTTGGGGGGATTTTCTTTATTTCTTCCATTTATCTCCTCCACAAATTTGGATGAATCTTATTGGTCCCATAGGAACCTTAGTTTAAAATTTCGAAAAAATCTTGACCCTCAGGATAAGGCCTCTTGAACAGATTATACTTGATTTCTACTGTACCTTCTGAAAATCTTTTTGAACTTCTGTTTCGGGAGAGCTTATTTTAGTAAGAAGAGATATTTTTCCATCTAGAAATATTTAAAAATTGAATTATCACTCTCTAGAAGATTTTCTCTCTCTAGGCCAAAACTGTTAGAAACAAGATCTTTTATATTTCTGAAGAGGTATTTGACTATAGGAGAAGATACTGGACATCTTGAGAGGTTGGGGAGGAATCTTACATTCTACCCCACTTAAAAAACACGAGATGTCCTCATCTCGTAGGTGAAGTATGATCTCTTTCATCTTCTTCTTCTTCTTCAATCATTTCTAGCGTTACTGCCTCGGAAGTAGACTTGGAAGTAGACGGCCGATTTGGGAACAACTCTCTTTGATTTCCCCTATTCTGAGGTGAAAGTCTTGCATTACTTTGGATTGAAATTGCTGGTTGGATAGAGGGTCTACCTCTTGGATTTCCCTGATTTTGGTGGATAGAACCCTGGACGAAAGGGGCTGCAGTCTGGAATCTTAATCCTTGATTTTCCTGCCCTGCAAACCTTGATCCAAAAGGAGTTGGGCAATCCATGCTACGATGTCCAAACCCTTGACAGCTATAGCATTTCACTCTCTTGTTCAAGGGTGGAACTTCTGAAATTGAAATCGAGGGGATTGAGTTTCGGGAAAGGGACATTTTTTCCATTCTAGAACTTCCCATATCTTGGGTTTGACCCTTATATCTCTTAGGCGGAGGAAGGTTGAAATCACCTTCTGGGAATAAAAACCTTTTGAAAGGTGATGGTGCTGGCTTTGGCGGGACTTTGACATCAAAGGCCTTGGCGAAATCCTTCGCCATCCGAACTGCTTCGGCCATGGAAATTGGCTTGGCATTCTTCACCAGGATATTCAAAGGTTCGTTCAGTCCCCGAATGAACCTGGCCATTAGCTGTTCTTCATCTAGCGGAGGTGAGTATTTGAGGAGGAGGACGAAAGCTTGGTGATATGCTTCAATAGTTCTACAGGCGAGTATTTGAGGAGGAGGGCGCAAGCTTGGTGATATGCTTTAATAGTTCTACTCCCCTGGGTTAACTCTAAGAATTCATTCATCTTTGTTTCTAAAAAGCAGGGAGGAAAGAACCTCGTCCTTAGGTAAATTTTGAGATCAGGCCAAGTTTGGGTATTTTGATCGAGATGGTTTGTCTTGTAGTGGTTTCTCCATGCCACTCTAGCTGACTCCACTATCTTTAACCTTGCAAGAGACATTTTGCTCTTCTCATTGACCCGGTGACATCGAAGTATTCTTCCATTGATTCGATCCACTTCTCCACAGCCTCGCCCAAGTTTTCCCCTTCTCCCTTGAAAGGTCCAGGCTACGAACTATGAAGAGTTTTACGAACATCCAGGTCGAGCTCTTCTTCATCGAGTTAGGGTTTAACATTTCTACCACAACGACCTCGATCCATGTTCCTATCAATACGAAAATTCTTGTTAAGTCTCTTTATTTATTATTCAATCCGATTTTTGATTTAACTGATTCCGGGATTCTCTAAATAGGTCGGCTCCCCACAGAGTCAAGGGATAAAGATACTCATATAGAACGCATTATCAATTAACAATTCATTCAAAATTATCTCATTCATATCTTTAACACAATAATGGTCCATCAGACTGAATTTTTCTATCTAAACAATCCTCCATGGGGATTTCAAATTTTTCAAATTTTTAATTTATCAACCCTTAACTTGATCCAAGTTAACAGTAGTAATCTCACTTTTTGGATCTGGTTGAAACAGGAGAGAGAAGAGATAAAAATATCTCATTATTTGGGAGTTTAAAACTCTCCCCCACATGTGAAATAGGTGCCTCCTTCATGAGGGGAATTCTCCCATACTGAGGTGTCAAAAATGTATCATTTCTTCTAAATATCTCTCTTTTTTAACTAATAACCTTGTCCTTAGTCAACTCTTCATCTTATGTGAGTATTTACTCATTTTTGGGAGAATTTTCTTTATTTCTTCCATTTATCTTCTCCACACATTTGGATGAATCTTATTGGCCCATAGGAACCTTAATTTAAAATTTCAAAAAAATCTTGACCCTGAGGATAAGGCCTCTTGAACAGATTATACTTGATTTCTAATGAAGCTTCTGAAAATCTTTTTGAACTTCTATTTTGGGGGAACTTATTTTAATAAGAAGAGATATTTTTCCATCCAAAAATATTTTAAAACTGAATTACTACTCTCTAGAAGAATTTCTCTCTCTAGGCGCCAAAACTGGTAGAAACAAGATCTTTTATATTTTTGAAGAGGGATTTGACTACATGGGAAGATATTGGACATCCTGAGAGGTTGGGAAGGAATCTTACAAAGCATGCACACATCACTACAAAGTTAAATGCACAACTCATGGTGGCCAAGATGGATTAACTCACAAAGGATGTAGAGGAGAAGCAAAAAGGAATCCTCGCCAACTCCACTTTATCTTAGTAGGTCTAAGAGCTTCTTAATATGTTAGAATGCCAAAGATGGAAAGCCATGGAAGAAAAGGCCTCGTAATACTACATAGTTTCAAATTTAAGTTGAAGGCATCAAGAAAAGCATTGAGCCATAGTTGTCCCAAAGTGGTCGCGAACTCCAGGGGGGCTAAGGTGAATAACCAGGTGCTAGATTGTTGTGCCTGATAGTACAGTAGCATTAGAAGGAGCAGTGGCAACAATAGGCATACCAGAACCCATGATGCACGATGTGAGTACCACCTTGGTAGCACACGTGTGAAGGTGGGGGACTGTAACCATCATGGAGCCATTGCCAAGATTAAGAAGGCACTATTTAAAAAGGTTGACCAACTACTACTGCTACAGAAACAAATGATGCTGGGTGTAGAGGAATGCTGAGAGCGGTGTGAGCCAACTTACCCGTTAGCACGATGATGAGGTGTAGTTTTGTAAAACAATCATTGTTAGTAGTTAATGCTTATTTCATGAAGGTTGTAGCATGTAGAATCTAGAAAGTATTTATTAGTGCTAGGTACCAGTTTTATGTTATTGTGTAATCCATCTTAAATGAAATCATGAACACATTTGCCATTGCATTTCTCATCTATGTCACATGTTATTCTGGGATGTCTCTATGTGTCATGTTTCTCCTCAATAGTACATATTGTGTAAGACAGAGAGAGAGAGAGAGCGAGCATGTGAGTGATGCAAAACAATAGTTGGTAAACATTGTGTATGAGCCTATCCAATTGAGCGAAGTCTGTGATGTTACTCATCATCATGAGACCACATAAGGGTTGGTGTTTTGAATCTAGAATTTTTGGCGAGAGTCTACTCACCTCCCATGGCATTGTCTGACTAGTCTGACACACCAGATTGTTGTCCTGCCATTCCACTATTAGGGAAAACAACGAGAAACACTTGGCGATCTTGCTAGGAAAAAAAATCTCTATTGGTGGGGAATAAAACCTCTACTAATAGGAACAAGCTCTGCTAGGTGGCATTCTACACCAATAAGTAAGGGAGAGTGAAAATCCACTCCAAGCAAAACCACAGTGAAACCACAGCATGAAAGGAATTCTCTAGAAAAATCAACATGAAGAGATTTTCACCACCAGGCCTGACCAAATTCAAGCATGTTTCATGCATGTTCATGAATCTAAAGAGAGTGAAAAGTAATGCCTACTACCAAGAGACCTTCTACAAAGCTTGCAGCAGAGCAAGGATTACTTTGCACCGTCAAAACCAAGAAGACAATGCAAAAACATCTACCAACTTGTGCGAGCAAGAAGGAGCATCAGAACTCAGGTGTAGCTTACACTAAGAAAAGGAGTGCCAAGAGCAAGAACAAGTGCATAATCTGGGTCCAAAAGATTTAGAAAGGGTGGAGCAACCAAACCAATAAGAACGACCACAAGGAAACCCCCAAAAATGGTTCAAGCCATGGCATCATTAGCCAAAAATTTCCCGGTGTTCTTAGGGGATAAAGGGGAAGATGTAGATCTACATGTGAGGAGGTTTCAGAAATACTGGAAGATGGCCAAACCCCAGGATTTAGAAGAACCAGAACTAAGTGAAATCTGCAGAGATGCCTTCATGAATACCTTCGAGGACAAAGCTACGGAGTGGGTGTCAAGATATTAGGACAACCATTTCTAGACCTATGAAAAAGTCATTATTGCCTTCCTAGGGAGATTTCGCAAGATAAACTCTCCAACTCAACTCTCTAATCAAATGACAGAGCTTTGACAAGAGGACATGGATGTGGAAGCTTATGCAACAAAAATGTTGAGGCAGAGAATGGTAGAACAAACCCAACCCTCGTTACAAATAATTGCCGATTAGTTTGTCCAAGGGCTTAAGATGGACATCCACGCAATACTTAGCACAAAACAAGCAAAAACCGATGAAGAATTCGAGAAATTGGTGGAGCTAGCCAAAAGGGTAGAAAAAAGAAGTTGGGAAAGTAGACAAAAAAGGAATCCCAAGAAGAGTGTCACCAAAGAAGACGAGTGTCACCACTGAAGAAGACGAGTTGAGTGAATCCTCACATGACACTCCAGTGGCAAAAAAGAAAGACAAAAATAAGAAATCCGAGAAGGTACCAACAAGTTCTAGAGAATTGATGCAGCAGATGGAGTAGCAGGTTTGCAAGAAATGAAAAAGGGCAAAGGCACATATTTTTGGTAGAATGTGTTATGTTCCCAATGTAAGCAAGAAGGTCACCTCAAAGAGGAATGCAATGTGCCTCCAACATGCTCTATTTGTAACATCATGTACAACCACAGTACATAGAGCTGTAGATAGAGATCCTATGGTGAACAACATGGAGGGAGGAGAAAGAAGACCCACTTGAATGGGACGGTATGGGAATAGAGGTCACGGAAATTTTTATGGGAGAAGAGGTCAAAGACGTTCCGGAAGAACCACCAAATTCACATGCTACTATTGTCAACAGTGCGAACATACCAAAGAAGAATGTGCCATGAAGAAAAAGCATGATGAAGAAATATAAGAAAAATTGATGCAACTCAAGGAGAATCCGCCAAGTGCCAATATGATGCAAGCAGAGGACACACGATTAGAAATTCATGACATCCTAGCAGTAACAACGGCTAAGGCAAGTCAATCGGGTGTGGTGATAACTCTGCTTGGTAATCAAGGCTCACCCAAAGGCCGCAAAAAGGCAGCTGTGGATTGGGAACAACATGAGAAGGTAAGGATTCAAATTGCTATGGAAATAGAAAGAAGTAAGGCAAGAAAAAGGAGGATGACTCAAGAGAAGTCACTGAAAATTTTCTAGAGGCAAGTGGAAGGAAGCACATGGAGCACTTCAACAAGGAATGCCTGGAAGAAAACCAGAAAAATGATGACTCGTTGCAAACAAACGTGATGTCGTGCTAGTGGATAGACAGGTTTGGCTGAAACAAGTATTGGATTTATGCCCAAGGTTCAAGGCCAAAATTATGATGGTAGGCATTGAAGGGCTAAGTAAAGAACTGAAGCATATGATAGAGGAAGAAACCCCAGAGTGTGGCAATATGCAAGTAGAAGAACAACCAACATCATCCGAAGATGATGAAGTGGCCAAAGTCACAATTCAACTCAACAATGTTCTCATTAATGATGCGGTGTTAATGGAGGGTCTAGAGTGAATATTGTCACTCAAGAAACTGTATTAGGATTAGGCCTCCAGTGGGAGCCCATCTAGTTCAACATAAGAATGGCTGAAAACAGGGTGGTGGTACCAAAAGGAATCATAAAAAAATGTCTTAATGAGGATTAATCAGGTTGACTTTAAGGTCAAGTTAGTAGTTATCACCCCCACAAAAACACCACATCGGGTCTTACCAGATATTATTAGGAAGACCATGGCTGAGACATGGAAAGGTTAAATAGGACTAGGCTAGGAATAGAATTACCATCAGAAGGCGGAAAGCGGAAGGTACATGTGGATCTCATTGATGTAAAAGAACTAGTGAAACCTGCTTAGAGGCGAGTCCATGCGAAAACTTTCAACATGTCAGAAGGCTTTGATGATGATGAAGAGACCAAAATACTTCACAAACATCCATATATGGTTCCCTTGTACATGATAAATGTGGGGAAAGCAATAAGGCATCATGCAGAAATTAAGGGCAGAAACGGGGAAGTTGCAAATGATCAAATAAAGAATGCAAAAGCTTATTCCAAAAATAGAAAAATCAAAACTAAGCAAAACATTGTAGGAGAAGGCCTTAGAAGAAATTAAGTGGGCTCGAAATCTAGAGCAAACATAAGAGATCCAAGAAATGTAGGAATGGGTGCAAAAACAAAAGGAGAACCAGGAAAACAATGTTGCAAAAGTCAGCTCGGACAAGTTAGAGGAGGTCAATCTAGGGGAAGAAAAAGATGAAAAGCATGTAAAAATCAGTCTTGAGTTGGAAGAAGAGTTCAAACAGGAGCTAGTATCCTTACTGAACGAATACCATGATGTCTTTGCATGGTAATATGAAGACATGGAAGGCATTGATCCAAAATGTTTCCAGCACAACATCAACCTGAAAGAGGGAGCCATTCCTGTCAGACATCAAAGGTATAGAATGAACCCAAACTATGCAAAGCAAGTCAAAGAAGAAATTGACAGACTATTGAGGGTGGGTTTCATCTTGCCAGTATAAAAATCCACCTGGATATCTCCCATTGTGGTAGTGCCGAAAAAGAATATGAAGATCAAAATATGTGTGGATTACGCAAGCTAAATGAACCAACAAACTCAGATCCCTTTCTGCTTCCATTTATTGATCCCTTGTTGGACGAAAAGGAGATGTGCCCATTTTTGGATGGTTTGAGTGGGTAAAACCAAGTCAAGATGTCCAAACGTGCCTGAAACGCATTTTCACCCCAAAAAAAATTGTCTAACAAATAAAATAGTAGCCATGTAGCTCTCCTCCCCGAATAAATCTCCTCAATCAGAGTTCGTTTGCCTGGGCCTCCCAAAGAGCTCCCAACAAGGGTGTAGTAGCTAACACAAAGGGGGAAGAGTAGATGAAGCTCTTACCCTTGTACCGCTTCTTGTGCTTCTCTTGCTTGCTGCCCAGCTCTTAGTATAAACCAGGCTCTGATACCATGAAAAGATGTAGGGGAGAAAAGAGCTTGAGCTCTTGGAAGTGCACAAACACTCACACAAACCCTAGACTCGAGAACACACAAGGTGAGAGGCTGAAAATTCTTCTTCTTCTTCTTCACACAACAAAAGAGGTCTACAAAGAAGATAAAGTGACTAACACACATAATAGAGTATATCAAGTGGTCCATAATGTGAACATGCTAAGAGAAGTGGGTAGATGTGGACTAGTCGGTGTAGTCCAGTTGTAAAATCTCTGGTGTGATGATATGTCGGTGTGCCAGCTACCAAACTCGCCAGTGATGTAAAGGTCAAACGATCATGCAGGCGCCTCGTAAGTTTCATCTCATGTTGAGCTTGACATCTTAACACCAATCCCTCTTTAAAACTTTAACATATAAAATAATCCATTGATAAACAATTATTGGTTTTACACATGTCATAACTCAAAAATTCCATCGAGTCCCTTGTTTCTCAAAAAACAGTATCACTCTGGACTCGTCCATCATACATATCTTCCACGACATATGCATGGGTGTCCTAGGCACCGCAAGCCCATGCATCAGCTGGTCTCAGAACCCTCCAGGATCCTCCTTAGGTGTCCTGGCACTTCACTCAGGGACCGCTTCGTTGCCATACTGAGGCTGGTCAAGACCTGGGCAGGCTTTGCCGCATGAGCTGTCCTTTGAACACTCCCCACCAGCTGTTGCAACCGAACTTCCGTTAGAAAAACATATACCAAATGCTCCCTCCAGCATTCTGGCGTAAGATAGTCCTTTAAGAAAACAGGGTTTTTATGCAAATTTTCAGTTTGATTTTCTTTTGAATACAAGGAGTATGTCTTGAATCAGTATCCCCAAAACTTCTTGATCGTAATTCTGAATTTCATACCAGAATTCCTCAAATTCTATAACCTTAATCCATAGATCAATTTGAAGGGTCTCAACTTAGTTTCAGATTTGGCGGGAGTTTTGAGTGTATTTTTCTAAACTGGTCACACCTTCTTTCCTCGAAACCGACGAAAGAGTTTGGTCTTTGTCATAGTCTGATTCAAGGTTCGAGTTGGATAAGATTTTTCCTGAACTATTTTTCTCGAAAAGGTTTGATAATTCAATTACTATTTTACTGAATTTCTTTCTTTGAATATTCACTTAACTGATTTCTAAATTAGTTACAAATATATTCACTTAACTGATTTCTAAATTAGTTACGAATTCTAATGAGGAATAAATTAATCATTTATCTGAATATTTTGATCTTGATAGATTTCTTGAATTTTCTTTTTACAATCGGTGTGAATATAAAACGATAGAAATTTCTCTTCTAGAGTATTTAATTATTCTTTTATCAAATACTCATAGAATTTAAACATAGAATTTAAGAGAATTCTAATTTGATATAGAAATTCTTTATGCATCTATTTATGCATAAAAATCAACTTCAATGGGAATAACACTTTTGTGCATTTATTTATGCATAAAATCAAATTTAATAGGAATAACACTTTTGTAATAAAAGAAATTTCTTTATGCATCTTTCTATGCATAAAAATCAATTTAATAAGAATAACACTTTTATAATAAAAAACAATTTCCTTTATGCATCTTTCTATGCATAAAAATCAAATTTAATAAGAATAACACTTTTGTAATAAAAAAACTTCCTTTATACATCTTTCTATGCATAAAAATCAAATTTAATAGGAATAACATTTTTGTAATAAAAAATTTCTTTATGCATCTTTCTATGCAAAAAAATCAAATTTAATAAGAATAATTCTTTTGTAATAAAAAAATTTCCATTATGCATCTTTCTATGCATAGAAATTAAATTTAATGAGAATAACACTTTTATAATTAAAAAAATTCCTTTATGCATCTTTCCATGCATAGAAATCAAATTTAATAAGAATAACACTTTTGTAATAAAAAAATTCCTTTATGCATCTTTCTATGCATAGAAATCAAATTTAATAAAAATAACACTTTTGTAAAAAAACTCCTTTATGCATCTATCTATGCATAAAAATCAATTTTAATAAAAATAACACTTTTGTTTAAAAAAAATCATTTATGCATCTTTCTATGCATAGAGATCAAATTTAATAAGAATAACACTTTTGTAATTAAAAAAATTCCTTTACGCATCTTTCTATAAAAATTTATTATAAAAAGAATAACACTTTTGTAATTAAAAAAATCCTTTATGCATCTTTCTATGCATAAAAATCAATTTTAATAAGAATAACACTTTTGTAATAAAAAAAATTTCCTTTATGCATATTTCTATGCATAAAAATCAAATTTAATAATTAATATCAGTGATATCCATGCATATTCATAGGTGAATATATACATGGAGTATTTAGAATATTTCTTTTAGATGCAAAAATGGTGGGAATTACTCTTTTGGAATAACATAAAAATAAAATTTCTTTTTCAGAAAAATTTTGCCATAACCTCCTTTGTATGGCTGACCATTCATTTTGATCATTCTTTATGTTACTTAAATTAACCCAAATTAGATTTATAGAACTCTAATCTACATAATTTTCTAAATTCAAGAGGGTAAAGAATAAGAAGAGTTTAATTAATCCCTTAGTTAATCTTTCTAGGATTGAGAAAGGTTGGAATGTAAAGAAGAGAAGGGGGTGGCCTTTTTATCAAAGGCACAGTATTTGAATTTAAATCAATATTTAAAAAATATAAAATTTTAAAAAACCATCGATTTTTCATTAAACAAGTAAGAAAATTAGCTTACATGGAGCTTGTAAGCTCTCCTTTGGCTTGAGAGATTGAGGGTTCTACTCTTGTTTGAAGAAAGAGTGACCACCAATTCACTTTGGAGAGGATTAGGCCAAAAACAATTGAATTATTAAAAATTTTAATGTAGATGGCTCAGGGCAGGAGTAGAGTAACAGTGCATAAACACCATTAAGCTTTTACAAAGGGGGAGGCTTCTATTTATAGGAAAAGGTGAGCCTCTAACCAAGCAAATTGATTCTAGAATTTTTAAGATCAGTTTGGTCAATTTTTGACTATTTTTGGGTCAGTTCAGCTTACTTTTTGAATCTAGTTTTGAAACAGGAGAGAGGAGAGATGAAAATATCTCATTTTATTGATTAAACATTGGGGGTAATGAGATGAAAAAAAGGCGTCTACTTCATGAGGGGAGATCCCCACTCTGAGGTGTCAAAATTCAGTTTTTTAATTGTTTTCTTTAGTCCTTAGTCCACTCTTCATCTTATGTGAGCATTTACTCATTTTTGGGGGGTTTTTCTTTTATTCTTCAATTTATCTCCTCCCTACATTTGGAATAATCTTATCGGTCTATAGGAACCTTAATCCAAAATTTTCAGAAAATCTTGACCCTTAGGCTAAGGTCTTTTGTGCACATTATAATTTATTTCTAATGCACCTTAGGAATTTCTTTTTAAACTTTTCTTTTGGGGGAATTTATATTAATAAGAAGGGATATTTTTCCATCCAAAGATATATAAAAAATGAATTACCTCTCTCTTCTCTCTAGGCCAAAACAGGTAGAAACAAAATCTTTTATTATTTTGAAAAGGGAATTGATTACAGGAGAAGAAACTGGACATCTTGAGGGGCTGGGGAGGAATCTTACATCCTCTCCCACTTGAAAAACGCAAGATGTCCCTCCGTACATTTGGATTAATCTTATTGGTCCATAGGAACCTTAATCCAAACTTTTCAAAAAATCTTAACCCTTAAGCGAAGGTCTTTTGTGCACATTATAATTTATTTCTAATGAACCTTAGGAATTTCTTTTTAAACTTTTATTTTGGGGGAATTTATATTAATAAGAAGGGATATTTTTCCATCCAAGATATCTAAAAAACGAATTACCTCTCTTTTCTCTCTAGGCCAAAATAGGTAGAAACAAGATCTTTTATTATTTTGAAAAGGGAATTGATTACAGGGGAAGAAACTGGACATCTTGAGGGGCTGGGGAGGAATCTTACATCCTCTCCCACTTGAAAAACGCGAGATGTCCTCATCTCGCAAACTGGGGGTAATCCCACATCAGCTCGGCTATTTTTGCCTAGGTGGCGGCTTCAAAAGGATAGAACTTCCATTTGACTAATAATTCTCTCAGAATTGTGTTCTTGAGAGAACCTTCTCTCGAACATCAAGGATTTCTTCAAGTTGGAGTTCCATCAGTCCTTGGGTTGAAGAAGTTAAGAAATCATCATTAAGCACATGATTCGGGCTCGGTACATACTTCTTAAGTATGCTGACATGAAAGACATTATGTACATTGAGATGAGGAGGCAGAAGAAGCTCATAGGCTAAGTCACCTACTTTCTTTGTAATCAGATATGGCCCACAGTATCTGGGGGATAACTTCTTGTACTTCTCAAGAGATAGAGAACTTCTTTTGGGGCGTACTCGAATGAAGACCATATCTGCTTCTTCGAATTTTCTGTCTGACCTCTTCTTATCTGCATACTGCTTCTGTCTATCTTGGTGGGAAGCTTTTATATCCTTTACTGCATCTGTTGCTCCATGTCGTTAAGCATGGACATCTTGACCCTAATCAATGGGTCGGACCAAGTTCATGGTGTTAGGAAGTCTTGTCCATACAGGTCTTTGAAAGGGCTCATCTCGATACTTCGGTGATAAGAAGCATTGTCGGTGAATTTGACTAGGTGCAGATAGCTAAGCCACTTCTTGGGTTCCCTACCATAGCATGACCGAAGTATGTCTTCGATTACTTGGTTCACCCTTTCTGATTGACCATCGGTCTCAGGGTGGTAAGCTGTGCTGAGATCCAAGAAAGTTCCTACTGCTTCGAAGAATGCAGTCTAGAATCTTGACGTGAATTTGGGATCTCGATCACTTACTACTGTCCTAGGTAGGCCATGCAATCTGAAGATTTCCTTAAGGAACACTCTGGCCACATCCACTCCAGTGTAGGTTTCTTTTACTAGAATCAGATGGGCAACTTTGGTTAGTCTGTCAACTACCACGAAGATGGAGTTGTAACCTGATTGCACTGAAGGTAGGAATTTCGGCCCCTCTACATGGCTTTAGTAGTGGACCTTAGTAGATTATTTCTCTAAGGTTTAGTAGCATGGATTTAGTCATGGCTTTAGTAATGGACCTTAGTAGATTATTTCTCTAAGGATTAGTAGCTCCTTTTTGGATGGTCTTATTTTCAGCTTTTTATATGCCTTAGTGGAGAATCTCTACATCTTGCACTCTACTCTAGGCTTTGGGTGCTCACTTCTAGGCAAGTGATGAGCATCTTGATTAGGATTAGATCCTAATCTCCTCCTTAATCCTTTTATACTTTAGCCTATTTAAAGGCTCCTCATCTAATGAAGAAACACCAAGCTTTTGCCCTATTCACATTGTCATTATGCTCATATGATTTGTCTTTAGCTAATCTTGCCATGCTTAAGCATAGTCTTGCTTCCTAGTTCTTAATCCTTGCTCTAATCATGTGCTCAATCCATCCTTGAGCTCCCATGTTTTCTAATCATGCTTAAGCATAGTCTTGCTTCCTAGTTCTTAATCCTTGCTCTAATCATATGCTCAATCCATCCTTGAGCTCCCAGGTTTTCTAACATGGTATCAGAGCCATGTTAGTCACCTTCAAGCTATGTGTAGTCCCTAATCTCATTTGCTAATCATCTCTCATTACTTAAGTCACTTTTACCTCTTCTCACCATAGCCCATCTGCACCCACAGTTGAACTTTGACTTGCTGTGCACAAACCACTTCACCAATGATCAAGCCCTCTTAGGGGCTTCAAGCTAACTCCTAGGCAACCCTCTACGTGAAGGCACGAAGCAAAACGTAGCTCACAGTAGGCGGAATCTCCATCGCCATCATGAAGGGAAAAATTTGATTTTTTGCAAAAATTGAGCCATCCACTACAAATTGATTTAATTCCCCTTAGCCCTGGGGGTTTCTGGGCATGGCGAACATGCCTGTAGCATCAAATTTGGCTGAAAACGACTGCTTGTAGCTCCTCCAGCACTGTCACAACTACAGAAGGCACTTTGGCCAAAATAGAGATTAAGTAATGATTTCTTTGCTTAATAAAGTGTTTAGGATGATGATTATCATGTGGACACATTGCTATTGAAGCATGTTGAAGCCTTTTTGGAAATGTTTAGTGAAAGACATCCATTCTTTCACTCCAAGGTTACCCCTTCTTCTGCACTGCAAACAGTTTTTTACCTCTATTAATCAAGTGATTAGTGCTAATCTTTGAGGTGATTTTGGACCATTCAGGGTTCAAACCTACTTGCTACAGCTTGCCAAAGGTTCATATCAAGAAAGCCCCTTGATTTGCCCCTCCGACGGTGCTCTACAAATGAGGATATTTTCTGCTCAAAAACCAAAAAATTACATTCACTAATCCCTTGATTAGTGCTAATCATCCGAGGCTTTTAGGGACATTAATGGTTCATATCTCACATTTGAGTGTTGCTAAACCTCTATAAAGCATCAAATCAGATTTACCCCTTGATTTGAGTGGTCAATTTGTTAATCCAAAATCGGGTATAAATTTGTATCAGCATTGTTTGGGACAATGGGATTTCTGTACTCATCTCAAAATCCTTCATTGATGGCATGCACACCATGCAGATTGAGCTTCATTAAGAAAAGAAAAGATGTCAACATCATCATAAGAAGGAAGACAAGGAATACAATCCAAGTAGAGAAAAATCTCTTCATGGATGTAAAGACACAAAGAAGACCAAGAACTACACCAACAACTTGGTTGAAGAAAAAGAAGTTTTGACAAAGGAAGAAGAAGCAAATTTTGCTTCTATTGATTCTGATTGGACTTTTGGATAGCTACCTCTGAGCACCACATGATGTAGCTCATGTAACTTTCTTAGTAGTAGTAGTGGGACTTTTGGATGGTTACCTCTGAGCACCACATGATGTAGCTCATGTAACGTTTTAGACATTTGCCTCATGGGAGGGCAAATCTTCTTGGATAGTCCCATAGTTAGTGTTTGGAACATGGGAGGGTATTTTGGTATTCCTTCACACTTCTTGGCCATGTTGAGGTCCACGGAGAGTATTGGAATTTATGGCCCCTCTACATGGCTTTAGTAGTGGACCTTAGTAGATTATTTCTCTAAGGTTTAGTAGCATGGCTTTAGTCATGGCTTTAGTACTGGACCTTAGTAGATTATTTCTCTAAGGGTTAGTAGCTCTTTTTTGGATGGTCTTCTTTTCAGCTTTTTATATGCCTTAGTGGAGAATCTCTACATCTTGCACTCTACTCTAGGCTTTGGGTGCTCACTTCTAGGCAAGTGATAAGCATCTTGATTAGGATTAGATCCTAATCTCCTCCTTAATCCTTTTGTACTTCAGCCTATTTAAAGGCTTCTCATCTAATGAAGAAACACCAAGCTTTTGTCCTATTCACATTGTCATTATGCTCATATGATTTGTCTTTAGCTAATCTTGCCATGCTTAAGCATAGTCTTGCTTCCTAGTTCTTAATCCTTGCTCTAATCATGTGCTCAATCCATCCTTGAGCTCCCATGTTTTCTAACAGTAATAAAATCCACACTGATACATTTCCACTTCATCTAAGGGATGTCTAATGGATGTAACTTCCCAGACATTTTTACTCTCTTGGTTTTGACTTTATGACATACCAGGCATTGACGTACATGATTAAGTATATCCTTTTTTAGTCCAAGCCAAAAGAAGATTTTCTTTACAGACATGTAGGTCTTGATGAAACCTGGATGTCCTGCTATAAGGCTATCATGGGCTTCATGAAACCTGGATGTCCTGCTATAAGGCTATCATGGGCTTCATGAAACCTGGATGTCCTACTATAAGGCTATCATGGGCTTCATTCAAAATTTGACCCTTAGTTCCCTCCATTGGGAATTCATAGCGTGCTATTATAATACATATTTCCTAATCTAGGATGTACCCTTGAACTCAGTTCAACTCCTGAGGAGTTTTGCTTTCCTGCATAAGTAGGGTAGCAATAGGGCCAAAGAATCTATCCTGCATGATCTTCGCTCTTGCTTCATTAATCAATGGATTTGACACCACTGTGATTGCAAGCAAGGAGGCTTTTCTACTGAGGGCATCCGCTACCACATTTGCTTTGCATGGGCGATACTTGAATTCAAAATCGAATTCCTGTAGGGTCTATATCCATCCTTATGAGTGAAGATCCACTTTAAGCTCTGATGATCTATCATCAAAGTGAATCTTTGACCCAGTAGGTAATGTCTCCACAACTTTAGGGCATAGACTACTGAAAGTAGCTCCACGTCGTGGGACAACATAATTTCTCTCATGCGTTTTGAGTTTTTGGGATTCATAGGCCACTGCATGACCTTCGTGCATGAGCGCACCTCCCAGGGCAAAACCACTGGCATCAGTTTTACTACCTCAAAAGTGTAGAGAGAAATTTGGCAACTTCAGAACGGGATTGGTTACCAAGGTGATCTTGAGCTTATCAAAAGCGCTCAGACCATTGAAACAGGGTATTCTTCTTGAGAAGATTAGTCAAGGGAGGGGGGAAGCTTTGAGAGCATACTTAGGTATAAAAACTCTATACCAACCCGTTAATCTCAAGATTCCTGTGACTTCTTTCACTGTCTTTGGTTCAGGCAGATGTATGACTGCTTGGACTTTTGTGAAATCTAGAGAAATTCCGTCTTTGGATACCAGAAAGCCCAAGTATTCAACATGGTTGACAAAGAAAGTGCATTTGCTCTTTTTTGCAAAGAGTTGGTGCTTCCTTAGAATCTCAAGAACTTTACGGACATGAGCTTCATGGTAAGGTCCATTCTTTGAATAAATCAGAATATCATCAAAGAAAACAAGAACATAATCATCCAAGTATTCTCTGAGAATGTCCTACATTGAATGTAGCTGGGGCATTTGTCAATCCAAATGGCATGACACTAAATTCATAGTGCCCATAGCGAGTATTGATGGCTGTCTTTGGGATATCTTGATCATTAATCCTGATTTGATAATACCCTGATTTGAGATTTATCTTTGTGAAGATCTTGGCTCCATTTAGCTTGTCCTTTAGAAGCTCATCAATTCTAGGGATACGATACTTATTCCTAACTGTCAGCAGATTGAGACCTTTGTAATCCACACAGAGTCTTAACGTTCCATCCTTTTTTTTGTGAAAGAGAACTGTCGCTCCCCACCATGGTGAAACACTCGGTCTTACAAACCCTTGTTCTAACAGCTGCGTAAGCTATTCCTTGAGTTCAATGGCTTCAGGGGACTGGCATTTTGTACGTGCACTGGGCTATTGGGGCTGAGCTCCGGGGGTCAATTCTATCTCATAATCTACTTCCCGAATCGGAGGCATCTCAGTTAGCTCTGTTGGGAATAAATCATCATACTTACTTAACCATTCTGGTCCTTTAGCCTTTAACTTTGTGTCTACCAGACTCATTTTGACAACATAAATGAGCTGCTTCTTTCTAAGTCCTTTCAGTAACCTAGAAGCTTTTACTAAGGGGATTCGGAAATTCTAGTTCCTTGATTTTTGGTCTCGTGAAGGTCACGGAAGGAAATGGTTCCATTGTAATAGTGAATGTCAGCTTGATTTTTGTGGAGCCAATCCATTCCAAGGATTCTGTTTGAAAACTCCCAAAGGTAATACTTTGAACTGGCAATCAGCTACATTCCCATCTAGATTAAATTGAATACGATCTGTCTCATGGTAGGTGAAAAGAATACGAACTGGCAATCAGTTACATTCCCATCTAGATTAAACTAAATACAATCTGTCTCATGGTAGGTGAAAAGAATCTTCCCACTGGTCAACTTGCATAGGTTTCCTTGATTTCTGTTCTAAGACTAGCTTACGCAAGCATTCTGGGGAGATAAATGAAGGAGTACCGCCTAAATCAATCAAAAGCTTAAATGGCTTACCCTTATACTTAGCTGGAGCATGGATGACAGAAAATTGACGATTTGGTCCTTGGTTTTTAATCGCAGCATAAATCTGACCTCTTTCCTCTTCCACTTCTGCCTATCGAAAAACTGCTCTAGCTGTTTTGCGGATTGGGGCAAAAATCTTTCTTTTTGGTTACCCCAATTCTCAAAGGGAGTTTTGAGATTACTCTGAATAGAGGTAGATGGTTGAGCTGTAATCCTCCTCGGATTGCATAGATTTTGGCAAGACGGACCCTGATTTGACTGATACGAATGGGCTGGTCTTGGCACTTTGGGTCCTTGACTTCCCTATCCTCTTGACATGGCAAGAGTCGGGCAGTCTTTAAGCTGGTGATCGAAACCATGACACCCAAAACACTTGTTCTCACTTCTAAGCTCATCCCTTTGAATCCTTGAAAAAGGTGGGGCTCCTGAGAAAGTGTTCTGAGGGAAGGGTCTTCCTTCACTTCTGAATCTCCCAGTATCGTGATTCTAATTAGGGCCTTGCTACCTCTTTTGTGAGATCCCTGTTCCCACCGCGCAACGGATTCGGGGTACTAGCAGCAGAAGTAGCACTTCTAGCGCGAGGTAGGGTCCCACACTCGGGGCCTCATCCACGGATATCCGGACAAAAGACTAATCTGTCGGTTTTTCCAAAACCAAACCCGAAAAAAACTTCCCTTATCTGGAAAGCATGGGCGATTCCTCCAGGATAACTTTTTACTCTAACGTAGTCAAGATCATTTCTGATCAAGCTGATCCAATTGCATCTTCAAGATACTTGATCAGATCAAGGAAGAACTTGCACTTGGATCATTAGGATCAACGTTTTTTTCCCCATTCAAGAGGCACAACCGTTGATTCCTATCCATAGAACAATTACTGTCTGGGATTTACTTTATCTATCGTAATAACAAAAGTTGAGTCTCAATTTACGGATCCATCAGTCCAGCCTAACCCCATCCAATCCCATGGGTTAGCCAACCGCCCAACCACTGTAGTGATGAGATCCAATTTAGAATTTGATTTTTGTCTCGAGTACCAGGGAAAATAGTTCCCAGGCCCCCTAGCCGGATGTTCATGCAAAAATAAAACTAGTCACACCACTCACACACCCAATATGAAATTGCCTTTTTCATAGATTCAACCAGTTTTAAAACAATCCTTTAATGAAACGATAGTATCACTGATCACCATCTTCCAAGTTATCTGGTTGATTCTTAATTTCCCATCATTCCTTCATCAGAGTATCTATGGCATCATTGGCAACTAGAACGCTCACCACCTGTCCACTCAGGGGCCATTTCAATATTTCTTAGTCCATAATACTCGGCAATATAATCACTTATCAAGATGGACTCTCGTTGAAGATCAGCAAGATCAACAAACAGATCCATATAAAGAGCCATGGACTCATCCATTGAAGACTAGCAAGGTCAATCAACCAGATCCATGCCCGGTTTCAGAAAACAACTCTTACTCCTTGTTCCAATATCTTCCATGATGCACGTGTGGGTATCTTCGGCGACCCAGAGCCCGAGCACCGTATGGTCAGCACCCTCTAGGATCCTTCGCAGGTGACCTAGCGCTTCACCCATAGGCCGCTTCCTTGGTCCCTCATCCACCGTACCGGAAGCTCACCATTTAAATCGAACCGAGGCTGGTCAAGACCTCGGTCGACCTTGCTACGCAAGACGTCCTCCATTGACTCTCCGTCAGCAGTTGCAACTTTAACAATTAGGTCTTCATGACCTTAATCCACAAGACGGTCAAAATGCTTCCCCAGCATTCTTGACATAAAACAGTCATTTACAAACAGTCACAAAATACAGTTTCTAAATCGAACTCTCGTCTTCCACATTATCCCTCCTTAGTCCACATTACTTATTCCACATTCCATTCAATGTGTACTCATTCTCATCCATTTCCTCATATTGACGACACATTAATTCACATACACATTCACATTCACATCCATACATCCACATCTACATGCATACATCCATTTTCACATCCTCATTTATACATCCACATCTACATGCATACATCCATTTTCACATCCTCATTTATACATCCACATCCCATATCCACATTCATACATACACATCCATATCCTCCACATCCATACATCCACATCCACATCCACATTCACATTCATATATCCACATCCACATTCTCATTCACATCTATGCATCCACATCTACATCCACATACATACATACATCCACATCCGTATCTACATCCATACATCCACATCCACATCCACATCCACATCCACATTCACATTCACATCCATATATCCACATTTACATGCATACATCCATTATCACGTCCTCATTCATATATCCACATCCACATACATACATACATCCACATCCGTATCTATATCCATACATCCACATCCACATCCACATTCACATTCACATCCATATATCCACATCTACATGCATACATCCATTATCACGTCCTCATTCATATATCCACATCCACATACATACATACATCCACATCCACATTCCCATTCATGTCTACATCCACATACATACATACATCCACATCCACATTCCGATTCACATCTATACATCCACACACATACATACATGCACATCTACATCCACATTCACATCTACGCGTATACATCTTCATGCATACATCCATTTTCACATTCATACATCCACACTCCCATCTCCACATTCACACATCCATATACATACATCCATTTCCACATTCCCAGTCATATAACCCCATATGCCTTCACATCCATTCTTGCCCTATCACAACCCATATACATCTTATCCTATCACATACACTTCTTACCTCATCTCATACACATCTTAATTCATCTTATCACCTCTTATCACATCTTATACACCTCTTATTACATCCTATCACATCTCATATCTATTTATAGAATACAAGAGAACTCTTATATTTGATATAAGATTTCTTTACACATTTATTTATGCAAAAATTCCATTTAAATAGATTAATACTTTTGAAGTAAAAATCAATCTTTTATGCATCTTCCTGTGCATAAATTCATTTTAAATGAAAATGACACTTTTGAATTAAAATTCAATCTTTTATGCATCTTCCTATGCATAAATTCAATTTAGATGAGAATGACACTTTTGAATCAATCTTTTATGCATCTTTCTATGCATAAATTCAATTTGGTAAAAATTACACTTTTAGAATAAAGAATTTCTCTTATGTATCTAAGTTATGCATAAAATTCAATTGTGATAAAAGTAACACTTTTATAATAAAATAATCAACTTTTATGCATACCTCTATGCATGAAATCCAAATATGATAAAAGTAACACTTTTATAATAAAATAATCAACTCTTATGCATACTTCTATGCATGAAATTCAATTGTGATAAAAGTAACACTTTTATAATAAAATAATCAACTTTTATGCATACCTCTATGCATGAAATCCAAATATGATAAAAGTACCACTTTTATAATAAAATAATCAACTCTTATGCATACTTCTATGCATGAAATTCAATTGTGATAAAAGTAACATTTTTATAATAAAATAATCAACTTTTATGCATACCTCTATGCATGAAATCCAAATATGATAAAAGTGACACTTTTATAATAAAATAATCAACTCTTATGCATACTTGTATGCATGAAATTCAATTGTGATAAAAGTAACACTTTTATAATAAAATAATCAACTTTTATGCATACCTCTATGCATGAAATCCAAATATGATAAAAGTAACACTTTTATAATAAAATAATCAACTCTTATGCATACTTCTATGCATGAAGTTCAATTGTGATAAAAGTAACACTTTTATAATAAAATAATCATCTTTTATGCATACCTCTATGCATGAAATTCAAATATGATAAAAGTAACACTTTTATAATAAAATAATCACCTTTTATGCATACCTCTATGCATAAAATTCAAATGTGATAAAAGTAACACTTTTATAATAAAATAATCAACTTTTATGCATACCTCTATGCATGAAATTCAAATATGATAAAAGTAACACTTTTATAATAAAATAATCAACTTTTATGCATACCTCTATGCATGAAATTCAAATATGATAAAAATATCACTTTTATAATAAAATAATCATCTTTTGTGCATACATCTATGCATGAAATTCAATTATGCTAAAAGTAACACTTTTACATTAATATAATAATCAATTTCTCTATGATTACAATGAATATCTTTCAATTAATCCAGGATGATAATTCCTAGAATATGGTAGGAAGTCTTCTTTTCATGCTTTGAATGAAATTATTTTATGCGTAATTTTTATAAAAATTTTGCCATAGCTCCGCTGCTATGTGACTGATAAATCTCAATTTTTCTAAGGGATAAAGCTTATCATTAAGAAAATAATTAGAATGATCCCTAATTGGATCAATAATCCATAATGAATTGAATCATCAATATTCATGAAATACATAAACTAAAAGCATAGAAAAAAGCCATTAATTTGGCCTCAAGCATAGATTAATCTTAGATTAAGGAAAAGCTTTATGAAAAGCTTCATTTGGATTGAGAATGGGTCATGAGTATGACCATTTCTTGAGTGAGAGAGAGAAATTACATAAAAATTATTTGAATTAAGCATAAATAAAAATTTATGTAATTCTTAACTACCATTAATCAATTAACTTCAATAGCATTCATCAAATTATGTAACTCTTCACTACCATTCATCAATTAACTTCAATAACATTCAAAAACCATTCCAATTAAGCTTCTCAAGCTTGAGAGGGATTGAGAAGAGAGAAACATTGAGAAATTATAGAAAAGATCAAAATTCACCATTTACCTTACAAATTGCTTGATTCTTTGTTCACGGTAGAGGCCCCCAACCAATCAATTGGTTAAGTATGTTGATGGAGCCACTAATGGGGATTGAAAAAAGAGGGAAGCTCCAAAAACTAGTGAATTATAAATGAATTCACAGTTCTTGGCTTAGGTGGAGTAGAGTAACGATGCATAAACACTATATATTTTTCAACAAGGGGGAGGCTTCTATTTATAGGAAAAATTGAGCTCCTAACCAAACAAACTGATTCTAGAGTTTTCCAAATCAGTTTGGTCAATTTTTGACCATTTTTAGGTCAGTTAAGCTAACTTTTTGGAACTAGACTTGAATGAGGAGAGAGGAGAGATGAAATATCTCAATTTTTATGAGTTTAAAACTCATTCAAGCATGTGAAATATGCACCTCTTCCTTACATGTGTCAAAATGCAATCATTATACCCAATTATCTCATATTTTTAATATTGCTCATAGTTTTTTACTAATAAACCTTGTACATTTTCAACTCTTCATCTTATGTGAAATATGCACCTCCTTTTTTAAAGAACTCCCCTTCCTTACATATGTGTCAAAATGGAATCATTATACCCAAAATATCTCATATTTTTAATATTGCTCATAGTTTTTTACTAATAAACCTTGTACATTTTCAACTCTTCATCTTATGTGAGCATTTACTCATTTTTGGATACCCAAAATATCTCATATTTTTTATATTACTCATAGTTTCTTACTAATAAACCTTGTACATAGTCAACTCTTCATCTTATGTGAGCATTTACTTTTGGATATCTTCTTTTACAAAATTGGATTTATCTCCTCCCTACACATGGATTGATGCTATTGGTCCATAGGAACCTTAATTGGACCATAATCCAAAAATTTCTGAAAATCTAGACCCTTAGACTAAGGTCCTTCATACTCATTTCCAATTAATTCCAATTGCACATTGGAAAGTTCTTTTTGAATTTCTGTTTTAGGGGAACTTATTTTAATAAGATGAGAAATTTTTCTATCTACAAATATTCAAAATCTGAATATTCTCTCTCTAGAATATTCTCTCTCTCTAAGTCAAAACAGTTAGAAACAAGGTCTTTTATATTTCTGAAGAGGGGATTGATTATAGGGGAAGATGCTGGACATTTTGAGAGGCTGGGGAGGAATCTTACATTCTCTCCCACTTGAAAAACGCGAGATGTCCTCATCTCGCAAACTTGGGATAATTTCGCAAGATACACGGACATGAGACTTAGAGAAAAATTTAATTAAGATTAACCACCAAATAAAAAAGTCTCAAAGAGAGTAAGGATCAAGACAAGAACAAGATTTAAACTTTATTCATTCTTGGAACATATACAGTAAAGATAGAAGAACTCTTTACACTTCCATAAGTCCGTCCATCATATGATCACAAAAGCAGCACTCACAAGCTGCGCACGTATAAGGTAACTCATCTATGGGAATAATTCTGTTGGTTATTGCCGCACCTATCTCAGTGGTATGAGGTGTTCTAACAAAAGGACCTCTAAGAGGCAAGCCAAAAACGGGGTAAAGGCATATCTTCTGATGATGAGGAAGAAAACACGCCAGTAAGAAGACCCGCTCAGAAAACCCAAGATGTCTTGATCTCGTGACGCAGTAGTATCGGGGACCCAAACCCAAGGCTTCAATAACCATGGCCAAGCGAACATTGTTACGAAAGTGCTGCTGACCCCAGGGTGTTACCCTAGTTATGTCTTGATAGGTCCGCCATTTGGTCTGAGCTACAGACATTCCCAAGTGAGGAAAAAATGAGCGCTCATACTGTTCTATAAAATCTTTTTTCACAGACTCACTTGCGTCTTGAAGGTGAGAAATCATCATGGATAAAACTAATTCTTGTTGCCAAGCCATGAAGGAGATTAAGAAGAAGGGATATCGATGGAAGTAAGATTACTGTGAGCGACAGGTAAAAGTTACGACTTATATAAAGGAAGCCAACGGTATCTTGCCACTGAAGTTTTACCGTCTTTCCATGATTTGGGTTTGGAACATATTTCTATGAAATACATTAAGAACTTTGAGATGAGGAGGTAAAAGAAGCTTGTAGGCTAAGTCACCTACTTTCATTGAATTCACATATAAGGCTCACAATATCTGGGGGATAACTTCTTATACTCCCCAAGAGATAAAGAACTTCTTTTGGGCCGTACTCGAATGAAAACCAAAACCTTGGTATCCAAAACACTGGTTCTCACTTCTGAACTCATCGTTCTGAATCTTTAAAACAGGTGGGCTCCTGAGAAGGTATTCTGGGTAAAGTGTCTTCCCTTTTTAAACAGAATCTTTCTTTTATTTAGAGAGGGAATAATTATAAGATCAGAAAAGGAGATTCTTACTCCTGTATACCTCGAAGGTTGGGGAGGAATCTTACATTCTACCCCACTTAAAAAAGTGCGAGATGTTCTCATCTCGCAAGGTAGAGGACAGCTCTTTTTCTTAAGATCCATTAGGGAAAAAGGGAGCTCATTTTGGGGCCTTTTACGGTTTGGAAAAATAAGCTCTCAACCAATGAACAGAGGGCCAACGTAACGTTGGAAATTCACAAAAATAAAAGAAAATAGATAAAAGAAACAATATTTTATGTAGGTACAAGCGTGCTACATTAATGTGGAGATTGGTTTTTTTTTCTCACAAGATCTTTGGACATGAAGATAGAATCTAGTCTGACATTTTCTCTGACAAGGGCCTTCCCGCTTCCACCTCCCTTTGAACTTTGAATTGTTGTGCTGCCTTTCCTTCGAAAGGTCTACCATTCTACACCACTACCTCATTGTGCAGTAACCTCTTCTTTTCCAAAACTGCTCCCTTGATCCAGTTTGGCTTAGAGTAAGATGTTTCTTGTCAACTATCTGTCTGCCTACTTTCTCTTACTTGAAACTTCACTTTGTTATCTTGTTTACATTACTTTGCTGTGGTTACAGATTCACAAGGTATCCATGGTGAATAAAAACTATGGTCGTTCTTGTGGAAGACGCTCTGTGGATGATAATGCTATGAAGGCAGAATTATACCACACATCCTTACCCCGTCGACCTGCTTCTTCTATTTCTTCGGTAGAGAATTCAAGTACAATCAAAACGGAAGGAACTTGGGAAAGGTTTACTGTTTCGAAAGGAGCATGGGTGCTCATGCAACCTAGTAAAAGAAAGAGACCCCAGACAAAAAATATTTTCTTGGCATCATGGAAGGGAAGAGTACGAGATTTTAAAATCACCAGAGGAAAGATATCGGTGAAAGAAGTTTTGATTCAGCATGTGTACATGCATAAAGAACTTGTCTTGCGAGACTATCCAAATGATCTTCCGCAACACAGGCCTAATTGTATATTTTTCTATTGTGGTTTTGTTTTTTATGAGGTGCATGGATTTTTAAGACAAAGCTTTCTTTCTTTGCTTATTGATATTCTTGTGTTATTTTATTCCAAATTTATACCCTTCATCGTATGAGACATGGCAAAACATCGATTGTATTCTGGGATTTATAGATGTTTTGCATGGATCGATAGGAGAACAACAATACAAAGGTCGATGTGCAACAGAGCTAGCTCAATCCGGTATATTTTTTACTGATCATTTTTATCAGTATTGCTGGACAATGCAAACACACATGGTGTGTTAAGAAAACAAGACCTTCCAGCATGGAATTCAGTGGATTGGCCTCTCCCACATTTTAGTGTTACAGAGGCATATAGAGCCAAGCTTTTCAAAGAAGTACAGAAAGCTCTTAGGCCCAATATTGCCACAAGGATAATAAAAATTTCTTTGTGCATGCCTCTCACAGTTTTTGTAGACTTGTTTAATACCTTTCCAGTGAAGGTTTCAAAAACAATGTTCACAGTTAAAGCAACAAGTCTGGCATGCATGCCACAATTTTTGGATAAAGGTTGGGATAAGAAGACATGTAGTTCAGTGTTTTGTGAGGTTGTCCAACCTTCTATGCAACTGAAGTACATGGTTGCATCACAAAATTTCATTTTTTCTTTTTATTATAAGCGCAGTCGAATGCTAGGTACAAAACTAGTCCCTATGGATCAAGATGAAGATTCTTTTGGTGCAGAAAATAAACTTCTTGATATTGATGTTGTTGAGAATGGTGATGTGCTAGTCAATATCACATTAAGACAATGCTGCTCCCTAGCTCAATTGCGCAATGACATTCTATTTGAGACAGAAGGTTCTATTTCAAAGGACTTTTTATTTATCTACAACAATAAGAAGGTATACCATGTGACTTATCCTAGTCTCATTAAGCACTGCTATTAGTTTACTTTACCCTATTGTTTCATATTGCTTTTTTGCAGGTGCTCAAAAGAAGAGAGAGATCAATAAAATGCAAAGACATTGAAAATTTTAAAATTGAGATAACACAGACTCCATAAACAAAGGTACTATATTCAGAAATGTAAAATTCTGTACAGAAGTGTTTAATTACATATGTAGAACATATTCTTGACAACAATTTTCTATTTATCTACAGGTTGATCTAGAGGCTGCTCTACATGGTCCAAGCTCACCGTATCATCTTTATTTGCAGAATCTACTTTCTGTTGCTCCATCTTGTCGTGTACAGTCTCTTGGTGCTGCTCCATTGTCTCCTCTACTACCCTTGGAGCATCTGTTTGCTGTTGCTCCATCATTTCCTCAATAACATCAGCAGCAACAGGTCCTTGTTCTTGTGGCTTCTCCTCATCAGCACTAGGTCTTTGTTCTTGTGGCACCACATCTGCATCAT
This sequence comes from Cibotium barometz, assembly GCF_041138505.1. Lineage (NCBI taxonomy): Eukaryota > Viridiplantae > Streptophyta > Polypodiopsida > Cyatheales > Cibotiaceae > Cibotium > Cibotium barometz. Next base: position 50,724,133 of record NC_141077.1, on the reverse strand, counting down.
CTGTGTCATCAAGGTGTATGACACCTTCTCGGACTTTAGAGCTCTCACCTAACTCGACAGTAGCTGGTACAATAGGTTTGGGGAAGGCATACTTCAAAAACTTCCAAATTATATCAGCTCTGAAACTATACACATAGCTCGAGTTGAAGCTATCTTCTCTCATCTGCAATGAGATATGATGATTTAGAATACTTTGTACCAATATCAAATTTTTTGAAGCTAAATGAAAATTATTTTTTCTTACAAGCTCTGGCTGTCCTATCTCAAAATAGCTTGAAAGTATATATTTGGCACTAATCAGCACTCTCCAGCCCCACAGCTACTTGAATCATCTTGTTGTGGTGTCTGGATAGTTGGAAAGATATGTTAGAAACTGTTAATGTCTGAACAAAATAAAATTATTCAATAAGTTCAAAGGCATAGCATGAAATAGACATCAGTAGAGGGAGCAACTTTCTACCTCTAAATCTATTGGCTCTATTGAATCCAAAAGATTGACATTAGGAGGACACTGATCCAATGCATCTAGAAGTCTTCTAATACAACTGCAATACATATAATTCAGTTAGTGTGCATTAAATCCAAATAATGAAGTTTAAAGTTAAAAATAGCACACAAACCACTTACAATTTAACCTCTCTGTGTGTGTTTCTAAGAGAGTTGAATAAAAAGCATTGCTTCTGCTGGATGTCAATAGAAGCAAAGCTCCAGTGGTCACTGCATAAGGAAAAAAGCATTAAGAAATCAAAGGCTACAAGAGTACTCAATCTTGAAGGAAAATCCCAAAAGAAGCAGCCACACACATACTTGTTATGGTATGGAAGTAGCAAAATATCAACATGATCAAAATCACAGTGTCTGAACCAATTGGAAATATCCATGGGAGTTTCCTTTGGATCTCTCAACTTGAAGGAAATTGCAGGATCAATAATATAAACTGTATGCTGTACAGCATGGTTCAGCCAGCTTCTCATCATGCTACATTGGACAAAACAATAATTAAGGTAAGGTGTAAGGGAGGAGGTACAATAAGGATTGTTTTGCAAACAAATGTAAAATAAAAGACACTTACTAGAGCATTGCAAGAATGATAGTATCTGAGCAATACTCATTCTTATGAGCCAATGCTGCCAAGCATGCTCTTGTCAAGTCAAAATTATTCTCTGAAAAATCATCTTCAATATGGACAACTATGTTAGGGCCCAGCTCCTGCAACCTTCTCTGTATCTGTAGCTCCATCTGTACAGTCTCCACATTTATAGCAGACTTGGATTCCTCTATTTGCTGCTTCAGTGACTCCTCATAAGCAGCTTTCCCTCTGGTGCTCATTGAGTGGGTCACTTCAACAACCTTCACCTTGTCTGCCTTCAATTTCCTTGTAGGTGGAATTAATAATATGTCTCTCATTTTTATGTCCTGCCATTCCACAGGATGGACCAGCTTGTCATACCTCCACCTCACTCTGGACAATGTGTTGAAGTCCTTGGCCATCAGAGTTACCCTGTGAGCATGGGCTGCTACAAGCATTGCATCTTCAAAGTACTTCTCCAGGTAATCCTCTGCCATTTCCTGTAAGGAAAGAATGGCAGTCCTGTTCCACCTGAAACCAAGGTGCCAGCTATCACAAATTTCTCTGACTAGCCTCTGGAAAGGTGCCTTGGGGATTGCAAAGCCTATAGCTTTTTGCTGTTTCCTGATCTCCTTTAGCACACCAGCAGAATGCTTTAACCTCTTGGACTTCTACTGTAGCATGCTCATTGGCTTCCCCTTCCTGCCATGTGCAACTCTTCCTTTTGTAGGCACACTAGATTCCTTGACATCAGCCCCAGCTGCAGCTGCTGCAAGCCCTGGCCCCTTGCCAGTCCTCCTTGCAGTTGCCTTGGTTCTTGCCATCACTCTGAAAAGGTCCATATAAAACAATAATAAAAGATTAGAAACATAGAGAACATAGAATGATTAAAGAAGGTGATGACAACTTGGATGAAGCAAAATTGAACAATTTGCAACAAAAGGCGATTATGAACATTTGAAATTTGTAACAGCTCAAAATCGCGTTTTTCTGCAAATGCTTGAAACAACATGCTTTTGCATTCATATGATGAATTCTCTATCTTTCCAACTATAAACTATATGTATTGTGTCTATAGAAGAACTATGCAGGCTTGAAATGGGTGGATGAAGAAGATTTTTAAAATTTGCAACAAAATGCGATTTGCACTATTTTGAGATTTCTAAAATACCCTCCTCGCGTTTTGCTGCAAATCCTAGAGACAACATACTTTTTCATGCATTTAGTCATTTCAGTGTGTATGCAGCTTGGTGCAACATGGATTGAGCCTATAGACATCAAGAAGTGATCAAACTTTCATTCAACAGGGCCAAATAAAAAGTCTTCCTACTTCTACATGCAGTGGAGAAAATCTAAAAAATGCATATAGTATTTATCATAATGTAACCTACATCACATCAATCAATTCCTTACCCTAATATACTATTAAACAAGAAGAAGAGGAAAAAGATTTTCTTACTAACCTGGAAGCTATCTGCAAGTGTTCTGTGCTGATGATGAGTATCCTGTGCTGGGTATGAATCTCTGCTGCTGGTCTGGATGCTGATGCTGTGGAGTAGAGAGGTAGAGATGCAAGAGAACTGAGTTAGGAGAGTAGATTATTACAAAATACAAATAATGGAGTTATTAATACCACACGTGTGAGATATAGTCGTTTTTTAACACGTGTGGGTCCCACCAAATCTTTTGGGATTTTAAATTTGTGGGTCACTTTTTGCCTTGGAAATTGTGCCAATCATGATTTCATAATTAGATCCATTAACACTTTTCCCTCCCCGTATTCCATCCCTGCCAGCACCCTCCCATCATCCTCTTCTCTCCCACCTTGACCACTTTCTACCCAACACACTCCATCCACTCTGCAACCTGTCTGAAGACTACTACCATTACCAGATCTCCAGGTTACCAGTGCTACAGCTCAGTTTTGGAAGAGAGCAGGACAATCTCCAGGGCTATTTCATCAGTATGGAAGAGGAAAAGAAAGGTCAGAGATCTATACCATTTCCAATGTTTTCTGACATATGTTTCTTCCATCTGTAGAATTCTTAAATCTCAGTGCCTAGAAATCTGGCAGATCACCCTAGGATTTGATTAGAGATGGATATGAGTAGGATATAGAATTTTGCAACAAAATGCGATTAGACAGGTTTATATTTTCCAAATGCTCCAAATCGCGTTTTGCTACAATTTCTGATACTTGTTCTAGTTTTTCTTTTTTCTCCTTCTTTTAATCTCTTTTGCACTGGGGAATAGCTCCTTGCATCATTTACTGTCCTGAACATTGTGAGATATACCTAGCATTAGATTGGAAGTGGATGTCAGTAGAAATTCAGAATTTGCAATAAAATGCGAGGAGAACACTTTACATTTTTCAAATGGATCTGCATCGCGTTTTGTTGCAAAGTCTTGTGTCTCTTTTGGTTTTTACTGTTTGCTCATTGTTTTGCTTTCTGTGTCCATGGAGATGTCTTTCTTGATGATGAGAAATATTTCTGCTTTAGAACAGTTGATCCTCAGGCCCCTCCTTTCAAGAGGAAGTTGGACTTCTCTGCTGCTGTACTCAGACCACAGCAATCACCAGGTGATTCATGTGTGCTGATGAAGAGTTTTGTTTGGTGATATCCTATACATTATCTGATTGCATATGTGAGCATATAGAATTCATGTTATATAAATTTTGCTTCAGGCAAAAGCAAGAGACTAGAGCAGAAAGCTGAGTCTTCCCTTTCAAAACAAAGGGAACCAGAAGAGGACAAATCTCCAGATTTGCTCCTATTTGACTTTCTTCACAAGTGCAAGGCTCAAAGGAACTTCCACATATACCACAGTATTTTCAACAGGGAGTTCACTATGAGCTCTCTTTTGGACCATCACAGAGATTTCCTTTCAGACCATTGGGATACCTTCAAACAACTGACAGAGGCAGGAAGGATTGTGGAAGGTGAAAAGGTTTTTGTGCATTTAAATCATATTGTCTCCATTGACAAGCTGAGGTACCATGTGAATAGAAGGTTTGACAGCCTGCCTGAGGAATATAAATTCAGTTGTAACTTGCACACCAGAAAGTGTAGAGTGCTTGAGGAAAACATGGCATTCCTTATGTACATTGTCTTCCAACAGCAATCTCTAGAAGAGCAAGGGCAGAAGACTGAAGAAGACGATATATCTATAGCAGAGGTAAAAGAGGATATTCCTATGGCAACAGATATAGCAGAGCAGGAAGAAGATATCAACCTCGAGGATGAGGGGCTGCAAGTGGCTACTCTTGACCTTGTTCAGCTAAGGACTGAGACTCTTAGGGCAGCACAGCCAGTTGAAGACTTTGATGTTCAGAGCAGCAACTATGCAGTGCCCATGCTTCCAGGTGTCTTGATTGGTGGTAAAGATTATGTTTTCCTCCATGATATAGAGTGTATGTTCAATTTGAGGGAGGACTATGCCATTTCCCTTATTGCCCAGGCTTCAAGGCTTGACAAGGAGGTTGGCATAGAGGATGACCATTCACTGCTAGCTTTGGAAACAACCTTTGATCCTGCAGAGGCCCTTACTATTTGTTTCAAAGAGGCTGAAAGTTTCCAAGAGCCAGATGAAGCTGCCTTCCAGCTCACCCAGGAAGCTATGAATCTCTCATCACTTCATAAGGAAAAACTTAAAGAAGAGGCTGGACTGGAGGGGAGAGGAATAAATCTTTGGAAAGATGAACTTCTTGTTGCTGATGAAAATGAGAGGGTATGATATTATTACTTCAAATCAAATACTTTATGTTGTGTTTAAATGTTTTGTAGTTATGTATCATTGTCTCACTATAATCTTTTGATACATGGCAGCTACAAATTGAGGATGACACATTCCTCCAGAGATCAAGTGGAAGCAGGCCAGCTGGGTTTGGCAAAATGTCAAGCCTAGCTCATTATATTCATGATCTAGGTAGTGCTAAGATCTTGATTTACCATAGGCAGTTGAGCAACAATGGAGAAGCCATTGTTTACTTCTTTAAATGTTTGTCTAGGGTATTAGGTGGACATGATCTTCCATGGCAAAAGGAAAAGATCATTTTAATAGAGAGGTTGTCCGCCATAGATATATTTGGGGATTATGTGAATAAGCAAGCCTCTCGGGCCTCTTACTTTTTGTCTTACACTTCTTATGCATTAGCATGTGGTGTTAAGGAGCCCAAATGTCTAGAGGGCTATGGAAAACACAAGCTCATAAGGTTTCGAGAGCCACCCATGATTGCATCAGGCCACACAATCCAAGAAGAAGAACATGTGGAGATAGCTGAAGACAAGGATACCCCTCTCAGACAAGCAACAGAGGCAAGCATTGATAAACAGAAAGTCGACATCAAGCCAATAAGGAAGAAAAAGAGTCCAATCAAGTTCAAAAAGAGAGTTCCGACTCGCAAGCCTTGGGAGTAATAGGATTTAGTCATCAAATATAGCACAAACATTATGTTGAAGTTGAACTGATTTGTACAAAGTCTTTGATCCTCATCAGTTCCTTGTCCTTAGACACTTCAGTACTCTTCCCACACTCAAAAGCTTCTAAAAGTGTTTGACACTCAGTATTTTATTGGTAAGGATCAATAGTATGTCTAGCATAATTAAGTAGTATTGATTGAATTTTTTGTGTGTTAATATATGGATGTATTGATGCTTGTTAATATAGATCACATGTTTCACAAAAGACTTACTTTTGATGGAGTCTCAAAACATATAGGCATTACACCAAGAGTCACTTGTTCCATAGAATAAAAATCTATTGATTGAGTTTGAAAACATGTGGACATAACACCAATAAGTTACAAACTGCTATTCATGTTTACTTGTCCATTTATGGTTTCTAAATATCTTCGAATCCCTCCACTGTCTATGTCTCTCTGCTACCATTGAATTGTCCAAAGTTTGTCTTCGTCTTTGCTTTTGGGCTAGAATAAAAGCAAGCTTGACTTTGGAGCTAGCAACTTTTCTTTTAGCATGCAGCCTTTGTAGAATGCCTCGGTAAAACCATTGGAAGACTTTCTTCAGACTATTTGCCTTTTGACTCCCTCCATAGTGTTGTGTGTGTCTGAAAAATGCATTACGTGCCATGTAGTGAGACTTCTCCATGCCTTGGGTAGACCAAATTGCTGGGCATCCATACTTTTTGACAAAATAGGGAAGGTGGTTGTAGATGATATGCTGTTTTCACAAAGACATAAGAATGCATAGTAAGTTATAAAAGAAAAGAGGATCACACTTAAGTAAAAAAAAGAAGACATCACTTTACCATGTAGTGAGTTATATTGCAGGCTGTCCATGCGTCTTTCATTGACTTCCCAAAATGTTTTATTGCCTCTTCAAAGCTCTTGTAATCACTCTTTGTCCATGTTACATTGTCACAGAACATGAAGAGTTGATCAAGAGACCTCCACACCTCTGCCTTCACATTTCGTGCTTCCCCATCTGCCTCATGATCTTTCACGGCATTATGGACTTGCTTCCACAATCCATAACTAATCCTTGAAACTGTTTTACCTTGCCTTACTTGCTTACTATTGTGTTTGGGTCGAGACAAGAATCTTCTTGCCTTAACACCACCAATAGAGGGCTTGATTGGTACCTCCTTGCCATTGCTAGACTTTTTAAAATCCTTTGTGATATGAACATCACCTCCATGCAGACCTATATCGGATAACACTTTTTCCAATGCATGAAGAGCATCCTTTCTATTTCTTTCGGGACGGAGTTTCCAAGCAAATCCAATATACAAAAATACCAATTTCTCAATAATTCGACATAGAGCGTGCAATGTGCATATGTGAACATTACATAGTGGAATGTCAAGAATGGCCTTGAAGTCAGGGTCAACTTTATCTCTATTAGGTGCTCTCTTCCACCATTTAGAATCCATTACTTGCGCTGATTCTTTGCAGTAAAGACAAGGAGACTTTGAGTTACCTCCTTTACTAACGTTATACATGCACTTAAGTGTTTTAAGATCCCCCGCCATGTGCCACTCTACTTGAAAATCACCTTTTCCTGCAACATGGAGATTCTCTCCTTGCACCTGTCTTTTAATTATTCTTGGTATTTCCGTGTGGTGAAACACCCAATCCAGTGTTTCATGGTCTTCTGTCTTTACCTGTGATTATACAAAACAAAAGTCTTACTATAAAAGATTTGAAAACATTGACTAAAATCAAGTACGAAATAAAAAATGATCATACCTGGAATGAGCCCAACCACCATATGTGTTTCTCCGACTGCACACTAAAATACTTCGAACTCGCTTCATTCAATGATGTATCAAGTGCTCCATTCATCAATGTGATAGTAATCCTTTCCATTTTCTTTTCCTTTACAACCTCACACTCATCCAGTTTGATAACAAATTTCAAAATGCCTTTGCACTCTTCAAATGTTATTCCATAAAACTCGACCATTCTTCTTTGAAGTTGTTGTAGATCTACAAATATATTGTTCCAAGGGTCATACACGGTGGTTCCTTTAGCACCATGAAATATATCTTCAATATGGATATATGGTCCAATAAACTCATCTATACTTTCATTCAAATGACCTCTTACCTTCCACACTGTTGCTGGATTTGGCAGTAAAACTCGTTTAATCCTTTGATCTCTCAAAGTTGAGGATATCGCATGGAAAATCGAACTATATCCCTTCCTGCTAACTCCACTAACATCAAGAGCCTCTTGGATTGTAGTACCATCAACTTGATTATTGGATATAAAGTCCTCTACAACATTGCGTTTGATTGTTTTGTATTTTTTTTCTTCAATCAAACCTTTTGCTACACCACAAGAAAGCAATCCTTTCATTTGTTTAACTGGAAGAAGGTTGGGATCCATATTTTCTTTTGCAGGCTCCAATAATTTCCTATAGTAACAATATAGTAACAACACAATATGCTTATATTATTCAACACTTCCAATCCTGTTTTGCATTAATGGACAAAATACATAGTCATTTGAGAGTATTTTTGAGTTTAAAAAATAAAAAATTACAAACTAACCTTGCTTCCTGAATTCTTCGCTTGCATCCACCAGTCCCAGCCTTCAAATTTGCAATGTTTTTAATCTTCCTACTTCGTTGTCTGTCTCCAAGCATGGTTCTCTTCCTTCTTGATCTTGTTAACTCTTTTTTACTCTTTGAATGCTCCTCAATTTCATTCTGCAACTGCTGCTCCAATTTTGCACGAATAGCTATCTCTTGAATCCTGGCTCCCTTTTCTTGTAGGTACATTATTTTATATGTTTCTGCAAATGCAGACTGTGCTGAAATATAACCAAGAAGTCCATTTTGTCCATCGCCCGCAAACCTCAATAGTGTGGTTGGATTGACAAATGGAGGTGTAGAGTTTTGCACTAGACATTTTGGATATATACTTCCATCACACCATAAGTCAATATGTTGGAGCCCTTCTCTTCTCATATTTTCCCGTTGTTGAGCATTTAGCACCGTATCCTTTCGTCTTTTTTGTGCTGGAGCATATTGTTCTTCTAAGTCGATGTGAAGATGATATAATCGCTTCTTCTGAGATTGTACTTCACTAGTATCGGCCATTTTTGTGCTTCTGAGGTTGCAAAGTTGGCTTGTCAATCTCATAGTCTTTTTGTAACATGAATTGTGGAAGTGTGGCGGTATCCATACAATCATTAAGTTCAGTGATGGATTCTTTATGAGAGGCCTGCACACGTCGTCAAAAGAGATGCGAAATCTTCGAGAAACAAAAAAAATTAAGGAGATATTTAATGCAAAATCGTGTTAGTTAGATAAAAGATTATCTTATTCTTTTCTGAACTGACAGTTCAGTGGTCCTTACTGACAGTTCTGAGCCACGTTTCCATATTTTATTATTTTTGAGATCTTTTAGGAGAGAAATAAATCGAGAAATAGTGAATTTCTTACAGGGCCCCAAAATGAGCTCCGTTTTTCCCTAATGCAATTTTATTCTGGGGTTCCTTATATTCTGGTCAACCCAACAGAATACTGGGATAAATATCCCTTAGAACTCATTATTAAATAACAATTCATTCAGATCATATCATTCATATCTTTAACATGATAATGGTCCATTAGACCGAAAAATTTCTTTCTGAACATTCCTCCACGGGAATTTCAGTCAAGTAAGTTCTCAATTTGTCATCCCTTAACTTGATCTAACGGTCAAGTGTTAACAGTAGCAATTTGACAGCATAATCCACTAATCTCATAGTGATTTGCTGAAATCATTATCATCATTTATCATCACAGGGACTCGTCCCATTCATCCTCATTGTAGTTTTGCTCAGGTTATTATATTTCAACTAAATTTCAAAAATCATTATTTTTCAATCAGAATCCAAATCAATTCATCAGTTCTCAAACAAAATTAAAATCATATCAACCACATTCGAAATCATCATCTGGATAGCATTAACGCTTATAATTTCAAGTCTTGGATTTACTCGTATATACTGCCGATAAAGAGCTGCAGTTATACCCTCGGTATATACGGGTCGTCATAATACTTGGAACTATAAGGTAAATACCATCATGTCTAGGCCTCAAGCAAGTCAGGGTTCCATATAATTGCGGTACTTCCATTTGAAGATCCAATTACTAATTTATGAATTTTCAGATTGAATATCAATTTGTATGAATTATATCACACAATTACAACCTTTTTGATTCTTGATAAATTTTTGATATATTTGGCTTCTCGGTTGATCCTCATTAACTAAAAAGCTCTGATACCAACTGTGAGATCCCTGTTCCCACCGCGCAACGAATTCGGGGTACTAGCAGCAGAAGTAGCACTTCTAGCACGAGGTTGGGTATTACACTCGGGGCCTCGTCCACCACACGGATATCTGGACAAAAGACTAATCTGTCAGTTTTTCCAAAACCGAACCCGAAAAAAACTTCCCTTATCCGGAAAGCACAGGCGATTCCTCCAGGATAACTTTTTACTCTAACGTAGTCAAGATCATTTCTGATCAAGTTGATCCAATTGCATCTTCAAGATACTTGATCAGATCAAGGAAGAACTTGCACTTGGATCATTCAACGCTTTTTTTCCCATTCAAGAGGCACAGCCGTTGATTCCTATCCATAGAACAATTACTATCCGGGATTTACTTTATCTTTCGTAATAACAAAAGTTGAGTCTCGATTTACGGATCCATCAGTCCAGCCTAACCCCATCCAATCCCATGGGTTAGCTAACTGCCCAACCACTGTAGTGATGAGATCCAATTTAGAATTTGATTTTTGTCCCGGGTACCAGGGAAAAGAGTTCCCAGGCTCCCTAGCCGGATGTTCATGCAAAAATAAAACTAGTCACACCACTCACACACCCAATATGAAATTGCCTTTTTCATAGATTCAATTAGTTTTAAAACAATCCTTTAATAAAACCATAGTATCACTGATCACCATCTTCCAAGTTATCCGGTTGATTCTTAATTTCCCATCATTCCTTCATCAGAGTATCTATGGCATCATTGGCAACTAGAACGCTCACCACCTGTCCACTCAGGGGCCGTTTCAATAGTTCTTAGTCCATAATACTCGACAATATAATCACTTATCAAGATGGACTCTCGTTGAAGATCAGCAAGATCAACCAACAGATCCATATAAAGAGCCATGGACTCATCCATTGAAGACCAGCAAGGTTAATCAACCAGATCCATGCTCGGTTTCAGAAAACAACTCTTACTCCTTGTTCCGATATCTTCCACGACGCGCGTGTGGGTATCTTCGGCGACCCAGAGCCCGAGCACCGTATGGTCAGCACCCTCTAGGATCCTTCGCAGGTGACCTAGCGCTTCACTCATAGGCCGCTTCCTTGGTCCCTCATCCACCGTACCGGAAGCTCACAATTTAAATCGAACCGAGGCTGGTCAAGACCTCGGTCGACCTTGCTACGTGAGACGTCCTCCATTGACTCTCCGTCACACAGCAGTTGCAACTTTAACAATTAGGTCTTCATGACCTTAATCCACAAGACGGTCAAAATGCTTCCCCAGCATTCTTGACATAAAACAGTCATTTACAAACAGTCACAAAATACAGTTTCTAAATCGAACTCTCGTCTTCCACATTATCCCTCCTTAGTCCACATTACTTATTCCACATTCCATTCAATGTGTACTCATTCTCATCCATTTCCTCATATCGACGACACATTAATTCACATACACATTCACATTCACATCCATACATCCACATCTACATGCATACATCCATTTTCACATCCTCATTTATACATCCACATCCCATATCCACATTCATACATACACATCCATATCCACATCCATACATCCACATCCACATCCACATTCACATTCATACATCCACATCCACATTCTCATTCACATCTATACATCCACATCTACATCCACATACATACATATATCCACATTCGTATCTACATCCATACATCCACATCCACATCCACATCCACATTCACATTCACATCCATATATCCACATCTACATGCATACATCCATTATCACGTCCTCATTCATATATCCACATCTACATACATACATACATCCACATCCGTATCTACATCCATACATCCACATCCACATCCACATCCACATTCCCATTCACATTCATATATCCACATCTACATGCATACATCCATTATCACGTCCTCATTCATATATCCACATCCACATACATACATACATCCACATCCACATTCCCATTCACATCTATACATTCACATCTACATCCACATACATACATACATCCACATCCATACATACATTCACATCTACATCCACATACATACATACATCTACATCCACATTCCCATTCACATCTATACATCCACACACATACATACATGCAGATCTACATCCACATTCACATCTACGGATATACATCTTCATGCATACATCCATTTTCACATTCATACATCCACACTCCCATCTCCACATTCACACATCCACATACATACATCCATTTCCACATTCCCATTCATATAACCCCATATGACTTCACATGTAATCTTTTACATCACATCCATTCTTGCCCTATCACAACCCATATACATCTTATCCTATCACATACACTTCTTACCTCATCTCATACACATCTTATCACATCTTATCCTATCACATACACTTCTTACCTCATCTCATACACATCTTATCACATCTTAATTCATCTTATCACCTCTTATCACATCTTATACACCTCTTATCACATCTCATATCTATTTATAGAATACAAGAGAACTCTTATATTTGATATAAGATTTCTTTACACATTTATTTATGCATAAATTCCATTTAAGGAGATTAATACTTTCGAAGTAAAAATCAATCTTTTATGCATCTTCCTATGCATAAATTCATTTTAAATGAAAATGACACTTTTGAATTAAAATTCAATCTTTTATGCATCTTCCTATGCATAAATTCAATTTAGATGAGAATGACACTTTTGAATCAATCTTTTATGCATCTTCCTATGCATAAATTCAATTTGGTAGGAATTACACTTTTAGAATAAAAGAATTTCTCTTATGTATCTAAGTTATGCATAAAATTCAATTGTGATAAAAGTAACACTTTTATAATAAAATAATCAACTTTTATGCATACCTCTATGCATGAAATCCAAATATGATAAAAGTAACACTTTTATAATAAAATAATCAACTCTTATGCATACTTCTATGCATGAAATTCAATTGTGATAAAAGTAACACTTTTATAATAAAATAATCAACTTTTATGCATACCTCTATGCATGAAATCCAAATATGATAAAAGTAACACTTTTATAATAAAATAATCAACTCTTATGCATACTTCTATGCATGAAATTCAATTGTGATAAAAGTAACACTTTTATAATAAAATAATCAACTTTTATGCATACCTCTATGCATGAAATCCAAATATGATAAAAGTAACACTTTTATAATAAAATAATCAACTCTTACGCATACTTCTATGCATGAAATTCAATTGTGATAAAAGTAACACTTTTATAATAAAATAATCAACTTTTATGCATACCTCTATGCATGAAATCCAAATATGATAAAAGTAACACTTTTATAATAAAATAATCAACTCTTATGCATACTTCGATACATGAAATTCAATTGTGATAAAAGTAACACTTTTATAATAAAATAATCAACTTTGATGCATACCTCTATGCATGAAATCCAAATATGATAAAAATAACACTTTTATAATAAAATAATCAACTCTTATGCATACTTCTATGCATGAAATTCAATTGTGATAAAAGTAACACTTTTATAATAAAATAATCAACTTTTATGCATACCTCTATGCATGAAATTCAAATATGATAAAAGTAACACTTTTATAATAAAATAATCAACTTTTATGCATACCTCTATGCATGGAATTCAAATATGATAAAAGTAACACTTTTATAATAAAATAATCAACTTTTATGCATACCTCTATGCATGAAATTCAAATATGATAAAAGTAATACTTTTATAATAAAATAATCACCTTTTATGCATACCTCTATGCATGAAATTCAAATATGATAAAAATATCACTTTTATAATAAAATAATCATCTTTTGTGCATACATCTATGCATGAAATTCAATTATGCTAAAAGTAACACTTTTACATTAATATAATAATCAATTTCTCTATGATTACAATGAATATCTTTCAATTAATCTAGGATGATAATTCCTAGAATATGGTAGGAAGTCTTCTTTTCATGCTTTGAATGAAATTATTTAATGCGTAATTTTTATAAAAATTTTGCCATAGCTCCGCTGCTATGTGACTGATAAATCTCAATTTTTCTAAGGGATAAAGCTTATCATTAAGGAAATAATTAGAATGATTCCTAATTGGATCAATAATCCATAATGAATTGAATCATCAATATTCATGAAATACATAAACTAAAAGCATAGAAAAAAGCCATTAATTTGGCCTCAAGCATAGATTAATCTTAGATTAAGGAAAAGCTTTATGAAAAGCTTCATTTGGATTGAGAATGGGTCATGAGTATGACCATTTCTTGAGTGAGAGAGAGAAATTACATAAAAATTATTTGAATTAAGCATAAATAAAAATTTATGTAATTCTTAACTACCATTAATCAATTAACTTCAATAGCATTCATCAAATTATGTAACTCTTCACTACCATTTATCAATTAACTTCAATAGCATTCAAAAACCATTCCAATTAAGCTTCTCAAGCTTGAGAGAGGTTGAGAAGAGAGAAACATTGAGAAATTATAGAAAAGATCAAAATTCACCATTTACCTTACAAATTGCTTGATTCTTTGTTCACGGTAGAGGCCCCCAACCAATCAATTGGTTAAGTATGTTGATGGAGCCACTAATGGGGATTGAAAAAAGAGGGAAGCTCCAAAAACTAGTGAATTATAAATGAATTCACAGTTCTTGGCTTAGGTGGAGTAGAGTAACGATGCATAAACACTATATATTTTTCAACAAGGGGGAGGCTTCTATTTATAGGAAAAATTGAGCTCCTAACCAAACAAACTGATTCTAGAGTTTTCCAAATCAGTTTGGTCAATTTTTGACCATTTTTAGGTCAGTTAAGCTAACTTTTTGGAACTAGACTTGAATGAGGAGAGAGGAGAGATGAAATATCTCAATTTTTATGAGTTTAAAACTCATTCAAGCATGTGAAATATGCACCTCTTCCTTACATATGTGTCAAAATGCAATCATTATACCCAATTATCTCATATTTTTAATATTGCTCATAGTTTTTTACTAATAAACCTTGTACATTTTCAACTCTTCATCTTATGTGAAATATGCACCTTCTTTAAAGAACTCCCCTTCCTTACATATGTGTCAAAATGGAATCATTATACCTAAAATATCTCATATTTTTAATATTGCTCATAGTTTTTTACTAATAAACCTTGTACATTTTCAACTCTTCATCTTATGTGAGCATTTACTCATTTTTGGATACCCAAAATATCTCATATTTTTTATATTACTCATAGTTTCTTACTAATAAACCTTGTACATAGTCAACTCTTCATCTTATGTGAGCATTTACTCATTTTTGGATATCTTCTTTTACAAAATTGGATTTATCTCCTCCCTACACATGGATTGATGCTATTGGCCCATAGGAACCTTAATTGGACCATAATCCAAAATTTTTTGAAAATCTAGACCCTTAGACTAAGGTCCTTCATACTCATTTCCAATTAATTCCAATTGCACATTGGAAAGTTCTTTTTGAATTTCTGTTTCAGGGGAACTTATTTTAATAAGATGAGAAATTTTTCTATCTACAAATATTCAAAATCTGAATATTCTCTCTCTAGAATATTCTCTCTCTCTAAGTCAAAACAATTAGAAACAAGGTCTTTTATATTTCTGAAGAGGGGATTGATTATAGGGGAAGATTCTGGACATTTTGAGAGGCTGGGGAGGAATCTTACATCTTTGGGGGTGGAAAGTTTGAAGCACTTCCCGGGGTTTGGAACCTTTTAAAGTTTGAGGGTGCAGGCTTTGGTGGGACCTTAACAACAAATGCTTTGGCAAAGCCCTTTTGCCATTCTGACAGCTTCTGTCATTGAGAGTGGTTTGGCTTTTTTTACTAAAGTGTTCAATGGCTCGTTCATCCCTTGAATGAATCTGGCCATCAGCTGCTCTTCATCCAAAAGTGGAGAATATTTGAGGAGAAGGGCAAATGCCTGATGGTATTCTTCAATTGTCCAGCTATCCTGCTTCAATTCCAAGAACTCATTCATTTTGGTTTCCAGGAAGCTCGGAGGACAGAACCTCTTCTTGAGGTAAGCTTTAAGATGTGACCAAGTCTGGGTATTTCAGTCGAGACGAGTTGTCTCGCAATGGTTCCTCCGTGCGCGACCCTGGCCGTTTCCACAATTTTCAATCTGGCGAAAGCTATCTTGCTCCTCTCGTTATAACCGGTTACATCAAAATACTCTTCCATTACCTCGATCCGTTTTCCACTAATTCTCCTAACCCTTCACCCTTGAAGGAACCAGGTTGGGATCAGTGCAGGGCTTTATGAACGTCTGGATCTTATCAGAGGATCCAGCTGCCTACCACGGTCCGCGCGCCTCATGATTCTGACAAATTAATATTTTTGTCAACTTAACTTTGTCATTAGATTTATGACTTTAATTTTTGAGATTTATTTCTTAATGAAATAAATATTCCATCATAATTCTTGAAAACAAGATTCACTCTGATAATTTTATTAACCAATATTTACAACCACGAAAACAATTTGGAATCTTTTGCAAAACATCATTTATTATATCAAAAGTTTTAGATATATACATAGAGCGTCTCAGCTCCAAAAGTCACCACCTCAATCGTGTACGCATAAAAAGGCAATACTCCGATGGAGACATGCTATGATATACACGATTCATCACTGATGATAGTGGTGCTATAAATCTTCTCCTAGGAATAAAGTAGCTAAGAAGTCTAAAAATACGGTAAGAATTTCTAAAATTTCGGGGTGAGTGATTATAGAGTTGTACATAATGAATAACTCCTAGCCTTATCAAGATCATAGCTAGCGAGATATTCTTTCTGAGTCTCTATCATTGATTGGTATTAACGTGAATACTTTGCCTTCCAGAGAACCACATATGTTGACATCGCTCTACTGGATCAGGAAAGTATAGATCGTCAAAGTGACGAGCGAGTCTCATTCTGCCTTCTCGGGTTGTAGTGGAGTTTATGAGATTTTTGAAGGCAAAGGAGATCATATTCTGACTCTTGGAGAGTCCAAGAATGCCAGAGAGATTTGGGGTATCCATCTAAAAATCCAGTTCGATTTATGAGTTGTTCATTTCAAACATAATCTTAACAAGTAAAAACATTATTTCCTAGATTTACTTTAAAATTTTAGACAATTTTTGCTGCAATTTTGTAAGTTTACAACAATGCTCTGATACCAGCTCTGAGATCCCTCTGCCCCCTCTGTGCACTGAATTCTCGGTTGCTAGTAGCGGAAGTAGCTTCCTCATGTGCGGGCAGGGTTCCCCACTCGAGGCCTCGCCCTCGAATGTCCGAACATAAGACTAATCTGGTAGTCATTCCGAAACCAAAACTGGGAAAATTTCCCTTGCCCAAAAAACGGGGACGATTCCACCTTTTTGATTTTCTTAATGAATTTTCTAACGGGGTCGAGAGAACTAAACTATCCTTCACCTGATTAAACTAGATAGAAGGAAAACTATCACTGACTTAATTTGAAGAAATCAACGCTTTTTTCCTAACCAAAATCAGGCACAGCCATTGATCTAATCATTTGAGGAAATCAGGCAGCACAGCCATTGATCTAATCATTTGACGCTTTTTTCCTAACCAAAGTCAGCCACCACCACAGCCATTGATCTCCTCATTTCAGAAATTCTTCAGGTTTTTATTTAGCTACTCGAATTCTAAGCGGATTCCTATCATTTCAATTATTAAAACTCCATTGATTCCAACCTAACCCCATCCGGCCCATGGGTTAGCCACCACCCAACCACTAGAATCGGTAGAATCAGACAATTACTCACCCACCCATAATTGAATGCCTTTCTTAATGTTTGCTTTCGAATACAGATACACACACACTCCTCTTTAAAACTTTAACATATAAAATATTCCATTCACAAACAGTTATTGGTTACAATTAGATGTCATAACTCAAAAATTCCATCCAGTCCCTTGTTTCTCAAAAAACAGTATCACTTTGGACTCTCCGTTTTTGGGACCAACTGGTCAACAACGAGATCCAGTAAAAACAGATTACAATAATCATTTTGTCCATCATACATATCTTCCACGACATACACATGGGTGTCCTAGGCACTACAAGCCTGTGCATCGCCTGGTCCAAGATCCTCCTTAGGTGTCCTAGCACTTAATCAGGGACCGCTTCGTCAGCCCTTGCCCATTGTACTAGAAGTGCATCATTTTCAACCATACCAAGGCTGGTTAAGACCTAGGCACGCTTTGTCGCGTGAGCTGTCCTCCCTGCCAGGTGTTGCAACCGAACTTCCCTTTTGGAAAAACATATACCAAATGCTCCCTCTAGCATTCTAGCGTAAGATAGTCCTTTAAGAAAACAGGGTTTTGATGCAAGTTTTTACTTTGATTTTCTTTTGAATACAAGGAGTACGTCTTGAATCAGTATTCCCAAAACTTCTTGATCGTAATTTTCAATTTCATACCTGAATTCCTCGAATTCTATAACCTTGATTCATAGATCAATTTGAAGGGTCGCAACTTAGTTTCAAATTTGGCAGGAGTTTTCAGTGTATTTTTCTAAACTGGTCACACCTTCTTTCCTCGAAACTGATGACCGAAAGAGTTTGGTCTTGGTCATAGTCTGATTCTTCAAGGTTCAAGTCGGATAAGATTTTTCTTGAACTATTTTTCTCGAAAAGGTTTGATAATTCAGTTACTATTCTACCGAATTTCTTTCTTTGAATATTCACTTAACTGATTTCTAAATTAGTTATACGAATTCCAATGAGGAATAAATTAATCATTCATTTGAATATCTCGATCTCAATAGATTTCTTGAATTTTCTTTTTACAATCCGTGTGAATATAAAATGATAGAAATTTCTCTCTTAGAGTATTTGATTATTCATTTATCAAATACTAATAGAATTTAAGAGAATTCTAATTTTGATATAAAAATTCTTTATGCATCTATTTATGCATAAAAATCAACTTCAATGGGAATAACACTTTTGTAAAAAAAATCCTTTTATGCATTTATTCATGCATAAAATCAAATTTAATAGGAATAACACTTTTGTAATAAAAAAAATTCCTTTATGCATCTTTCTATGCATAAAATTCAGTTTTAATAACAATAACACTTTTATAATAATAAAAAATTTTCTTTATGCATCTTTCTATGCATAAAAATCAAATTTAATAAGAATAACACTTTTGTAATAAAAAAATTCCTTTATACATCTTTCTATACATAAAAAATAAATTTAATAAGAATAACACTTTTGTAATAAAAAATTTCTTTATGCATCTTTCTATGTATAAAAATAAAAATTTCAAAAAATCTTGACCCTTAGGCTAGTAAAGTCTTTTGTGCACATTATAATTTATTGCTAATTCACCTTAGGAATTTCTTTTTAAACTTCTGTTTTGGGAGAATTTATATTAATAAGAAGGGATATTTTTCCATCCAAATATATCTAAAAAATGAATTATCTCTCTCTAGAATATTTTCTCTCTCTAGGCCAAAACAAGAAGAAACAAGATCTTTTATTATTTTGAAAAGGGAATTGATTACAGCGGAAGAAACTAGACATCTTGAGGGGCTGGGGAGGAATCTTACATCCTCTCCCACTTGAAAAATGCGAGATGTCCTCATCTCGCAAAACTGGGGGTAATCTCGCATCAGTTCGACTTCTTTCTCCCAGGTGGCATCTTCAAAAGGATAGAACTTCCATTTGACTAATAATTCTCTTAAAATTCTGTTCTTGAGAACCTTCTCTCGAACATCAAGGATTTCTTCAAGTTGGAGTTCCATCTGCCCTTGGGTTGAAGAACTTAAGAGTTCATCATTAGGCACATGATTCGGGCTCGGTACATACTTCTTAAGTAGGTTGACATGAAATACATTATGTACTTTGAGATGAGGAGGCAGAAGAAGTTCATAGGCTAAGTCACCTACTTTCTTTGTAATCAGATATGGCCCTCAGTATCTGGGGGATAACTTCTTGTACTTCCCAAGAGATAGAGAACTTCTTTTGGGGCATACTCGAATGAAGACCATATCTGCTTCTTCGAATTTTTTATCTGACCTCTTCTTATCTGACCTCTTTTTTATCTGACCTCTTCTTATCTGCATACTACTTCTGTCTATCCTGGGAAGCATTTATATCCTTGCGCCGGCGATGGCTTGTTGAGATATCGAGCTCTAGTGAGGCGGTGGACACTGATGACCCGCCTGGGGGATAGGCCCCGCACTTACACCACTGGCATGGTTGGTGAGATCTTGGGTGATATGCGGCCAGTGGGATGACAGGCTGTGTGACAGCCACTCTAGAGACTGGCATAGTTATAGCGCCAGCTCATTTAGTCGGGTTCACACTATAGAGAACCCGTGTATGTATTTGGTTGAGTACCTTTCATATTGTGTGTACTCTTATTCTTGTATATGGTGTGTTGAGTGTTGAGTAGAGAAGAAGAAGATTTTCAGCCTCTCACCTTGTGTGTTCTCTATTAGGGTTTTGTGAGTGTGTGTGTGCTTGTAAGAGCTCAAGCTCTCTTCCCCCCTGCATCTTTTCATGGTATCAGAGCCTGGTTCGTGCTAAGGGCTGAGCTGCAAGCAAGAGAACCACAGGAAGCGGTACGAGGGTAAGAGCTGCAACTACTCTTCCCTATTGTGTTGGTGACTACACCCTTGTCGGGAGCTCTACGGGAGGCACCGGCAAACGATCTCTGATTGAGGAGCTTTCTTCGCGGGAGTGAAGCTACAGGGCTACTATACAGTCCTTCGGACAGTCCTTCGGACTGAAATTTTCGGGCCGAAAACGCGTTTCGGGCGCGTCTGGACCTCCGTTTTTCAGAAAGCAGGCGATTTCGAGCACTGCGGGTAAGTCATCGATTCTCTGCAGAACTCTGTTTTACGAACTGCAGGAAGACAGATTGACTGTGCAGACACTGTGGGTGCTGCAAAGAGGTCTACAGTTGCCATTGGGTGTATGTATGCACATTGAAGTCACTGATTGTGACATTTGAGTACTCCAGTACCGCTGTGCAGAAATTACTGCAGGTTGTGCAGAAAAAAACCAGAGTGCAGGTTCTGGTAAAATTGTGTGTTTGGCAAGATGTCTAATGATGGCATAACACAGATTGTGGCTGAGAAGCTGGATAAGAATAACTTCCATGCTTGGAGGTTCAGGTTAACGAATTTCCTGATGGGAAAAGGCTATTGGGACTACATAGAAGGAGAGCATGAAGAGGCACCGGAGATACCGAATATAAATCCGACTGCTGCAGATGTGAAAGAGTTCAAAGACTGGAACCAAGGAGCCAGGAAAGTAATGTATTGGCTATCCATTAGTATACAGGACACCATGATTGGGCACATTCAGGATGCCAAGTCCCCCAAGGAGGCGTGGGACACCTTGGTAAAGCTGTATGAAACAAATACCAAGGCACGTAAGATACAGTTGAAGAATGAACTTCATACTGTGGAGAAAAAGAGCATGTCTGTGAATGACTATGCGTTGAAGATAAAGGGCATTGTGGAATCCCTTGCATCTATTGGTGTGTCAGTAGATGATGATGACAAGGTGGAAGTCTGTTTACGTGGTCTCGGGCCACAATACAAGGCGTTCAAGACGTCTATCCAGACTCGGGAAAACATTCCCAACTTTACAGATTTGGTGTCTATGCTGATTATCGAAGAGAAGAGCTTGGGTGAAGACCAACAGTCTTCACAAAGCAAAAATAGTTCAGAGCAACAGGCCTTCTACACGAGTTCAGGAAGAGGACGAGGTAGAGGAGGCCGTGGACGCGGTCAAGGAGGTGGCCGAACAGGTAATCAGAATTATGGTCAGCAGCAGCAGCAGCAGCAACAACAGTCCCAAAATCAACAACAACAACACGCAGGTGGAAGAGGCAAATTCAGAGGCAGGGGGAGCCAAAGAGGTCGTGGAAATTGGCAAAGGCAATATAATGATGCACGTGAATGCTACTATTGTGGTAAGCCTGGACATGTGCAGTCTGAATGTTATAAGAAGCAGGCTGACATGCAAAATGGGAAAGTGCAGCAAAACAACTATGCATCCTCAAGCAGAAATAATGAGGATAATGAAAGGTTGTTTGTCATGCAACATGTCGTGAATGCCATGTCTGAAAATGTTGATGCAGCACAAAAGGATAATGTATGGTATGTGGATTCAGGCGCTTCGAACCACATGACGAGTCATGGGGAGTGGTTCAAGGAAATGAAAAACCCGGAAAGACCAGGTTTTGTGGAAACAGGGGATGACACTGCTCATCCAATTGCCCATGTTGGAGATGTGCCATTGTCTATGCAGGATGGCAAAGTGAAGTACCTTGCAGATGTACTTCATGTACCGAACATAACAAAGAATCTGGTTTCAGTTGGCCAGATGATTGAGCAGGGTTTGCAGGTTCGGTTTAACCCTGATGGGTGTTATGTTGAAGATTTCAAAGACAAGTGCAGGTTGGTTGCAAAAGGCAACAGAGTGGGCAGAATGTTTACGTTGGATGTAGACATGCCTGAAATGAGTGCTGCAATGTTTGCAAATGGTTCAGGAGTTGTTGCAGACACAGACATATGGCATAAAAGAATTGGACATGTGAATGTTCAGAGATTGAAGTCTATGCAGACAAAAGGAATTGTGACAGGGCTACCAAAATTTAAAGTGGAAGGTATGCAGAAAATATGTGAAGCATGCCAATTTGGGAAGCAAACAAAGCATGTGTTTCCACGTAACAGATATGTGAGCAGAAATGCACTAGATGTTGTGCATTCAGATGTATGGGGTCCTACGAAGACTGTGTCTATGGGAGGTTGCAGGTACTATGTCACTTTCATTGATGACCACACAAGGAAAGTGTGGGTATATTTCATGAAGGAGAAGAGTGAGGTTTTCACTCACTTTCAGAATTTCAAAGTTTTGGTTGAAAAGCAAACAGGAAAATATGTCAAGTGCCTAAGGTCAGATGGAGGGGGAGAATACTTCTCCAATGAGTTCTCTGAATTTCTAAAGAAGAATGGAATTCGGAGACAGTACACATGCAGATACACTCCGCAGCAAAATGGAGTTGCTGAGCGGAAAAACAGGCACATTGCTGAGATTGCGCGGGCATTGATGGAAGAGAAAAATATGCCGCATTGCTATTGGGCTGAGGCTGTTTCTACAGCAGTATACATCATGAACAGGACTCCAACTGCAGCCATACATGATGTAACTCCAGAGGAGAGGTTTAATGGCAGAAAACCAGATTTATCACATCTGAAAGTTTTTGGATGCATTGCATATGTGCATGTGCCAGATGAGTTGAGAACCAAGCTGGATCCGAAAGCTGAAAAATGTGTGTTTATTGGATATTCCCTTGAGCAAAAGGGATACAGGTGTTATAACCCTGCTACACGTGAGTTGAGGGTAAGCAGGGATGTTGTCTTTGATGAGATGAGCAGCTGGTATGCTGCTGAAAAAGAAGCTGTTGGGGCTGATTTGAGTGGAAGTGTGGTTGCACAGAATGCAGGTCAGCAATCACAGTCTTTGAGTGGACCAGGAGAGTCCTCATCTAGTGGGTCTGTTGATAGACCATGGAGTGGCAGGCTGCGTCATAATACCAGCCCTGCAAATGTGATTAGTACATCACGTAAAGGAAAAGAGAAAGTGGTTGAGCCCCTTGGTATGCCTGACATTTCTGCAGGGCATTCTCATGTTGATGGAGAGTCCAGTGGCTCAGATATGAGCCTTGATGAGGAGCTTGGGATCCCAGCTATGAGAACACCTGGTGTAAAGAAGGCTATGGAAGCCATGAATGAAAAGCTGCGAAGATCAGGGAGAGTGAAGAACCCTGTGCAGAGATTTACATATGATGGTTATGTGGCACATCACTATGCATATATGGCAAAGGTTGTGCAGGTTGTTGAGCCCACATGCATTGATGAGGCTATTGGAAATGTGTGTTGGGAGAAAGCTATGGATGAGGAGATGGATGCACTATATGGAAATGAAACTTGGGATTTAGTGCAATTGCCAGAAGGCAAGAAAGCCATTGGATGCAAGTGGGTGTACAAAGTTAAACATAACAGTGATGGGAGCATAAACAGGTACAAGGCTAGATTGGTAGCCAAAGGATATGCGCAGACATATGGCATTGATTATGAAGAAACTTTCAGCCCAGTTGCCAAGATGGCAACGGTGAGAGTTGTGATAGCAGTGGCTGCGTCAAAGCAATGGTCTTTACATCAGATGGATGTAAAGAATGCATTCTTGCATGGGGATTTGCAAGAAGAGGTGTATATGTTGCAGCCACCTGGTTATGAGGATGTGGGTCACCCCGAGCATGTTTGCAGGTTGAAGAAAGCCTTGTATGGCTTAAAGCAAGCACCAAGAGCATGGTCTGACAAGATTTCTGAATATCTTGTCACTATTGGCTTTCATGTAGCCAATGCAGATTTCTCATTGTACGTGAGACATGGTGATAGAGGAGTTGTGCTTGTTGTCATCTATGTAGATGACTTGATCATTACGGGGGACCATGATGCAGAGATCTTTGATGTAAAGATTCTGCTAAGACAGAAGTTTGAGATGAAGGATCTGGGGGAGCTCAGATATTTCTTGGGCATTGAGGTGATTAAGTCACCACATGGTATTGGATTACTGCAGAGACAGTATGGCTTGGACATGTTGTCCAAGTATGGTATGACAGGCTGTAAGCCTATTTCTGTGCCATTGGATCAGAATGGCAAGTTGAGTGCAGATTCAGGAGAGATCTTGGAGGATCCTACTATGTACAGGAGCATAGTAGGAAGTTTGATCTACATGACGATCACCAGACCAGATTTGAGCTATGCTGTTGGGTTGGTGAGTCAGTTTATGCAGGTTCCACGGAAACCGCATTTGGATGCAGTGAGACGCATACTGAGGTATGTGAGGTCTACTTTGCATTGTGGACTATTCTATGAGACTGGGACAGAGATATGTGTACATGGGTACACAGATGCTGATTGGGCTGGTAGTATCTCAGATAGAAGATCTACCAGTGGATTCATGTTTTCTTTGGGGAGTGCTGCTGTGACTTGGAGCAGCAAGAAGCAACCTACGGTTGCTCTATCGAGTACAGAGGCCGAGTACAGAGGAGCTGCTATGGCAGCATGTGAGGTAGCTTGGTTGAGAAAGCTACTTGCAGATTTGGGTCTATCAGTGGATAGACAAGTTGTCATTTTCTGTGACAACATTAGTAGTATACAGTTGGCCAGGAACCCAGTCTTTCATGCTCGTACGAAGCACATAGAGGTCCACTACCACTTCGTCAGAGAGAAGGTCTTGGCAGGAGACCTTGACCTTGTTTATGTCAGCACAGAGGATCAGGTAGCTGACATCTTCACCAAAGCATTGGGTACAGAGAAGCTCCGCAGATTCAGGGCTTCACTTGGTGTACATGAGATGGAGTTGAGCTCGAGGGGGAGTGTTGAGATATCGAGCTCTAGTGAGGCGGTGGACACTGATGACCCGCCTGGGGGATAGGCCCCGCACTTACACCACTGGCATGGTTGGTGAGATCTTGGGTGATATGCGGCCAGTGGGATGACAGGCTGTGTGACAGCCACTCTAGAGACTGGCATAGTTATAGCGCCAGCTCATTTAGTCGGGTTCACACTATAGAGAACCCGTGTATGTATTTGGTTGAGTACCTTTCATATTGTGTGTACTCTTATTCTTGTATATGGTGTGTTGAGTGTTGAGTAGAGAAGAAGAAGATTTTCAGCCTCTCACCTTGTGTGTTCTCTATTAGGGTTTTGTGAGTGTGTGTGTGCTTGTAAGAGCTCAAGCTCTCTTCCCCCCTGCATCTTTTCATGGCTGCATCTGTTGCTCCATGTCGTCAAGCATCTGTCTGGACATCTCGACCCTAATCAATGGGTCGGACCAAGTTAATGGTGTTAGTAGGCAGTCTTGTCCATACAGGACTTTAAAAGGGCTCATCCCGATACTTCGGTGATAAGAAGCATTGTAGGTGAATTTGACTAGGTGCAGATAACTTAGCCACTTCTTGGGTTCCCTGCCACCATAGCATGACCGAAGTATGTCTTCGATTACTTGGTCCACCCTTTCTGATTGACCATCGCTCTCGGGGTGGTAAGCTGTGCTAGGATCCAAGAAAGTTCCTACTGCCTTGAAGAATGCAGTCCAGAATCTTGACATGAATTTGGGATCTCGATCACTTACTACTGTCCTGGGTAGGCCATGCAATCTGAAGATTTTCTTAAGAAACACTCTGGCCACATCCATTGCAGTAGTGTAGGTTTCTTTTACTAGAATCAGATGGGCAACTTTGGTTAGTCTGGCAACTACCACGAAGATGGAGTTGTAACCTGATTACACTAACCTGATTGCACTGAAGGTAGTCTAGTAACAAAATCCATACTGATACATTTCCACTTCATCTGGGGGATGTCTAATGGATGTAACTTCCCAGACATTTTTACTCTCCATGCTTTGACTTTCTGACATACCAGGCATTGACGTACATGATTAAGTACATCCTTTTTTAGTCTAGGCCAAAAGAAGCTTTTCTTTACAGGCATGTAGGTCTTGAGGAAACCTGGATGCCTTGCTATAGGGCTATCACGGGCTTCATTCAGAATTTGACCATTAGTTCCCTCATCATTGCGAATGCATAGCATGCTATTTATAATACATAATTCCTTCATCCAGGATGTACCCTTGAACTCAGTTCAACTCTTGAGGAGTTTTGCTTTCCTGCATAAGTAGGGGCATAAGTAGGGTAGCAATAGGACCAAAGAATCTATCCTGCATGATCTTCTCTCTTTCTTCATTAATCAATGGATTTGACACCAGTGTGATTGCAAGCAAGGAGGCTTTTTTGCTGAGGGCATCTGCTACCACAATTTCTTTGCGTGGGCGGTACTTGATTTCAAAATCAAATTCCTATAGGTTGTGCATCCACCTTCTTTAGCGCATGTTGAGATCCTTCTGAGTTAAGATCCACTTAGCTCTAATGATCTGTCATCAAAGGGAATCTTTGACCCAGTAGGTAATGTCTCTACAACTTTAGGGCATAGACTACTGAAAGTAGCTCCAAGGCATGGACAGCATAATTTCTTTCATGTGTTTTGAGTTTTTAGGCCACTGCATGACCTTCGTGCATGAGCGCACCTCCCAGGGCAAAACCACTGGCATCAGTACCTCAAAGTGTAGAGAGAAATTTGGCAACTTCAGAATGGGATTAGTTACCAAGGCGATCTTCAGTTTATCAAAAGCGCAGACCATTGAAACAGGGTATTCTTCTTGAGAAGATTAGTCAGGGGAGGGGGGAAGCTATGAGAGCATACTTAGGTATAAAAATTTTATACCAACCAGTTAATCCCAAGAATCCCCTGACTTCTTTCACTGTCTTTGGTTCAAGTCGATGTATGACTGCTTTTTGGACTTTTGCAAAAATTTATAGAAATTCCATCTTTGGATATCAGAAAGCCCAAGTATTTAACATGGTCGACAGAGAAAGTGCATTTGCTCTTTTTTGCAAAGAGTTGGTGCTTCCTTAGAATCTCAAGAACTTTACAGACGTGAGCTTCATGGTCAACTGCATTCTTTGAATAAATGAGAATATCATCAAAGAAAACAAGAACAAAATCATCCAAGTATTCTCTAAGAATGTCCTACATTAGGCGATTGAATGTAGCTTGGACATTTGTCAATCCAAACGGCATGACACTAAATTCATAGTGCCCATAGCGAGTTGATGGCTGTCTTCGGGATATCTTGATCATTAATCCTGATCTGCTAATACCCTGATTTGAGATTTATCTTTGTGAAGATCTGGGCTCCATTTAGTCTATCCAGAAGCTCATCAATTTTGGGGATAGGATACTTATTCTTAACTGTCAGCTGATTGAGACCTCTGTAATCCACATAGAGTCTTAACGTTCCATCCTTATTTTTGTGAAAGAAAACTCGCAGTCCCCCACCACAGTGAAACATTGGGTCTTACAAATCCTTGTTCTAACAGCTGCCTGAGCTATTCCTTGAGTTCAATGGCTTCAAGGAATGGCATTTTGTACGTGCACTCAGCTACTACTGGCTGAGCTCCATGGGTCAATTCTATCTCATGATCTACTTCTCAGTTAGCTCTGCTGGGAATAAATCATCATACTTACTTTACCATTCTGGTTCTTTAGCCTTTAACTTTGTGTCTACAAGATTCATTTTGACAACATAAATGAACTGCTTCTTTCTAAGTCCTTTCATTAACCTAGAAGCTTTTACTCTGGGGATCCGAAAATTCCTGCGCCTTGAACTTTGTTCCCATGAAGGTCACGGAAGGAAATGGTTCCATTGTGACAATGAATGTCAGCTTGATTTTTGTGGAGCCAATCCATTCGAAGGATTCCGTCAAAAACTCCCAAAGGTAAGACTCTGAACTGGCAGCAATCAGTTACCTTCCCATCTAGATTAAACTGAATATGATCTGTCTCATGGTGGTGAGTGAAAAGAATCTTCCCACTGGCCAATTCAACTTGCATAGGTTTCCTTGATTTCTGTCCTAAGACTAGCTTACGCAAGCATCCTAGGGAAATAAATGAATGAGTACTGCATGAATCAATCAAAAGCTTAAATGGCTTACCCTTATACTCAGTTGGAGCATGGATGACAGAGAATTGACAATTTAGCCCTTGGTTTTTAATCGCGGCATAAATCTGACCTCTTTTCTCTTCCACTACTTCTGCTATCGTAATTGCTCTGGCTGCTGTAGATTGGGGCGAAAATCTCTCTTTGGTTACCCCAGTTCTGGGAGGGAGTTCTAAGATTACTCTGAACAGAGGTAGATGGTTGAGCTGGAGTCCTCCTCGGATTGCCCTGATTTTGGCAAGATGGATTTTGATTTGACTGATATGAAGGGGCTGGTCTCGACACTCTCGGTCCTTGACTTCCCTGTCCTCTTGACATGGCAGGAGTCGGGAAGTCTTTAAGCTGGTGACCGAAACCCTGACACCCAAAACACTTGTTCTCACTTCTAAGCTCATCCCTCTGAATCCTTGAAAAAGGTGGGGCTCCTAAGAAAGTGTTCTGAGGGAAGGGTGTTCCTTCACTTCTGAATCTCCGAGCATCCTGATTCAAATTAGGGCCTTGCTACCTCTTTGGGGGTGGAAAGTTTGAAGCACTTCCCGGGGTTTGGAACCTTTTAAAGTTTGAGGGTGCAGGCTTTGGCGGGACCTTAACAACAAATGCTTTGGCAAAGTCCTTTGCCATTTTGACAGCTTCTGTCATCATTGAGACAGGTTTGGCATTTTTCACTAAAGTGTCCAATGGCTCATTCATCCCTTGAATGAATCTAGCCATAAGCTGCTCTTCATCCAAAAGTGGAGAATATTTGAGGAGAAGGGCAAATGTGTAAGATCCCTGTCCCCACCGCACAACAAATTCAAGGGTGCTAGCAGCAAAAGTAGCACTTCTTGCATGGGGTAGGTTCCCACACTCGGGGCCTCGCCCATGGATATTCGGACAAGAGACTTATCCATCGATTTTTCCAAAACCGAACCCGAAAAAAAAAACTTCCTTTGTCCGAAAAGCACGGGCGATTCCACCAGGATAACTTTTCCCTAATGTAGTCAAAAGCCTTAACTAACTGAGCTCATCTGACCAAACCCATAAGTCCCATAGTCAGATGAGGGAAAAAGACTATACTTGGATCAGAGAGACCAACGCTTTTTGCCTCATTGAGAGGCACAGCCGTTGATTCTTCTCCATAGAACAATTTTTGTCCGTAATTTACTTCATCGAACTAAACAGAAATTGAGATCCATTAGTCTAGCCTAACCCCATCTAGTCCCATGGGTTAGCCAACCGCCCAACCACTGTAGTGATGGGATCCAATTAGGAATTTGGTTAGGTTTTGTCTCAGGTACTAGGGAAAAGAGTTCCCAGGTCCCCTACCCGATGTTCATGCAAACATAAAACTAGTCACACCACTTACACACCCAATATGAAATTGCCTTTTTCTTAGCATCAGCTATCTTTAAAACAATCTTTTAATGAAACCATTGTGTCACTGATCACAATCCTCAAAATCTCTAGTTGAATCATTATTTCCAATCATTCCTTCATCGGTGTACTTATGGCATCATTGGCAACCAGAACGCTCACCACATGTTCACTCAGGGGCCTTTTCGATAGTTTCTAGCTCATAGTAACCGGCAATATATTCACATAACAAAATGGAATCTCCGTGGAAGATCATCAAGATCAACCAACAGATCCATATAAAAGAGTCATGGACTCATCCGTTGAGGACCAGCAAGCTCAATCAACCAGATCCACACCCGAATTCAGAAAACAACTCTTACTCCTTGATCCAATATCTTCCCTGATGTACTTGTGGGTATCTTCGGTGACCCAGAGCCCGAGCATGGTATGGTCAGCACCCTCTAGGATCCTTTGCAGGTCACCTAGCGCTTCACTCATAGGCCGCTTCCTTGGTCCCTCATCCAACTGTACCGGAAGCTCACCATTTTAATCAAACCGAGGCTAGTCAAGACCTCGGCCGACCTTGCTACATGAGACGTCCTCCATTGACTCACCGTTCAGCAGTTGCAACTAGATCTCCACAACCTCATTCACAAGATGGTCAAAATGCTTCCCCAGCATTCTTGACATAAAACAGTTATTTACAAACAGGTCACAATTACAGTTATAATGAATTCTCATCTTTCCACATTATCCCTCACATCAGTCCACATTACTTATTCCACATTCCATTCATATGTGTACTCATTCTCATCCAATCACATCATTTTCCATCTCATCACATCAGATTCATTCACTCATATCGACGTCACATCATTTCACATACACATTCGCATTCATTATTCAACATACACATACACATTCGTACATCCACATCCATACATCCACTTCCACATCCGCATTCATACATACATATCCATATCCTCATCCATATATCCACTTCCACATTCATACATCCACATCCATACATCCACATCCACATCCACATCCATACATCCATTTCCACATCGATATCCACATCCATACATCCATTTTTACATCCACATTCATACATCCATATCCACATCCACATCCACATCCACATTCATACATCCATATCCACATCCACATCCACATTCATACATCTACATCCACATCCACATCCACATTCACATTCATACATCCACCTCCACATCTACATTCATACATCCACACATCTATTTCCATATCCAC
Source organism: Cibotium barometz (assembly GCF_041138505.1). Lineage (NCBI taxonomy): Eukaryota > Viridiplantae > Streptophyta > Polypodiopsida > Cyatheales > Cibotiaceae > Cibotium > Cibotium barometz. Next base: position 50,693,072 of record NC_141077.1, on the reverse strand, counting down.
ATTCATACATCCACATCCATATATCCTTCCACATCTACATTCATAAATCCACATCCACATTCTCATTCATACATCCACATCCACATCTACATTCATACATCCATATCCACATTCCACATTCATACATCCATATCCACATTCTCATTCATACATCTATATCCACATCTACATTCATACATCCACATTCATACATCCACACATCCACATCCACATTCATACATCCACATCCACATTAACAATCATACATCCACATCCACATCCACATCCACATCCATACATCCATTTCCATTTATTTGATTCATATCACTTTCATCCATCCATTTACATCTATCTGATTCATATCACATCTCATCACATCTATTTATAGAATGTAAGAGAATTCTAATTTTTTTGATATAAAGATTCTTTACACATCTAATTAGGCATAAAGATAACTTTAGTAGGAATAACACTTTTATAAAAATCCTTTTATGCATCTATTTATGCATAAATTCAATTTTAAGGAAAATAACACTTTTGAATTAAAAATAAACCTTTTATGCATTTTACTATGCATAAATTCCATTTTAATGAGAATAACACTTTCAAAATAAAAATAAATCTTTTGTGCATCTATCTATGCGTAAATTCAATTTCAATGAAAATAATACTTTTGAAATAAAAATAAATCTTTTATGCATCTATCTATGCGTAAATTCAATTTCAATGAAAATAATACTTTCAAAATAAAAATAAATCTTTTATGCATCTTTCTATGTATAAAATCAAAATTGATAAGAATAACTCTTTTGGATTAAAAGTAAAATTCTTTATGCATCTATTTATGCATAAAATCAAAATTGATAAGAATAACTCTTTTAGAATAAAATAAAATTCTTTATGCATCTATCTATGCATAAAATCAAAATTGATGAAAATAACTCTTTTGAATTAAAAATAAAATTCTTTATGCATCTTTCTATGCATAAAATCAAAATTGATGAGAATAACACTTTTTGGATTAAATTAAATTCTTTATGCATCTTTCTATGCATAAATCTAATTTAGTAAGAATTACACTTTTAGAATAAAAGAATTTCTCTTATGCATCTAGTTTATGCATAATATCCATTTATGATAAAATCACACTTTTAATATATAAAAAATATTTTATACATATGTTTATGCATACACATCATTTATGATGAAAATCACTCTTTTAATATAAAAGAATTTCTTTTATGCATCCATTTATGCATAAAAATCATTTATGATGAAAATAACACTTTTAATATAAAAAATATCTTTTATGCATATGTTTATGCATACAAATCGTTTATGATGAAAATCACTCTTTTAATATAAAAGAATTTCTTTTATGCATCCATTTTTGCATAAAAATTATTTATGAAAATAACACTTTTATAATCAAAATAACTATTTAAATATGCTTACTTCTATGCATAGAATTTAATTTTAAAGAAAGTAACACTTTTTTAATAAGATATTTTTAGTATGCATTTTTCTATACCTAGGATGAAAAATAACACTTTAAGAATACATATACCATGGAGATTACTCTTTTTGAATTAAAAAAAGTAAAACTTATTTTACACAATTTTAGAAGATTTCACCATAACCTCCTTTTGCTGACCATTTTGTAATTTTTAACTCTCTAAAATTAATTAGAATTTCACCAAGAGTAAATCATTCTAATATAAACATTTTCTACTTATTTAAGGAGGAAAAACTTGATTTTATCTATCAATCATTCATCTAGGATAAAGAATGGTTGGATTTACTAAAGGACTAGATTTCTTGAATTTTCTTTTTATAATCCGTGTGAATATAAAACGATAGAAATTTCTCTCTTAGAGTATTTAATTATTCATTTATCAAATACTAATAGAATTTAAGAGAATTCTAATTTTGATATAAAAATTCTTTCTGCATCTAGTTATGCATAAAAATCAACTTCAATGGGAATAACACTTTTGTTAAAAAAATCCTTTTATGCATTTATTTATGCATAAAATCAAATTTAATAGGAATAAAACTTTTGTAATAAAAAAATTCCTTTATGCATATTTCTATGCATAAAATTCAATTTTAATAACAATAACACTTTTATAATAAGAAAAAATTTCCTTTATGCATCTTTCTATGCATAAAAATCAAATTTAATAAGAATAACACTTTTGTAATAAAAAAATTCCTTTATACATCTTTCTATGCATAAAAAATAAATTTAATAAGAATAACACTTTTGTAATAAAAAATTTCCTTTATGCATCTTTCTATGCATAAAAATAAAATTTTCAAAAAATCTTGACCCTTAGGCTAAAGTCTTTGTGCATATTATAATTTATTTCTAATGCACCTTAGGAATTTCTTTTTAAACTTTTGTTTTGAAAAAATTTATATTAATAAGAAGGGATATTTTTCCATCCAAATATATCTAAAAAATGAATTACCTCTCTCTAGAATATTCTCTCTCTAGGCCAAAAAAAGAAGAAACAAGATCTTTTATTATTTTGAAAAGGGAATTGATTACAGGGAAAGAAACTGGACATTTTGAGGGGCTGGGGAGGAATCTTACATCCTCTCCCACTTGAAAAATGCGAGATGTCCTCATCTCGCCAATTTGGGGGTAATCTCGCATCAGTTCGGCTTCTTTCTCCCAGGTGGCGTCTTCAAAAGGATAGAACCTTCTCTCGAACATCAAGGATTTCTTCAAGTTGGAGTTCCATCTGCCCTTGGGTTGAAGAAGTTAAGAGTTCATCATTAAGCGCATGATTCGGGCTCGATACATACTTCTTAAGTAGGTTGACATGAAATACATTATGTACTTTGAGATGAGGAGGCAGAAGAAGTTCATAGGCTAAGTCACCTACTTTCTTTGTAATCAGATATGGCCCTCAGTATCTGGGGGATAACTTCTTGTACTTCCCAAGAGATAGAGAACTTCTTTTGGGGCATACTCGAATGAAGACCATATCTGCTTCTTTGAATTTTTTATCTGACCTCTTCTTATCTGCATACTACTTCTGTCTATCCTGGGAAGCTTTTATATCCTTGCGGATTGACTGCATCTATTGCTCCATGTCGTCAAGCATATGTCTGGACATCTCAACCCTAATCAATGGGTCGGACCAAGTTAATGGTGTTAGGCAGTCTTGTCCATACAGGACTTTAAAAGGGCTCATCTCGATACTTCGGTGATAAGAAGCATTGTAGGTGAATTTGACTAGGTGCAGATAGCTTAGCCACTTCTTGGGTTCCCTGCTAGCATGACCGAAGTATGTCTTCGATTACTTGGTCCTCCCTTTTTGATTGACCATCGCTCTCGGGGTAGTAAGCTATGCTGAGATCCAAGAAAGTTCCTACTGCTTCGAAGAATGCAGTCCAGAATCTTGACATGAATTTGGGATCTCGATCACTTACTACTGTCCTGGGTAGGCCATGCAATCTGAAGATTTTCTTAAGGAACACTCTGTCCACATCCACTGCAGTAGTGTAGGTTTCTTTTACTAGAATCAGATGGGCAACTTTGGTTAGTCTGTCAACTACCACGAAGATGGATTTGTAACCTGATTACACTGAAGGTAGTCTAGTAACAAAATCCATACTGATACATTTCCACTTCATCTGGGGGATGTCTAATGGATGTAACTTCCCAGACATTTTTACTCTCTTGGCTTTGACTTTCGGACATACCAGGCATTGACGTACATGATTAAGTACATCCCTTTTTAGTCCAGGCCAAAAGAAGCTTTTCTTTACACGCATGTAAGTCTTGAGGAAACCTGGATGCCTTGCCATAGGGCTATCACGGGCTTTATTTAGAATTTGACCATTAGTTTCCTCATCATTGCGAATGCATAGCCTGCTATTTATAATACATAATTCCTTCATCCAGGATGTACCCTTGAACTCAGTTCAACTCCTGAGGAGTTTTGCTTTCCTGCATAAGTAGGGGCATAAGTAGGGTAGCAATAGGGCCAAAGAATCTATCCTGCATGATCTTCTCTCTTTCTTCATTAATCAATGGATTTGACACCAGTGTGATTGCAAGCAAGGAGGCTTTTCTGCTGAGGGCATCTGCTACCACATTTTCTTTGCGTGGGCGGTACTTGATTTCAAAATCAAATTCCTATAGGGTCTGCATCCACCTTCTTTAGCGCATGTTGAGATCCTTCTGAGTGAAGATCCACTTTAAGCTCTGATGATCTGTCATCAAAGGGAATCTTTGATCCAGTAGGTAATGTCTCCACAATTTTACGGCATAAACTACTGAAAGTAGCTCCAGGTCATGGACAGCATAATTTCTCTCATGTGTTTGAGTTTTTAGGATTCATAGGCCACTGCATGACCTTTGTGCATGAGCGCACCTCCCAGGGCAAAACCACTGGCATCAGTACCTCAAAGTGTAGAGACAAATTTGGCAACTTCAGAACGGGATTAGTTACCAAGACGATCTTCAGTTTATCAAAAGCGCTCTGACATCTGGCAGAGACCATGGAAACAGGGTATTCTTCTTGAGAAGATTAGTCAGGGGGAGGGGGGAAGCTATGAGAGCATACTTAGGTATAAAAATTCTATACCAACCAGTTAATCCCAAGAATCCCCTGACTTCTTTCACTGTCTTTGGTTCAGGCCGATGTATGACTGCTTTTTGGACTTTTGCAAAATTTGGAGAAATTCCATCTTTGGATACCAAAAAGCCCAAGTATTTAACATGGTCGACAGAGAAAGTGCATTTGCGCTTTTTTGCAAAGAGTTGGTGCTTCCTTAGAATCTCAAGAACTTTATAGACGTGAGCTTCATGGTCAACTGCATTCTTTGAATAAATCAGAATATCATCAAAGAAAACAAGAACAAAATCATCCAAGTATTCTCTAAGAATGTCCTACATTAGGCGATTGAATGTAGCTTGGGCATTTGTCAATCCAAACGGCATGACACTAAATTTATAGTGCCCATAGTGAGTATTGATGGCTGTCTTCGGGATATCTTGATCATTAATCCTGATCTCGTATGTATAATAGTTAAATTTTTATATCAAAAGTGTTACTTTTACCATTTTTATTTTCATGCATAGAAGTTTACATAAAGGATAAATTTTTATATCAAAAGTGTTATTTTTATCAATTTTTATTTTCATGCATAGAAGTATGCATAAAGGATAAATTTTTATATCAAAAGTGTTATTTTTACCATTTTTATTTCATGCATAGAAGTATGCATAATGGTTAAATTTTTATATCAAAAGTGTTACTTTTACCATTTTTATTTTCATGCATAGAAGTATGCATAATGGATAAATTTTTATATCAAAAGTGTTATTTTTATCAATTTTTATTTTCATGCATAGAAGTATGCATAATGGATAAATTTTTATATCAAAAGTGTTATTTTTATCAATTTTTATTTTCATGCATAGAAGTATGCATAAAGGATAAATTTTTATATCAAAAGTGTTATTTTTATCAATTTTTATTTTCATGCATAGAAGTATGCATAAAGGATAAATTTTTATATCAAAAGTGTTATTTTTATCAATTTATATTTTCATGCATAGAAGTATGCATAAAGGATAAATTTTTATATCAAAAGTGTTATTTTTATCATTTTTATTTTCATGCATAGAAGTATGCATAAAGGATAAATTTTTATATCAAAAGTGTTACTTTTATCATTTTTATTTCATACAAAGAAGTATGCATAATGGTTAAATTTTTATATCAAAAGTGTTACTTTTATCATTTTTATTTTCATGCATAAGAGTATGTATAAAGATGTATTTTTATTATAAAAGTGTGACTTTTATAAAAATTGATTTTAATGTATAGAGGTATTTGAAAAAAAAGATAAATTTTAATCGGAGATCGACGTAAATGAATATTCCTCGAGAAATCCATGTTTTCAAATTGTAAACAAATATTCATCGTAGAAAATTTTAGAAAAAGAGAAACTGAGATAGTACCTTTCGAGAAGATAAATTTAGAGAGAACCTTTCAGACCTAAACTCGGACTCAGATTATTGATCAAGACCTGATTCCTTCGTGAGTTTCAATCAATGACGATGTGCCCAGTTCAGGAAAAATGTATTCAATCAACCATCGAATCAAAAACTAAGTTAAGACTTGTGACTTTGATCTAAGAATCAAGTTAACAAAATTTGAAGAATTCTGTTTGGAATTGAAAATTGGATCTAGGGATTTATGATATACTCATGGTATTCAAACAAAAATCAAAACTGTAAACTTGCATAGAAACCCTGCCTTCTTAAAAGACTGTCTTACGCCAGAATGCTGGAGGGAGCATTTGGCATATATGTTTATCTAAGGGAAGTTCGGTTGCAACAGCTGGCGGGGAGTGTTCGAGGGACAGCTCACGCGGCAAGGCTTGCCGAGGTCTTGACCAGCCTCGGTATGGTTAAAATGGTGCGCTTCCGGTACGATGGACGAGGGCCGACGAAGCGGTCCCTGAGTGAAGTGCCAGGACACCTAAGGAGGATCCTGGAGGGTTCTGACCAGGCGATGCACGGGCTCGCGGTGCCGAGGACATCCATGCGTATGTCGAGGAAGATATTATATGATGGACCTATATTTTTTTTTATAATCTATCACTAGATCTCATTGTTGACTTGCTGGTCTCAACGGAGAGTCCAGAGTGATACTGTTTTGTTGAGAAACAAGGACTCAATGAAAATTTTGAAGTATGACATGTATAAATCGTAAATTGTTTATCAAGGATTGTTTTTATTAAAGTTTTAATAAAGAGGAGTGCGTGCGTATTTGTTTTCTAAAGCTAAAGTTAAGAAAGGCAATTCAATTATGGGTGGGTGAGTACTTAATTGGTTCCACCCCGATTCCAGTGGTAGGGTGGTGGCTAACCCATGGGCCGGATGGGGTTAGGCTGGAATCAGTGGAGTTTTAATAATCAAATTGCAAAATCTTAGGATTACGCTAAGATTCGAGTAGTTAGATAATCTCCTGATAAATTTTTCAATAAGTAGATCAACGGCTGTGCCTGACCTGGATCAGGAAAAAGCATTGAATTTACTAAAATGATCAAATTATATCAGTGATAGTTTCCTTCTATCTGGTTTATCCAGTTGAAGGATAGCTTAGAATTGATCACCTTAGAAAAATTCGTTTAAAAAAAAAATTCATAATTCTCGGAATCGCCCCCGCTTTCCGGGCATGGGAATTTTTCCCGGTTTCGGTTTTTGGAGTGACCACCAGCTTAGTCTCGTGCCCCGACATTCGAGAGCGAGACCCCGAGTGAGAAACCCCGCCCCGCGCATGAGGGGGCTACTTCCGCTGTTCGGCTACCGAGAGTCCGCGGCACACGGAGGGGGCGGAGGGATCTCACAGTTGGTATCAGAGCGAAATTGAAAGCTAATAAAGATAATTAAATTCTTATCTGAAATTGGTAAAAAGAATTCAGAAACAGCATTTTCATAATGTATTTTCATTCCGTAAGCTTCTTTAATGAAGAAATTTTAATTAAAAAAATTTATTTTTATAGATGGAAGTTTCCCATTTATCTGGTATTCCCGACCTCACCCAGTCTCAAGATATGATTGCGTTTGCCTTCGAGCATCTCATCTCTTCCGCTTCAACTCGAATAAGCCGAAGAAGACTCGCACGCCATTTCGAGGATTTATATTTTCCTAACCCAGCGGAGAGAATTCACAGCATAAGTCATTTGTAGCAGGGCAATATGTCCACGCCTCTTGCGACCGCCGTGCAATGCTATGGGAGAACCTCTCATTGGCTATGATTTTGTTAAAGTTGAAAATCGTACGTGGCGTCATTTTATATCATTCAACGCCTTGAAATTTCAGGCTTGCATGCCAAGTCTATAGACTTCTTAGTTGTTTTATTCCTAAATGGAATATAATAGCTCCCTTGTCAGTAAAAGTGGACGTTTGTATCAGGGCATGGCTATGGCCCAATACCGTCATCATATGCGTTTCCCGAGGAGATTTTGAATTCTGGAGCCGAGCTGCTCTATGTACATAATGCAACTTTTATATAAATAAAAAAATGTTTTTCGGAGAAAAAAAAATTCTTGTTGTATAAATGATTGTTTACGGCGGACGATTTGCTGATAAAGAAAAATTTGTTATCAGACATATGTCATAGATCTCCAATAAGATCTTATCTTATTTAAGAAATTATTTTTTGAACTCTTAAGTCTTAGGATCTCATGAATAATATCAAAATAAAAATTTATTAATATATAAATTTTGGCAGAATCATGAGACGAGGAAACCGTGGTCGTCAACCAGACCCTGTCTCTGAAGATGACGAGCTTGACCTTGATGTTCGCAAGGCTCTTCATAGGACTCAGCCAGGACCCTTCAAAGGAGAAGGGGAAAACCTGGGCGAGACTGTGGAGAAATGGGTGGAAGCCATGGAAGAGTATTTTGACGTCACAGGATACAATCAGCGGAGCAAAATGGCTCTTGGCCGGCTGAAAATAGTGGAAACAGCCAGGGTAGCATGGAGGAACCACTGTGACACCAATCGTCTGGACAGAAATACTCAATCCTGGAATGATCTAAAAACCTATCTAAGAAAGAGATTTTGCCCTCCTGGATTTTTAGAAACCAAAATGAACGAATTCTTAGAACTAAAGCAGGAGAGCAAAACCATCGAGGAATATCACCAGGCCTTTGCCCTTATACTCAAATATTCACCACCTCTTGATGAAGAGCAACTCATGGCCAGGTTCATTTGAGGAATGAACGAACCCTTAGACACACTGTGAAAGAAAGTAACAGGGGTGGGTTAGTCCCTCACCAAGGGAGTGGCTCATGAAGGAGTCACCACTTAGCATCTCACGGGAGAAGCTCACCATTGATTCTTGGAATAGATAACATTATCATGAATGAGCCATAATCCCATTTACATTGGTATTTATACTCCACCCAAGAGTTCACACCTACTTACTAGTTGTCCATGGCCTTGGGCCCATAATGCTTTCTTACAAACCATCCCTTCCCCAATGGTTTCGTCCTCGAAACCTCAAATGAATACCCCAAATTCGGAGAAGAATGTTCCATGTGGCTGAATTTACACCAACCCATATTGCTCTATCAATGCTTCATATCCCTCCAATGCTGAAATAGGTTGCCATGAAGCTTCTTCCTTAGGTAAACCTTTCCATTGAACAAGATACTCCACCAAGGTACGAGTGCGAAGTACCTTTTTCCTTGTACCCAAGATAGCTTCTGGAATGTATTCAATCATTCCCTCTTCATTCATTGGAGGTAACTTATCAACCATTTGATCGATCATACCCACATATCCTTTCAAGTGAGAGACATGAAACACATCATGAATCTTTGTTGTAGATGGAAGTAAGAGTTGATATGCAACCTCCCCAACTCTTCGTATCACTTGATAAGGACCATAATAGCGATGAGCTAGCTTGGTGTTGGTGCTTCCCTTCAAAGATGCATATCTTGACTTTGGTATTCTCAAAAGAACCCAATCTCCCACTTTGAATTCCAATGGTCTTCGATGAACATTGGCATATTGTCTCATTTTCTCTTGTGCAACCTTCAAATTACTTTTGCATTGTTGCAACAAAGCTTGCATCCTTTCAGCTTCCTCCTTGGCATTATGGTTAGAAGTCTCATATGTACCCACCAACATAGGCAAATTGACCTTGTAACCATATAAAGCCTCAAAGGGTGACATGCCAATGCTCACATGATATGTTGAGTTGTAAGCAAACTCAGCCAAAGGTAACCAATCATCCCATGTGCTTTGAGTATCATGACAATAGTGGCGTAGATATGTTTCCACCCATTTGTTTACTCTTTCTGTTTGACCATCGGTTTCGGGATGATAGGCGGTGCTTGGAGTAAGCTTGGTTCCCATATATTCAAACAATGTTCTCCAAAAAGTGCTCATGAATTTGACATCACGATCACTCACAATTTGTGACGGCATACCATGCAACTTGAAAACCCCATCAACAAATTGCTTGGCAACATTTTGGGCTGAATATGTGACCTTGGAAGGAATGAAATGGGCCACTTTGGTCAATCTATCCACCACAACATACAAGCTGTCCCACCCTTTCTTTGTGCGCGGAAGGTTAGTAATGAAATCCATTGATATATGACTCCATTTGCCTTCAGGAATGGGCAATGGCTGAAGCAAACCTCCCGGTTTATGTGTAGGATCCTTGTTCAATTGACATGACCGGCACCCACTTACATAAGCATGAATGCTCTTCCACATCCCCTTCCAAAAGAAACTTTTCCTTATTGCATCAAAGGTTTTGTAGACACCCAAATGACCAGCCACCATAGGAGTACAATGCATCTCTTCCATGATCTTCTTGATAAATGATGAAGTAGGAACCAAGTAGACTTTTCCTTTGTAGTAGAGGAGACCATTTTTCAGCTCATAATGGGGTAACTCTTCACATACACCTTGCTGTAATTTCTGCACTATTTGTGAGGTTTCTTCATCAAACAAGTACTCTTCTTGTATCTCCATGATCCAATCTTTATGCACCTCAGAAATAGCATACAATGAGCAGGCCCACATACGAGACAAGGAATCGGCAACCACATTTTCTTTGCCCTTTGTGTATGTGATTTCAAAATCATAGTTTTGTAGTGTTGCTACCCACCTTCTTTGCTTAGGAGACAAATTGGGTTGTGTGAGGAAATACTTCAGCACCCTATGATCACTTCTCACATAAAAATGACTCCCATATAAGTAATGGTGCCATTTCTTGATAGCATGGAGTATAGCAATCATCTCTTGCTCATACACATGGAGTTCTCTTTCTTTGTCATTCAGCTTTCTACTTTCATAAGCAATGACTCCATGGTCTTGGTAAAGTACCGCACCAATCCCTCTTCCACTTCCATCCGCCCTTATTGTGAAAGGTTTGGTGAAGTCTGGACATACCAAAATAGGTGCTGATGTGAGCATCTTCTTCATATCTTCAAAGCTTTTGTTGGCAATGGCATCCCAAAAGAAGGTTTCCTTCTTCAATTTATCCGTCATTGGGGCTGCAATTTCTGCATAGTGGGCAATAAAGCGCCTATCGAATGAAGATAACCCCAAAAATCCCCTCAATTGAGTAGTGTTTGAAGGAACCGGCCAATTCCTAATACATTCCACTTTCTTTGGATCCACACAAATGCCATCCTTGCTCACAATGTGACCCAAATATTCCACCTCATGTGCCATGAAGGTACATTTTGTCTCCTTAACATACAACTTGTTTTGCCTCAAGACCTCCAAAACCTCTTTCACGTGCTTCAAATGCACTTCCTCATCTTTGCTATAGATAAGTATGTCGTCGAAAAAGACCAATACAAACTTGTAGAGGAAAGGTTGAAGCACTTTGTTCATCAATGCTTGAAAAGTTGCCGGTGCATTGCATAATCCAAACGGCATAACCATGAATTGGTAAAGACCCCTTTCTGTACGAAATGCTGTTTTGAACTCATCACCACTTTTCATCCTTATTTGATGGTATCCGGAACGCAAATCAATCTTTGAAAAGCATGTGTCACCCTTCAACTCATCCAAAAGATCATCCACCCTTGGTATTGGAAATCGATTTTTGATGGTGATCTTATTCAAATCACGGTAATCAATGCACATGCGGAAAGTACCATCCTTTTTCTTCACAAGTAGCACCGGAGAAGCAAAAGGAGATTGACTTGGTTCAACCCATCCCATGTCAATGAGTTCTTTGACTTGCTTTGCCACCTCTTCCTTTTCAACCTTTGACAAACGATAGGGAGGCTTGTTGATTGGTTTGGCATTTGGTTCCAAATCAATAGCATGATCAACACTCCTCTTTGGCGGCATTGATTTTGGCATGGTAAACACATCTTCATAATCCTTGAGTAGCTTAACCATGTCCACATTTTCGATGCAATCCTTTTTGCTATTATCTTCCTCTTTGCAAAGCTGTAGTACATAAACATAGCCCTCTTTCTTGAACTCTTTCTTCATTTGAGTAGCATTGATCATGAAGAGCTTGGACCCTTGCATTCCATTCAATGTAATAACCCCTCCATGATGCACAAAACTCATGAAACTTTTCTGTAAGTTCATGGTAAAAGAGTTCAAAGTGGACAGCCAATCACATCCAAGTACTATGTCAATTGGTCCCAACTCAATCACCAAAAGATCAACTTTGCAAGAGTAGTTCTTGGACAACTCCAATTCTGTACTTTGGCACTTCATATTGCAACCCATTGAATCACCATTGGCCACTTGCACCATGTGCTTGTTTGGTAAAGAAGTTGGTTGCATTTTGAGAGTGTTCAAAGACCTTTTATTGACAAAACTATGCGTGCTTCCAGTATCAATGAGTGCATATGCTGTTCTCCCATTCACCTTGATCTTCAATCTCAATGTGTTGGCACCCTTACTTCCCGCATAAGCATCATGAGAGATTGTACACAAGGTAGTATGTGCACTATTGTTTTCATTCCACACGCATAGAGGCATCCCATCATCCATTTTGTCATGAGCAAACTTTAGTTTCCCACCCGGATCAAAAGGAAACTCGGGATTTTCTTCATCAAAACCATCATCATGAGAACCTCCACCCTCATGAGGACCTCCCCATCCTAAGGCATCATTGCATTCAAGGAATTCCTCCTCCTCATGATTAGCATTGTCCTCAGTGATAATGTAGCTTATGGAAATATCCTTGGATTTGCATACTTTGAAGTGATCCTTGTTCCATTTTTCTCCACATTTGAAACATAGACCTTTGAGCCTCATTTCATGCAAACGGTGCTCCTTGATAACCTTGCTTTTTGAACCCCCATTTGCTGGCTTGGACTCATTGTATGTAGCTTTGCTGGACATAAATGGTGGTTTAAATGGAAGTCTATTAGACCCTCTACCATACACGGTAGGAAATCTTGGAAGATTAGGTCTTGTGTTTGCATGAGAACCCATGTCAGTCCTTGTGATCACTTCCCCTTTGATATTCCCTTTGCTAGCCCACTTTGTCAAGTACTTCTCTTCATGAATTTCTGCAAGCATCATTGCCTTCTTCAAAGTGGCGGGTTCATGAGACTTGACATCACCACCAATAGGAGCTTTCAAGCCCCTTATATACTTGACAACAAGATAATGCTCATCAAAGTCATCCAAGTATAATAGAAGCTTTAGAAACTTGTGAGAATATTCCTTCACGGTAGTGATTTGCTCTAGCTTGTCCCATTCCACAATGTGATTGTCCCTTTGCATGCGAGAAGTAAACTCTTCTGCCATGTCATTCTTGAATTCTTCCCAAGTAGTGATGACATAACCATGAGATTGCTTCCTCCTCCACCAAGTGTGAGCAAAACCTTCAAGATGAAGTGAGGCGAAGTAGACTTTGGCAATCTCGCTCCTTGGGCTGATTTCGAAGTAGAGATCCATCTTGTTTGCCCACTCTTCAAAGTCTTCGATAGAATTTGATTCTCCTTTGAACTTATTAAATATGATTTTGTCCTTCACAGCATTGTCAAAATTACCATGCATTCTTGAACCCCTCTGCCGTGCTCTTGGATCATCAAATCCTCTTCCTTCACCCAAGTGTCTATGCATTTGCTCATCTTCCAATTGCCAATCACCTGCATCTTTAAATCCCTTCTGTTCATACCCTCTTCTTGCATCTTGCATAAAGGATGAAGTTCTTGGAATACTGGCATTTGATCTCTCATAAGAAGCATCACCCATAGGTCTCTTGCCCTTGTCCATGTAAGAAGAATGTGGCATCATTTGAGGTGGCATCATTTGTCTTACTTTGTTCTCTTCTGGCATAGAAGGCTTTCCATCATGTTTGGCATTATAATGTACACCATCCATTCCATTCATATCGGCTTCTTGATTGAGCTTGAGAGGAGCCAATTCACTAATGGCTTTCTCCAAGTCTTTTAACCCTCTTTGCATCACGTCATCCAGGTAGTGGTGTCGCTTGTCGAACCGTTCCATGAGGTGTTCACCAAATTGTTGTTGCCGATTTGTTTGGTTATTTTCAATCCTTTGAAACATACTCTCCATAGCCATTAACATCATGTCCACTGTTAGCGGAGTAGTTCCCAAAGATTGAGGCATTTCCACTGGCTGAGATTCATCTGGAGATGGTGCTTTTATGGTTGAACTTTCTTCATTCCTCGTTGATGAACTCGTTGCCATCATTGCTTCCGGTTGTCTTTGATCATTTTCATTCCGGGCTCCCTTGTTTTAACCTCCTCTTGTCATTTCCATGCGCGTAATTGATCCCTCCTTGCAAAGACCACTTACTTGATTTTTTTTTTCTCTATTCAAACGGTATCCGATTTGGGTGATCTTTATATCAACGCGAAGCTCTCGACGAGACGAATAAGAATCCCCAAAAACAGATCTGAAAAAGTCAACAGCCTTTGACCAGTCAACTGTACCGGCTGAAAGTCAACTCTTGATGTTAACCGCTCAATTCTTATCCGATTTGGGTGATCTTTATATCGATGCGAAGCTCTTGACGAGGCGAGTAAGGATCCCCAAAAATAGATTTGAAAAAGTCAACAACCTTTGACCAATCAACTGTTCTAGCTAAAAGTCAACTCTTGACTTTGACCGCTCAATACTACTCCGATTTGAGTGATCTTTAGCTTGTTTGAAAGAGGTTTTCGGGTAGATTGAAGGGCTTTCAGGACAGATTTGAAAAGCTTTTGAAAAACCCTAGAAATTCAAGGATTTGTCCTGGCTGCAAGTAGGCAAATTTTGCAAAAATTTTGCCATAGTCTCCCCTCTTTTTGCACCAAATCTCAATCAAATCAAAGCATCTCAATCAAGTATTAAAATCCTTATGCATTTGACCACTGTAAGCAAATCAATCCTCAATCATTTTTCCATTTGAGCATGTGACCTTATGGCATCAATTTTGTCCTTTTGCATAAAAAGTCGATGTAGAGGATTTGCTTGTTTGCTCAAGTCGAATGAAGTGGTCGATGAAGCCCGTCGATGCTTGCCGATCTCCCGGCCAAGCACTTCTCACCCCTTCACCAAGTTTATATCCAAGGTGAAGGTTGAGGCCATTTCTTTACCACCAAGTACCTAATCCTCTTCCTTACCGCGTTACCCGGCACTAACGGCAAGGAAGATTCAAGACATTCTCCCCTTGGCCTCTCCTCCAAATGCCAAGGTACCCTTACTTCATTCTAGATTCTAGGAATAAAGTGGGGTACAATCGTGAGTGGAATGTGGTTACAAGCTCAAATGAATGAGTAGAGTTGACTTACAATTGATTTATAGCATGACTCATGCTCATTCATATCAGAATACATGGTTCATAGTGCTTCCTTCATCACATCCACTCATGGCAATGTCAATACATTTCCACATACATCAACAACATCCAAGTGTCACATAGCGGTGATCTCGGGTCGTGTTCTGGGCGCGAGTTCCTGCTCGGGACTAGAAAATCCAATACAAAAGTGAAAACAGAGAGCACTTGCTGAATCCTGCACCTCAAGACCTATAGCTCGTCTCGAAGAGGACGACGAGCCGGTTGTTTTGAGTACTAGAACTCCAAAAACGGAGTTCGTATGAGAGAGTTATGACCAAAAACGTGCAACCAGCAATGGAAAACTGTGTCACCAAAAAGTGGGCTTCCAACCCAAAACATTTTATTCAATCCCCCAAATGTGCCAAAAGCTATGCTCACTTATGCCAATATGCAAGGCATAGCATTGAATGGCTATGTGTAGCATTCAAGCATTCATAATGCATAAAAGAGCAGCATGAATGGCCATGATTAAAGTCCAATTTCTGAAAATTAGGGTTTTATGTGTAATAAAACCCTAATTCACTCCATAGCTTGAAAGAATGCTTCAAAATTGTAAGGAAGTGATGGAGCAACTCACCAATGTCACCCGGGATGCCTTAATGCTTGAATTTGTTGAAGGAGATGAAGATTAGGGTCACTTTGGTGAAAAACGTGGGCAGCTTTGGTAGTGATTTTCAGCCACATTGGGAGCCCCATTGCTCATGGAAAATAGGTGAAATACTTCATAAAACATTGCTAGATACATGAGAGACTCAATGCCCTTTGCTCATGTTGAGATTCCATGGCTAGGGTTTGCAAGAAAGCTCCCAAACAAAAAAAACGTTTTTGATTAACAACTGCTAATCAAGATTAGAAATTTTCTCCAATTTGGTCCACTCATTCAAAAAAAATAGGTCCATGTGCTCAGATTTGAACCACAAACTCTACCTTAGCCATATCCCCTTCCCCCATGAATCAAATGAAGCAGAAATTTCACGAAATGAGAAGAAGAAAAGAAAAATTAAAAATCATGGATCAAAAGCCATGCTCTGATACCAATGAAAGAAAGTAACAGGGGTGGGTTAGTCCCTCACCAAGGGAGTGGCTTATGAAGGAGTCACCACTTAGCATCTCACGGGAGAAGCTCACCATTGATTCTTGGAATAGATAACATTATCATGAATGAGCCATAATCCCATTTACATTGGTATTTATACTCCACCCAAGAGTTCACACCTACTTACTAGTTGTCCATGGCCTTGGGCCCATAATGCTTTCTTACACACTGGTCAAAAATGCCAAGCCAGTGTCCATGGCTGAAGCAATAAGAATGGCAAAAGATTTTGCCAAAGCTTTTGTAGTAAAGGTCCCACCAAAACCTGCACCCTCTAACTTTAAGAGATTCCAAGCCCAGGGAAATACTTCCAACTTTCCACCCCCAAAGAGGCAGCAAGGCCTGAATCAGAATCTGGATGCAGGAAGATTCAAAAGTGAAGGAAGACCCTTCCCCCAGAGTACTTTCTCAGGAACCTCACCACTTTCAAAAAATCAAAAGGATGAGCTCAGAATTGAAAACCGATGTTTTGGATGCCAAGGTTTTGGTCACCAGTTAAAAGACTGTCCGACTCTTGCCATGTCAAGGGGACAGGGAAGCCAAGAACTCCGAGTTCAGAGACCAACCCCTTCACTCCAGTCTAATCAGGGTCCGTCTCGCCCAAGCCAGGGAAACCCCAGAAGAATTCTAGCCCAGCCATCTGCCTCTATCCAGAGTAATCTCAGAACTCCTTCCGAGAATTGGAACAACAAAAGAGAAAGAGTTCTACCTCAGACTGCAGCAGCTAAAGCACTCACAATTTCAGATGTAGTAGAAGAGGAAAAAGGGCAGATCTATGCTGCAATTGAAAATCAAGGGCCTAACCAGCAGTTCTCCGTCATCCATACTCCAGCAGAGTATCAGGGTAAGCCTTTTAAGCTTTTGATTGATTCAGGCAGTTCTCATTCATTCATTTCCCTTGGATGCTTGCGTAAGCTAGTCTTAGAACAGAAATCAAGGAAACCTATGCAAGTTGAATTGGCCAGTGGGAAGACTCTTTTCACTCACCATGAGACAGATCTTATCCAGTTCAATCTAGATGGTAATGTAACCGACTGTCAATTCAAAGTCTTACCTCTCGGAGTTTTTGATGGAATCCTTGGAATGGATTGGCTCCACAAAAATCAAGCTGATATACACTGTCACAATGGAACCATTTTCTTCCATGACCTTCATGGGAACAAAGTCCATGGAACTGGAGTTTTCGGATCCCCAGTTAGTAAAAGCTTCTAGGTTACTGAAAGGACTTAGGAAGAAGCAGCAAATTTATGTTGTCAAAATGAACCCTGTAGACTCAAAGCTTAAAGCTAAAGAACCAGAATGGTTAAGAGAATTTGATGATCTTTTCCCAGCAGAGCTAACTGAAATGCCTCTAATTCGAGAAATAGATCATGTGATTGAATTGACCCCCGGAGCTCAACCAGTAGCCCTACGCTCTTACAAAATGCCAGTTTCAGAAGCCATCAAACTCAAGGAACAGCTTAGGCAGCTATTAGAACAAGGGTTTGTAAGACCTAGTGTTTCACCTTGGGGTGTGCCAGTTCTCTTTCAGAAAAAGAAAGATGGAACACTTAGACTCTGTGTGGACTACAGAGGTCTAAATCAGCTGACAGTTAAGAATAAGTATCCTATCCCAAGGATTGATGAGCTTTTGGACAGGCTAAATGGAGCCCAGATCTTCACAAAAATAGATCTCAAATCCGGGTATTACCAGATCAGGATCAATGATCCAGATATACCAAAAACAGCCATCAATACTCGCTATGGGCATTATGAATTTACTGTCATGCCATTCGGATTAACTAATGCCCCAGCTACTTTCAATCGCCTAATGCAGGACATCCTTAGAGAATACTTGGATGACTTTGTTCTAGTTTTCTTTGATGACATTCTGATTTACTCAAGAAATGCAGCCGACCATGAGACTCATGTCCGAAAAGTTCTTGAGATTCTAAGGAAGCATCAACTCTTTGCCAAAAAGAGCAAATGCACTTTCTCTGCCAACCACGTTGAATACTTGGGTTTCCTGGTATCCAAAGATGGAATTTCTCCAGATTCCACAAAAATCCAAGCTGTCATAGATTGGCCCGAACCAAAGATAGTGAAAGAAGTCAGAGGATTCTTGGGATTGACTGGTTGGTATAGAATTTTTATACCAAAATATGCCCTCATAGCTTCCCCCCTGACTAACCTTCTCAAAAAGAATATCCCATTTCAATGGTCTGCCAAGTGCCAAAGTGCTTTTGATAAGCTGAAGACCGCCTTGGTAACCAGTCCCATTCTGAAACTACCAGATTTCTCTCTACCTTTTGAGGTAGTAACTGATGCAAGTGGTTTTGCCCTGGGAGGTGCACTCATGCAGGAAGGTCATGCAGTGGCCTATGAATCCCGAAAGCTCAGAACACATGAGAGGAATTATGCTGTCCACGACTTGGAATTGCTTTCAGTAGTCTATGCCTTAAAGTTGTGGAGACATTACCTACTGGGTAAAAGGTTTACTTTGATGACAGATCATCAGAGCTTAAAGTGGATCTTTACTCAGAAGGACCTCAACATGCGCCAAAGAAGGTGGATGCAGACCTTGCAGGAATTTGATTTTGAAATCAAGTACCGCCCAGGCAAAGAGAATGTGGTAGCAGATGCTCTCAGCAGAAAAACCTCCTTGCTTGTAATTACTGTAATATCAAATCCTTTGATTACTCAAGTAAGTGAGAAGATCATGCAAGATAGATTCTTTGGCCCTATTGCTACCCTACTTATGCAGGAAAGTAAACTCCGCAGGAGTTGAACAGAGTTCAAGGGTACAGCTTGGATGATGGCATCATGTATTATAACCGCAGGTTATGCATTCCCAATGATGAGGGAACCAAGGACCAAATTCTGAATGAAGCCCATGACAGCCTTATTGCAGGACATCCAGGTTTCATCAAGACCTACATGGCCGTAAAGAAAAGTTTCTTTTGGCCTGGTTTGAAAAAGGATGTGCTGAATCATGTACGTCAATGTCTGACATGCCAAAAAGTCAAAGCTGAGAGAGTAAAAATGCCTGGGAAGTTACATCCATTGGACATCCCCCAGATGAAGTGGAAATGTATCAGTATGGACTTCATTACTGGATTACCTTCAGTACAATCAGGTTACAACTCCATCTTCGTGGTAGTCGACAGACTAACCAAAGTTGCCCATCTGATTCCAGTAAAAGAAACCTACACTGCAGTGGATGTGGCCAGAGTGTTCTTCAAAGAAATCTTCAGATTTCATGGCCTACCGAGGAGAATAGTAAGTGCCGAGATCCCAAATTTACTTCAAGGTTTTGGACTGCATTTTTTGAAGCAGTGGGAACTTTCTTGGATCTCAGCACAGCTTATCACCCTGAGACCGATGGTCAAACTGAAAGGGTAAACCAAGTAATTGAAGATATACTTCGGACATGCTGTGGTGTGGCAGGGAACCCAAGAAGTGGCTAAGCTATCTGCATCTAGTCGAGTTCGCCTACAATGCTTCTTATCACCGAAGTATCGGGATGAGCCCTTTTAAAGCTCTGTATGGACAAGATTGCTTAACTCCATTAACTTGGTCTGACCCATTGATTAAGGTCGAGATGTCCAGACAGATGCTTGACGACATGGAGCAACAGATGCAGTCAATTCGTAAAGATATTAAAGCTGTCCAGGATAGACAGAAGCAATATGCGGATAAGAAGAGGACAAATAGAGAATTCAAAGAAGCAGATATGGTCTTCATTCGAGTACGGCCCAAAAGAAGTTCCTTATCTCTTGGGAAGTACAAGAAGTTATCACCCAGATATTGTGGGCCATATTTGATTACAAAGAAAGTAGGTGACTTAGCCTACGAGCTTCTTCTGCCTCCTCATCTCAAAATTCATAATGTATTTCATGTAAGCCTTCTAAAGGAATATGTGCCAAACTCAAATCATATGCTTGATGATGAAATCCTAACCTCTTCAACCCAAGGACAGATGGAACTCCAACCTGAATAAATTCTCGATGTTCGAGAAAAGATTCTGAGGAATAGAATTCTCAAAGAATTATTAGTAAAATGGAAGTTCTATCCTTTTGAAGATGCCACCTGGGAGAATGAAGCCGATCTGTTGGCGGGATTATCCCCAGTTTGCGAGATGAGGACATCTCGCGTTTCTCAAGTGGGAGAGAATGTAAGATTCCTCCCCAGCCTCTCAAGATGTCCAGCATCTTCCCATGTAATCAAATCCCTCTTCAGAAATATAAAAGATCTTATTTCTAAGTGTTTTAGCCTAGAGAGAGAAAATTATTCTAGAGAGAGAATATTCAGATTATGAATATTTTTGGATAGAAAAATAACTCATCCTATTAAAATAAGTTCCCCTGAAATAGAAATTCAAAAAGAATTTTCCAATGTACAATTGGAATTAATTGGAAATAGGTATAAAGGACCTTAGTCTAAGGGTCTAGATTTTCAGAAATTTTTGGATTATGGTCCAATTAAGGTTCCTATGGGCCAATAGCATCAATCCATGTGTAGGGAGGAGATAAATCCAATTTGTAAAAGAAGATACCCAAAAATGAGTAAATGCTCACATAAGATGAAGAGTTGAAAATGTACAAGGTTTATTAGTAAAAAACTATGAGCAATATTAAAAATATGAGATATTTTGGGTATCCAAAAATGAGTAAATGCTCACATAAGATGAAGAGTTGAAAATGTACAAGGTTTATTAGTAAAAAACTATGAGCAATATTAAAATGATTCCATTATGACACATATGTAAGGAAGGGGAGTTCTTTAAAGGAGGTACATATTTCACATAAGATGAAGAGTTGAAAATGTACAAGGTTTATTAGTAAAAAAACTATGAGCAATATTAAAATGATTCCATTATGACGCATATGTAAGGAAGGGGAGTTCTTTAAAGGAGGTGCATATTTCACATAAGATGAAGAGTTGAAAATGTACAAGGTTTATTAGTAAAAAAATTATGAGCAATATTAAAATGATTCCATTATGACACATATGTAAGGAAGGGGAGTTCTTTAAAGGAGGTGCATATTTCACATGCTTGAATGAGTTTTAAACTCATAAAAATTGAGATATTTCATCTCTCCTCTCTCCTAATTCAAGTCTAGTTCCAAAAAGTTAGCTTAACTGACCTAAAAATGGTCAAAAATTGACCAAACTGATTTGGAAAATTCTAGAATCAGTTTGTTTGGTTAGGAGCTCAATTTTTCCTATAAATAGAAGCCTCCCCCTTGTTGAAAAATATATAGTGTTTATGCATCGTTACTCTACTCCACCTAAGCCAAGAACTGTGAATTCATTTAATAATTCACTAGTTTTTGGAGCTTCCCTCTTTCTTCAATCCCCATTAGTGGCTCCATCAACATACTTAACCAATTGATTGGTTGGGGGCCTCTACCGTGAACAAAGAATCAAGCAATTTGTAAGGTAATTAGTGAATATTGATTTTTTCTATAATTTCTCAATGTTTCTCTCTTCTCAACCCCTCTCAAGCTTGAGAAGCTTAATTGGTATGTTATTTTAAATACTATTGAAGTTAATTGGTGAATAGTAGTGAAGAGTTACATAAATTAATAAATGTTATTGAAGTTAATTTCCATTTATGTTTAAATTCTAATGATTTTTATGTAATTTCTCTCTCTTACTCAAGAAATGGTCATACTCATGACCCATTCTCAATCCAAATCAAGCTTTTCATAAAGCTTTTCCTTAACCCAAGATTAAGCTATGCTTGAGGCCAAATTAATGGCTTTTTTCTATGCTTTTAGTTTATGTATATTGATGATTCAATCCATTATGCATTTATAATCCAATTAGAGATCATTTTAATTATTTCCTTAATGATAAGCTTTATCCCTTAGAAAAAATTGAGATTTATCAGTCATAGTAGCGGAGCTATGGCAAAATTTTTATAAAAATTATGCATAAAATAATTTCATTCAAAGCATAAAAAGAGGACTTCCTACCATATTCTAGGAATTATCATCCTAGATTAATTGAAAGAATTTCATTATAATCATGGAGAAATTGAATTTTAATATCATGCATAAAGGATAAGTTTTTATATCAAAAGTGTTATTTTTACCATTTTTCTTTCATGCATAGAAGTATGCATAATGGTTAAATTTTTATATCAAAAGTGTTACTTTTACCATTTTTATTTTCATGCATAGAAGTATGTATAATAGATAAATTTTTATATCAAAAGTGTTATTTTTATCAATTTTTATTTTCATGTATAGAAGTATGCATAAAGGATAAATTTTTATATCAAAAGTGTTATTTTTATCAATTTTTATTCTCATGCATAGAAGTATGCATAAAGGATAAATTTTTATATCAAAAGTGTTATTTTTACCATTTTTATTTCATGCATAGAAGTATGCATAATGGTTAAATTTTTATATCAAAAGTGTTACTTTTACCATTTTTATTTTCATGCATAGAAGTATGCATAAAGGATAAATTTTTATATCAAAAGTGTTATTTTTATCAATTTTTATTTTCATGCATAGAAGTATGCATAAAGGATAAATTTTTATATCAAAAGTGTTATCTTTACCATTTTTATTTTCATGCATAGAAGTATGCATAAAGGATAAATTTTTAGATCAAAAGTGTTATTTTTATCAATTTTTATTTTCATACATAGAAGTATGCATAAAGGATAAATTTTTATATCAAAAGTGTTATTTTTACCATTTTTATTTCATGCATAGAAGTATGCATAATAGTTAAATTTTTATATCAAAAGTGTTACTTTTACCATTTTTATTTTCATGCATAGAAGTATGCATAAAGGATAAATTTTTATATCAAAAGTGTTATTTTTATCAATTTTTATTTTCATGCATAGAAGTATGCATAAAGGATAAATTTTTATATCAAAAGTGTTATTTTTACCATTTTTATTTCATGCATAGAAGTATGCATAATGGTTAAATTTTTATATCAAAAGTGTTACTTTTACAATTTTTATTTTCATGCATAGAAGTATGCATAATGGATAAATTTTTATATCAAAAGTGTTATTTTTATCAATTTTTATTTTCATGCATAGAAGTATGCATAATGGATAAATTTTTATATCAAAAGTGTTATTTTTATCAATTTTTATTTTCATGCATAGAAGTATGCATAAAGGATAAATTTTTATATCAAAAGTGTTATTTTTATCAATTTTTATTTTCATGCATAGAAGTATGCATAAAGGATAAATTTTTATATCAAAAGTGTTATTTTTATCATTTTTATTTTCATGCATAGAAGTATGCATAAAGGATAAATTTTTATATCAAAAGTGTTACTTTTATCATTTTTATTTCATACATAGAAGTATGCATAATGGTTAAATTTTTATATCAAAAGTGTTACTTTTATCATTTTTTTTTCATGCATAAGAGTATGTATAAAGATGTATTTTTATTATAAAAGTGTGACTTTTATAAAAATTGATTTTTATGTATAGAGGTATTTAAGAAAAAGATAAATTTTAATCGGAGATCGACGTAAATGAATATTCCTCGAGAAATCCATGCTTTGAAATTGTAAACAAATATTCATCGTAGAAAATTTTAGAAAAAGAGAAACTGAGATAGTATTTTTCGAGAAGATAAATTTAGAGAGAACCTTTCAGACCTAAGCTCGGACTCAGATTATTGATCAAGAGCTAATTCCTTCGTGAGTTTCAATCAATGACGATGTGCCGAGTTCAGGGAAAATGTATTCAATCAACCATCGAATCAAAAACTAAGTTAAGACTTGTGACTTTGATCTAAGAATCAAGTTAACAGAATTTGAAGAATTCTGTTTGGAATTGAAAATTGGATCTAGGGATTTATGATATACTCATGGTATTCAAACAAAAATGAAAACTGTAAACTTGCATAGAAACCCTGCCTTCTTAAAAGACTGTCTTACGCCAGAATGCTGGAGGGAGCATTTGGCATATATGTTTATCTAAGGGAAGTTCGGTTGCAACAGCTGGCGGTGAGTGTTCGAGGGACAGCTCACGCGGCAAGGCTTGCCGAGGTCTTGACCAGCCTCGGTATGGTTAAAATGGTGCGCTTCCGGTACGATGGACGAGGGCCGACGAAGCGATCCCTGAGTGAAGTGCCAGGACACCTAAGGAGGATCCTGGAGGGTTTTGACCAGGCGATGCACGGGCTCGCGGTGCCGAGGACATCCATGCGTATGTCGAGGAAGATATTATATGATGGACCTATATTTTTTTTTATAATCTATCACTGGATCTCGTTGTTGACTTGCTGGTCTCAACGGAGAGTCCAGAGTGATACTGTTTTGTTGAGAAACAAGGACTCAATGAAAATTTTGAAGTATGACATGTATAAATCGTAAATTGTTTATCAAGGATTGTTTTTATTAAAGTTTTAATAAAGAGGAGTGCGTGCGTATTTGTTTTCTAAAGCTAAAGTTAAGAAAGGCAATTCAATTATGGGTGGGTGAGTACTTAATTGGTTCCACCGATTCCCAGTGGTAGGGTGGTGGCTAACCCATGGGCCGGATGGGGTTAGGCTGGAATCAGTGGAGTTTTAATAATCAAATTGCAAAATCTTAGGATTACGCTAAGATTCGAGTAGTTAGATAATCTCTTGATAAATTTTTCAATAAGTAGATCAACGGCTGTGCCTGACCTGGATTAGGAAAAAAACGTTGAATTTACTAAAATGATCAAATTATATCAGTGATAGTTTTCTTCTATCTGGTTTATCCAGTTGAAGGATAGCTTAGAATTGATCACGTTAGAAAAATTCGTTAAAAAAAAAAATTCATAATTCTCGGAATCGCCCCCGCTTTCCGGGCATGGGAATTTTTCTCGGTTTCGGTTTTTGGAGTGACCACCAGCTTAGTCTCGTGCCTGGACATTCGAGAGCGAGACCCCGAGTGAGAAACCCCGCCCCGCGCATGAGGGGGCTACTTCCGCTGTTCGGCTACTGAGAGTCCCCGGCGCGCGGAGGGGGCGGAGGGATCTCACATGTCTCAGGTACTAGGGAAGGCCCCCTAACCGGATGTTCATGCAAACATAAAACTAGTCACACCACTTACACACCCAATATGAAATTGCCTTTTTCTGAGCATTAGCTATCTTTAAAACAATCCTTTAATGAAACCATTGTGTCACTGATCACAATCCTCAAAATCTCTGGTTTAATCATTATTTCCAATCATTCCTTCATCGGTGTACTTATGGCATCATTGGCAACCAGAACGCTCACCACATGTTCACTCAGGGGCCTTTTCGATAGTTTCTAGCTCATAGTAAACGGCAATATATTCACATAACAAAATGGAATCTCCGTGGAAGATCATCAAGATCAACCAACAGATCCATATAAAAGAGTCATGGACTCATCCGTTGTTGAGGACCAGCAAGGTCAATCAACCAGATCCACACCCGAATTCAGAAAACAACTCTTACTCCTTGATCCAATATCTTCCTCGATGTACTTGTGGGTATCTTCGGTGACCTAGAGCCCGAGCACGGTATGGTCAGCACTGTAAGAAAGCATTATGGGCCCAAGGCCATGGACAACTAGTAAGTAGGTGTGAACTCTTGGGTGGAGTATAAATACCAATGTAAATGGGATTATGGCTCATTCATGATAATGTTATTTGTTCCAAGAATCAATGGTGAGCTTCTCCCGTGAGATGCTAAGTGGTGACTCCTTCATGAGCCACTCCCTTGGTGAGGGACTAACCCACCCCTGTTACTTTCTTTCATTGGTATCAGAGCATGGCTTTTGATCCATGATTTTTAATTTTTCTTTTCTTCTTCTCATTTCGTGAAATTTCTGCTTCATTTGATTCATGGGGGAAGGGGATATGGCTAAGGTAGAGTTTGTGGTTCAAATCTGAGCACATGGACCTATTTTTTTTTGGAATGAGTGGACCAAATTGGGGAAAATTTCTAATCTTGATTAGCAGTTGTTAATCAAAAACGTTTTTTGTTTGGGAGCTTTCTTGCAAACCCTAGCCATGGAATCTCAACATGAGCAAAGAGCATTGAGTCTCTCATGTATCTAGCAATGTTTTATGAAGTATTTCACCTATTTTCCATGAGCAATGGGGCTCCCAATGTGGCTGAAAATCACTACCAAAGCTGCCCACGTTTTTCACCAAAGTGACCCTAATCTTCATCTCCTTCAACAAATTCAAGCATTAAGGCTTCCCGGGTGACATTGGTGAGTTGCTCCATCACTTCCTTACAATTTTGAAGCATTCTTTCAAGCTATGGAGTGAATTAGGGTTTTATTACACATAAAACCCCCATTTTCAGAAATTGGACTTTAATCATGGCCATTCATGCTGCTCTTTATGCATTATGAATGCTTGAATGCTACACATAGCCATTCAATGCTATGCCTTGCATATTGGCATAAGTGAGCATAGCTTTGGGCACATTTGGGGGATTGAATAAAATGTTTTGGGTTGGAAGCCTGCTTTTTGGTGACACCGTTTTCCATTGCCGGTTGCACGTTTTTGGTCATAACTCTCTCATACGAACTCCGTTTTTAGAGTTCTAGTACTCAAAACGACCGGCTCGTCGTCCTCTTCGAGACGAGCTATAGGTCTTGAGGTGCAGGATTCAACAAGTGCTCTCTGTTTTCACTTTTGTACTGGATTTTCTAGTCCCGAGCGGGAACTCGCGCCCAGAACGCGACCCGAGTACACCGCTTCATAACACTTGGATGTTGTTGATGTATGTGGAAATGTATTGACATTGCCATGAGTGGATGTGATGAAGGAAGCACTATGAACCATGTATTATGATATGAATGAGCATGAGTCATGCTATAAATCAATTGTAAGTCAACTCTACTCATTCATTTGAGCTTGTAACCACATTCCACTCACGATTGTACCCCACTTTATTCCTAGAATCTAGAATGAAGTAAGGGTACCTTGGCATTTGGAGGAGAGGCCAAGGGGAGAATGTCTTGAATCTTCCTTGCCGTTAGTGCCGGGTAACGCGGTAAGGAAGAGGATTAGGTACTTGGTGGTAAAGAAATGGCCTCAACCTTCACCTTGGATGTAAACTTGGTGAAGGGGTGAGAAGTGCTTGGCCGGGAGATCGGCAAGCATCGACGCGCTTCATCGACCACTTCATTCGACTTGAGCAAACAAGCAAATCCTCTACATCGACTTCTTATGCAAAAGGACAAAATTGATGCCATAAGGTCACATGCTCAGATGGAAAAATGATTGAGGATTGATTTGCTTACAGTGGTCAAATGCATAAGGATTTTAATACTTGATTGAGATGCTTTGATTTGATTGAGATTTGGTGCAAAAAGAGGGGAGACTATGGCAAAATTTTTGCAAAATTTGCCTACTTGCAGCCAGGACAAATCCTTGAATTTCTAGGGTTTTTCAAAAGCTTTTCAAATCTGTCCTGAAAGCCCTTCAATCTACCCGAAAACCTCTTTCAAACAAGCTAAAGATCACTCAAATCGGAGTAGTATTGAGCGGTCAAAGTCAAGAGTTGACTTTCAGCTAGAATAGTTGACTGGTCAAAGGCTGTTGACTTTTTCAAATCTATTTTTGGGGATCCTTACTCATCTCGTCAAGAGCTTCGCATCGATATAAAGATCACCCAAATCGGATAAGAATTGAGCGGTTAACATCAAGAGTTGGCTTTCAGCCGATATAGTTGACTGGTCAAAGGCTGTTGACTTTTTCAGATCTGTTTTTGGGGATTCTTATTCGTCTCGTCGAGAGCTTCGCGTTGATATAAAGATCACCCAAATCGGATACCGTTTGAATAGAGAAAAAAAAATCAAGTAAGTGGTCTTTGCAAAGGGGGATCAATTAAGCGCATGGAAATGACTAGAGGAGGTCAAAACAAGGGAGCCCGGAATGAAAATGATCAAAGACAACCGGAAGCAATGATGGCAACGAGTTCATCAACGAGGAATGAAGAAAGTTCAACCATAAAAGCACCATCTCCAGATGAATCTCAGCCAATGGAAATGCCTCAATCTTTGGGAACTACTCCGCTAACAGTGGACATGATGTTAATGGCTATGGAGAGTATGTTTCAAAGGATTGAAAATAACCAAACAAATCGGCAACAACAATTTGGTGAACACCTCATGGAACGGTTCGACAAGCGACACCACTACCTGGATGACGTGATGCAAAGAGGGTTAAAAGACTTGGAGAAAGCCATTAGTGCATTGGCTCCTCTCAAGCTCAACCAAGAAGCCGATATGAATGCAATGGATGGTGTACATTATGATGCCAAACATGATGGAAAGCCTTCTATGCCAGAAGAGAACAAAGTAAGACAAATGATGCCACCTCAAATGATGCCACATTCTTCTTACATGGACAAGGGCAAGAGACCTATGGGTGATGCTTCTTATGAGAGATCCAATGCCAGTATTCCAAGAACTTCATCCTTTATGCAAGATGCAAGAAGAGGGTATGAACAGAAGGGATTTAAAGATGCAGGTGATTGGCAATTGGAAGATGAGCAAATGCATAGACACTTGGGTGAAGGAAGAGGATTTGATGATCCAAGAGCACGGCAGAGGGGTTCAAGAATGCATGGTGATTTTAACAATGCTGTGAAGGACAAAATCATATTTAATAAGCTCAAAGGAGAATCAAATTCTATCGAAGACTTTGAAGAGTGGGCAAACAAGATGGATCTCTACTTCGAAATCAGCCCAAGGAGCGAGATTGCCAAAGTCTACTTTGCCTCACTTCATCTTGAAGGTTTTGCTCACACTTGGTGGAGGAGGAAGCAATCTCATGGTTATGTCATCACTACTTGGGAAGAATTCAAGAATGACATGGCAGAAGAGTTTACTTCTCGCATGCAAAGGGACAATCACATTGTGGAATGGGACAAGCTAGAGCAAATCACTACCGTGAAG
The DNA here is from genome assembly GCF_041138505.1 of Cibotium barometz. Taxonomy (NCBI): domain Eukaryota; kingdom Viridiplantae; phylum Streptophyta; class Polypodiopsida; order Cyatheales; family Cibotiaceae; genus Cibotium; species Cibotium barometz. Next base: position 50,663,774 of record NC_141077.1, on the reverse strand, counting down.
GAATATTCTCATAAGTTTCTAAAGCTTCTATTATACTTGGACGACTTTGATGAGCATTATCTTGTTGTTAAGTATATAAGGGGCTTGAAAGCTCCTATTGGTGGTGATGTCAAGTCTCATGAACCCGCCACTTTGAAGAAGGCAATGATGCTTGCAAAAATTCATGAAGAAAAGTACTTGACAAAGTGGGCTAGCAAAGGGAATATCAAAGGGGAAGTGATCACAAGGACTGAAATGGGTTCTCATGCAAACACAAGACCTAACCTTCCAAGATTTCCTACCGTGTATGGTAGAGGGTCTAATAGACTTCCATTTAAACCACCATTTATGTCCAACAAAGCTACATACAATGAGTCCAAGCCAGCAAATGGGGGTTCAAAAAGCAAGGTTATCAAGGAGGACCGTTTGCATGAAATGAGGCTCAAAGGTCTATGTTTCAAATGTGGAGAAAAATGGAACAAGGATCACTTCAAAGTATGCAAATCCAAGGATATGTCCATAAGCTACATTATCACTGAGGACAATGCTAATCATGAGGAGGAGGAATTCCTTGAATGCAATGATGCCTTAGGATGGGGAGATCCTCATGAGGGTGGAGGTTCTCATGATGATGGTTTTGATGAAGAAAATCCCGAGTTTCCTTTTGATCCGGGTGGGAAACTAAAGTTTGCTCATGACAAAATGCATGATGGGATGCCTCTATGCTTGTGGGATGAAGACAATAGTGCACATACTACCTTGTGTACAATCTCTCATGATGCTTATGCGGGAAGTAAGGGTGCCAACACATTGAGATTGAAGATCAAGGTGAATGGGAGAACAGCATATGCACTCATTGATACTGGAAGCACGCATAGTTTTGTCAATAAAAGGTCTTTGAACACTCTCAAAATGCAACCAACTTCTTTACCAAACAAGCACATGGTGCAAGTGGCCAATGGTGATTCAATGAGTTGCAATATGAAGTGTCAAAGTACAGAATTGGAGTTGTCCAAGAACTACTCTTGCAAAGTTGATCTTTTGGTGATTGAGTTGGGACCAATTGACATAGTACTTGGATGTGATTGGCTGTCCACTTTGAACTCTTTTACCATGAACTTACAGAAAAGTTTCATGAGTTTTGTGCATCATGGAAGGGTTATTACATTGAATGGAATGCAAGGGTCCAAGCTCTTCATGATCAATGCTACTCAAATGAAGAAAGAGTTCAAGAAAGAGGGCTATGTTTATGTACTACAGCTTTGCAAAGAGGAAGATAATAGCAAAAAGGATTGCATCGAAAATGTGGACATGGTTAAGCTACTCAAGGATTATGAAGATGTGTTTACCATGCCAAAATCAATGCCGCCAAAGAGGAGTGTTGATCATGCTATTGATTTGGAACCAAATGCCAAACCAATCAACAAGCCTCCCTATCGTTTGTCAAAGGTTGAAAAGGAAGAGGTGGCAAAGCAAGTCAAAGAACTCATTGACATGGGATGGGTTGAACCAAGTCAATCTCCTTTTGCTTCTCCGGTGCTACTTGTGAAGAAAAAGGATGGTACTTTTCGCATGTGCATTGATTACCGTGATTTGAATAAGATCACCATCAAAAATCGATTTCCAATACCAAGGGTGGATGATCTTTTGGATGAGTTGAAGGGTGCCACATGCTTTTCAAAGATTGATTTGCGTTCCGGATACCATCAAATAAGAATGAAAAGTGGTGATGAGTTCAAAACAGCATTTCGTACAGAAAGGGGTCTTTACCAATTCATGGTTATGCCGTTTGGATTATGCAATGCACCGGCAACTTTTCAAGCATTGATGAACAAAGTGCTTCAACCTTTTCTCTACAAGTTTGTATTGGTCTTTTTCGACGACATACTTATCTATAGCAAAGATGAGGAATTGCATTTGAAGCACGTGAAAGAGGTTTTGGAGGTCTTGAGGCAAAACAAGTTGTATGTTAAGGAGACAAAATGTACCTTCATGGCACATGAGGTGGAATATTTGGGTCACATTGTGAGCAAGGATGGCATTTGTGTGGATCCAAAGAAAGTGGAATGTATTAGGAATTGGCCGGTTCCTTCAAACACTACTCAATTGAGGGGATTTTTGGGGTTATCTTCATTCTATAGGCGCTTTATTGCCCACTATGCAGAAATTGCAGCCCCAATGACGGATAAATTGAAGAAGGAAACCTTCTTTTGGGATGCCATTGCCAACAAAAGCTTTGAAGATATGAAGAAGATGCTCACATCAGCACCTATTTTGGTATGTCCAGACTTCACCAAACCTTTCACAATAAGGGCGGATGCAAGTGGAAGAGGGATTGGTGCGGTACTTTACCAAGACCATGGAGTCATTGCTTATGAAAGTAGAAAGTTGAATGACAAAGAAAGAGAACTCCATGTGTATGAGCAAGAGATGATTGCTATACTCCATGCTATCAAGAAATGGCACCATTACTTATATGGGAGTCATTTTTATGTGAGAAGTGATCATAGGGTGCTACAGTATTTCCTCACACAACCCAATTTGTCTCCTAAGCAAAGAAGGTGGGTAGCAACACTACAAAACTATGATTTTGAAATCACATACACAAAGGGCAAAGAAAATGTGGTTGCCGATTCCTTGTCTCGTATGTGGACCTGCTCATTGTATGCTATTTCTGAGGTGCATAAAGATTGGATCATGGAGATACAAGAAGAGTACTTGTTTGATGAAGAAACCTCACAAATAGTGCAGAAATTACAACAAGGTGTATGTGAAGAGTTACCCCATTATGAGCTGAAATATGGTCTCCTCTACTACAAAGGAAAAGTCTACTTGGTTCCTACTTCATCATTTATCAAGAAGATCATGGAAGAGATGCATTGTACTCCTATGGCTGGTCATTTGGGTGTCTACAAAACCTTTGATGCAATAAGGAAAAGTTTCTTTTGGAAGGGGATGTGGAAGAGCATTCATGCTTATGTAAGTGGGTGCCGGTCATGTCAATTGAACAAGGATCCTACACATAAACCGGGAGGTTTGCTTCAGCCATTGCCCATTCCCGAAGGCAAATGGAGTCATATATCAATGGATTTCATTACTAACCTTCCGCGCACAAAGAAAGGGTGGGACAGCTTGTATGTTGTGGTGGATAGATTGACCAAAGTGGCCCATTTCATTCCTTCCAAGGTCACATATTCAGCCCAAAATGTTGCCAAGCAATTTGTTGATGGGGTTTTCAAGTTGCATGGTATGCCGTCACAAATTGTGAGTGATCGCGATGTCAAATTCATGAGCACTTTTTGGAGAACATTGTTTGAATATATGGGAACCAAGCTTACTCCAAGCACCGCCTATCATCCCGAAACCGATGGTCAAACAGAAAGAGTAAACAAATGGGTGGAAACATATCTACGCCACTATTGTCATGATACTCAAAGCACATGGGATGATTGGTTACCTTTGGCTGAGTTTGCTTACAACTCAACATATCATGTGAGCATTGGCATGTCACCCTTTGAGGCTTTATATGGTTACAAGGTCAATTTGCCTATGTTGGTGGGTACATATGAGACTTCTAACCATAATGCCAAGGAGGAAGCTGAAAGGATGCAAGCTTTGTTGCAACAATGCAAAAGTAATTTGAAGGTTGCACAACAGAAAATGAGACAATATGCCAATGTTCATCGAAGACCATTGGAATTCAAACTGGGAGATTGGGTTCTTTTGAGAATACCAAAGTCAAGATATGCGTCTTTGAAGGGAAGCACAAACACCAAACTAGCTCATCGCTATTATGGTCCTTATCAAGTGATACGAAGAGTTGGGGAGGTTGCATATCAACTCTTACTTCCATCTACAACAAAGATTCATGATGTGTTTCATGTCTCTCACTTGAAAGGATATGTGGGTATGATCGATCAAATGGTTGATGAGTTACCTCCAATGAATGAAGAGGGAATGATTGAATACATTCCAGAAGCTATCTTGGGTACAAGGAAAAAGGTACTTCGCACTCGTACCTTGGTGGAGTATCTTGTTCAATGGAAGGGTTTACCTAAGGAAGAAGCTTCATGGCAACCTATTTCAGCATTGGAGGGATATGAAACATTGATAGAGCAATATGGGTTGGTGTAAATTCAGCCACATGGAACATTCTTCTCCGAATTTGGGGTATTCATTTGAGGTTTCGAGGACGAAACCATTGGGGAAGGGATGGTTTGTAAGAAAGCATTATGGGCCCAAGGCCATGGACAACTAGTAAGTAGGTGTGAACTCTTGGGTGGAGTATAAATACCAATGTAAATGGGATTATGGCTCATTCATGATAATGTTATTTGTTCCAAGAATCAATGGTGAGCTTCTCCCGTGAGATGCTAAGTGGTGACTCCTTCATGAGCCACTCCCTTGGTGAGGGACTAACCCACCCCTGTTACTTTCTTTCAAGCACCCTCTCACAGGTCACCTAGCGCTTCACTCATAGGCCACTTCCTTGGTCCCTCATCCATTCTACCGGAAGCTCACCATTTTAATCAAACCGAGGCTGGTCAAGATGTCGGCCGACCTTGCTACATGAGACGTCCTCCATTGACTCTCCGTTCAGCAGTTGCAACTTTAATAGATAGATCTCCACGACCTTATTCACAAGATGGTCAAAATGCTTCCCTAGCATTCTTGACATAAAATAGTCATTTACAAACAGGTCACAATTACAGTTTCTATAATGAATTCTTGTTTTTCCACATTATCCCTCACATCAGTCCACATTACTTATTCCACATTCCATTCATATGTGTACTCATTCTCATCCAATCACATCATTTTCCATCTCATCACATCAGATTCATTCACTCATATCGACGTCACATCATTTCACATACACATTCGCATTCATTATTCGACATACACATCCACATTCGTACATCCACATCCATACATCCACTTCCACATCCACATTCATACATACATATCCATATCCTCATCCATACATCCACTTCCACATTCATACATCCACATCCACATCCACATCCACATCTATACATCCATTTCCACATCCACATTCACATCCATACATCCATTTTCACATCCACATTCATACATCCATATCCACATCCACATTCATACATCCACATCCACATCCACATCCACGTTCACATTCATACATCCACCTCCACATCTACATTCATACATCCACACATCTATTTCCACATCCACATTCATACATCCACATCCACATCCACATCCATACATCCTTCCACATCTACATTCATACATCCACATCCACATCTACATTCATACATCCATATCCACATTCCACATTCATACATCCATATCCACATTCTCATTCATACATCTACATCCACATCTACATTCATACATCCACATCCACATCCACATCTACATTCATACATCCACACATCCACATCCACATTCATACATCCACATCCACATTCACATTCATACATCCACATCCACATCCACATCCACATCCATACATCCACTTCCATTTATTTGATTCATATCACTTCCATCCATCCATTTACATCTATCTGATTCATATCACATCTATTTATAGAATGTAAGAGAATTCTAAATTTTTTGATATAAAGATTCTTTACACATCTAATTAGGCATTAAGACAACTTTAGTAGGAATAACACTTTTATAAAAATCCTTTTATGCATCTATTTATGCATAAATTCAATTTTAAGGAAAATAACACTTTTGAATTAAAAATAAACCTTTTATGCATTTTACTATGCCTAAATTCCATTTTAATGAGAATAACACTTTCAAAATAAAAATAAATCTTTTATGCATCTATCGATGCGTAAATTCAATTTCAATGAAAATAATGATTTTGAAATAAAAATAAATCTTTTATGCATCTATTTATGCGTAAATTCAATTTCAATGAAGATAATACTTTTGAAATAAAAATAAATCTTTTATGCATCTTTTTATGTATAAAATCAAAATTGATAAGAATAACTCTTTTGGATTAAAAGTAAAATTCTTTATGTATCTATTTATGCATAAAATCAAAATTGATAAGAATAACTCTTTTAGAATAAAATAAAATTCTTTATGCATCTATCTATGCATAAAATCAAAATTGATGAAAATAACTCTTTTGAATAAAAAATAAAATTCTTTATGTATCTTTCTATGCATAAAATAAAAATTGATGAGAATAACACTTTTTGGATTAAATTAAATTCTTTATGCATCTTTCTATGCATAAATCTAATTTAGTAGGAATTACACTTTTAGAATAAAAGAATTTCTCTTATGCATCTAATTTATGCATAATATCAATTTATGATAAAAATCACACTTTTAATATATAAAAAATCTTCTATACATATGTTTATGCATACAAATCATTTATGATAAAAATCACTCTTTTAATATAAAAGAATTTCTTTTATGCATCCATTTATGCATAAAAATCATTTATGATGAAAATAAGACTTTTAATATAAAAAAATATCTTTTATGCATATGTTTATGCATACAAATCATTTATGATGAAAATCACTCTTTTAATATAAAAGAATTTCTTTTATGCATCCATTTATGCATAAAAATCATTTATGATAAAAATAACACATTTTTTAATCAAAATAACTATTTCAATATGCTTACTTCTATGCATAGAATTTAATTTTAAAGAAAGTAACACTTTTTTAATAAGATATTTTTAGTATGCATTTTTCTCTACCTAGGATGAAAAATAACACTTTAAGAATACATATACCATGGAGATTACTCTTTTTGAATTAAAAAAAATAAAACTTATTTTACACAATTTTAGAAGATTTTGCCATAACCTCCTTTGTATGGCTGACCATTTTGCAATTTTTAACTCTCTAAAATTAATTAGAATTTCACCAAGAGTATTTAAATCATTCTAATGTAAACATTTTCTACTTATTTAAGTAGGAAAAACTTGATTTTATCCATCAATCATTCATCTAGGATAAAGAATGGTTGGATTTACTAAAGAAGAGAGGGGAATGCCTTTTTTCAATGAGGCATAACATCATATTCAATTTAGAGAAGACAAAAATCATAAAAACTTGATTTTATCCATCAATCATTCATGTAGGATAAAGAATGGTTCGATTTACTAAAGAAGAGAGGGGAATGCCTTTTTTCAATGAGGCATAACATCATATTCAATTTAGAGAAGACAAAAATCATAAAAACCATTAAAATTAAGCATAAATGGGGATTTAAGTATTTCCTTACTACCATTCATCAATTAACTTCAATAGCATTAAAAAGCCATTCCAATTAAGCTTCTCAAGCTTGAGAGGAGTTGAGGAGAGAAACATTGAGAAATTATAGAAAAAGATCAAAATCACCCTTTACCTTACAAATTGTGTGAGATCCTTGTCCCCACCGCGCAACGGATTCAGGGTGCTAACAGCGGAAGTAGCACATCTTGTGCTGGGCAGGGGTCCCACACTCGACGATGCCTCGCCCATGGATATCCGGACAAGAGACTAATCCGTCGGTTTATCCAAAACCAAACTCGAAAAAATTCCTTTACCCAGAAAGCACGGGCGATTCCACCAGGATAACTCTTTACTCTATCGTAGTCAAGACCATTACTGATCAAGCTAATCCGACTGCACCTATAAGGATACTCGATCAGATCAAGGAAGAAACTTGCACTTGGATCATTGGGATCAACGCTTTTTTTCCCACCATCAAGAGGCACAGCCGTTGATTCCTATCCATAGAATAATTACTATCCAGGATTTACTTTATCTATCGTAATAACAGAATTTGAGTCTCGATTTACGGATCCATCAGTCCAGCCTAACCCCATCCAGTCCCATGGGTTAGCCAACCGCCCAACCACTGTAGTGATGGGATCCAATTAGGAATTTGGTTAGGTTTTGTCCCGGGTACCAAGGAAAAGAGTTCCCAGGCCCCCTAGCCAGAAGTTTATGCAAACATAAAACTAGTCACACCACTTACACACCCAATATGAAATTGCCTTTTTCTCAGCATTAGCTAACTTTAAAACAACCTTTAATAAAACCATTATGTCACTGATGACATTCCTCAAATTCTCTGGTTGAATGCATATTTCCAATCATTCATTCATCGGTGTACTTATGGCATCATTGGCAACCAGAACGCTCACCACACCTGTTCACTCAGGGGCCTAGCTCATAGTACTCGACAATATTTTCATATATAAAAATCAAGATGGAATCTCCGTTGAAGATCAACAAGATCAACCAACAGATCCATATAAAAGAGCCATGGACTCATCCGTTGAGGACCAACAAGGTCAGTCAACCAGATCCATGCCCGGTTTCAGAAAACAACTCTTGCTCCTTGTTCCAATATCTTCCACAATGCACCTGTGGGTATCTTCGGCGACCCAGAGCCCGAGCACCGTATGGTCAGCACCCTCTAGGATCCTTCGAGCAGGTGACCTAGTGCTTCACTCATAGGCCGCTTCCTTGGTCCCTCATCCACCGTACCGGAACCTCACCATTTAAATCGAACCGAGGTTGGTCAAGACCTCGATCGACCTTGCTACGCGAGACGTCCTCCATTGACTCTCCGTCAACAGTTGCAACTTTATCAGTTAGGTCTCCCTGACCTTAATCCATAAGATGGTCAAAATGCTTCCCCAACATTCTTGACATAAAACAGACATTTACAAACAGTTCACAAAATACAGTTTCTATATCAAACTCTCGTCTTTCCACATTATCCCTCCTCAGTCCACATTACTTATTCCACATTCCGTTCATATGTGTACTCATTCTCATCCATTCACTCATGTCGACGACACATTATTTCACATACACATTCACATTCATTATTCTACATACACATCCATGTTCGTACATCCACATAATACATCCAATCGGATATCCGCATTCATACATACACATCCACATCCACATCCATACATCCACATCCACATCCACATCCACATTCACATCCATATATCCACATCTACATGCATACATCATTTTTCACATCCTCATTCATACATCCACATCCACATACATACATCCATATCCATATCTACACCCAGACATCCACATCCACTTCCACTTTCACATGCATACATCCATATCTACATGCATACATCCATTTTCACATCCTCATTCATACATACATCCACATACATACATCCACATCCGTATCTACACCCATACATCCACATCCACATCCACATTCACACTCATACATACACACCTACATGCACACTCATACATACACATCTACATGCATACATCCATTTTCACATCCTCATTCATACATTCACATCCACATACATACATCCACATCCGTATCTACATCCATATCCACATTCATTCATACATCCACATCCATATTTCTAATGCACCTTAGGAATTTCTTTTTAAACTTTTGTTTTGGGAGAATTTATTTTAATAAGGAGGGATATTTTTCCATCCAAAGATATCTAAAAAATGAATTATCTCTCTCTAGAATATTTTCTCTCTCTAGGCCAAAACAGGTAGAAACAAGATCTTTTATTATTTTGAAAAGGGAATTGATTACAGCAGGGAGAAACTCGACATCTTGAGGGGATGGGGAGGAATCTTACACAATCGGTAAATTTGGGTCACCCGACACCCAAGGCACACCATTCCTACCCCTGTGCTTTTGGAATCACCCAAATTTCAATGGAAGCCCAAGATAGCCTCCATTGCAACAACCACCATTACTACTGCACGGGATAAGGGGAAAGAAAAACTTCAAGAGGATGCCTTGACCATCCAACCATAGTCCAATGTCCTTGATAGTGATGTACCTTTAACTTTGGATACTCCCCCACCCCTTATTATCTCACTCCCTCGCATCAACCCCTTACTTCTCTAACCCTAGCTGCTCCCTCCCTCAAATCCCCCAACTTTTTGATGGAGCTACCAACCTTACCAAAACCAAATTGGAGCTGCCTTCTCACTCTAGCAAACTGGGCAAGGAGTCAATAAAAAACCCACAATGGGGTGATGGGGCTACATAGCCTTAGAATACAAACCTATTTACAGAGTGCCCAAAAAAAAAAATGAAGACACGATCGTCCCCCCCACAAAGCCAAAACCATTCACTCCTAAAGACACGACCATACCTTCCCTTAGCCATAGTCATACCCTTCTCAGCAGATAAAGCCACGGACCTACCTTCTTCCTCTACTAAGACATGGCCGTTCTCTTGTCCAAAATCTAAGACATGCCGGTACCTTCATGAAACCACGACCGTGCCCTTCCTGGAAATCTATTAAAGGGGCCCTTCACTTCTGTTTCACTTACTCTTTTCTCCCTTCCTAGCCAAACTATTATAGTTTTTTCTCTCAAGCTTTCACCCTTGCCTAGTAGCATCCTACTCTCAGCAGCAGCAGCATGGCCGCACACTCTGACTCCTCCTATGAGGTCCTCCTCATACACCCCCACCCAAAGAAGAAGTGCCTGACTGGAGGTTGTTTTCAAGAGTACGGCACAAGCACCCCACCCAGCTTTCTCACCTGAGCAAGAACGTAACATGCTAGGTCAATGGTCATACCATTCATAGCCTCATGAAGAACAACCATAAAGTGGAGCACAAGCTCATGTACTACATAGGGCCGTGTTAGAGGGAAATCACCAATCCTACTTGGAGTAGATAGGGCTTGGTGGCCTGCTCACTTTGTAACCCTTGGGACCGTCAGACCTCCTCAATTTCTTGTACTTCACAGAAACCTGATGCCAATGAGGCTACAGGATAGGTGCAGGAGAACGAGGGACACCCCTTGATGATCCACCTTAGTCTAGAGCTTGTTTGAGAGGCACTCCATCTCCTGCGCATGAAGAAACCATATGTTCACTTGACCAACGTAATGTATCATGTCTGTGGCACTCACCCAAGATCCACCACCAAGGATCAAGTCGTGTGGTAGAATATATCCTAGTAAGAGCTTTTCATGCCAACCCGCGCCCTCTCCTTCCTCCTCACCACCTATTAGACTGATCTCTTCAATCGGTGCCACACCTATCTACCCTCCACCATGTTCACCAAGGAGTACAGGTGAACTGGGCCGAGTATTTGCACAAGGAGCTCCATGTGCTCTGTGTCACTCCTCACCAAAGTTTTATGTTGGGGTAAAGGCACTAATGCCACCCTGGTACAGTTAGTACACTTAAGTACAGTTAGTACTTTTTTATTGCTACGTACACTAAGTACGGTGTACTTAGTGTTGTAACCTTATCCATTAATATAAAAGGTTGACTGTGTGCTTGGGGAGGTACACACATACTCATTATCCCCAAACTCTTGACTTCTCTCCACTGTGTGTGTCGGTGTGCTCCTCCTCTCTCACTCTCACTCTCAACTGGTATCAGAGCCTCGCACACCTCTCTCCCCTCCATTCGGCTGGAGCTTGGCATTCGGCATTCGCATCTTTGCTTCGCGTAGTTGCCCACACGGGGGTCTTAGCTCGGAGCAGGCAGCAGCGCCGCCCAGCCAGACAGCATCGCCGCCCACCCAGGCAGCGACGCCAGCCATCCAGCCAGCGCCGCCACCCAGCTCCTCCACCGCCAGGAGCGACCCAGCACTCGCAGCCAGGTCGCCTAGCAGGAGGGGGCCAGTGTAGCCTTTCTGGCAACACAAACGCCCCTCCAAAGCTCCCATTTCGCAGACATTTGACAGCCCTCGTGTTCAAAGGGTGTCTTTCGAGACACTACATCTGACACCGGGTGTCACTGCGTTTCTTCGCATCACGGTACGTCGTGTCTTCATCCTTTCACCATTGTACTTGCAGGAGTAGGTGCAGGTACAGCTATTGAGCTCACTGTGAGCACATTTTGGTCAAATGCATAGTCAGTACGCGTGTATGCCTACTACATAAGAAATTTCTTGCAGAATCAAGGGGCTTTTGTAGCCAGTGCCAGGATTTGGCTTATATACGCACGCATTGCGTTATATACTCCCGATTTGAGTTTGATTCTTGCAGATTTGTATGCATTTGTGACCTACTGTACAGTGGAGGATACACTGAGTACCACATTGCAGACTGGAGCACGGAATGTGCTAATCAGATTTGGGCTTTTGCAAGGTGGATGCATATCAGTGCTGGGGGAAGCATTTAGATGCCTAATTGTTGTCAGTGAAGCGGTAATGCACTCGAAATTCTGATTTCTTTATCTCCAGTCAAGGGGCTTTTGCCCAATCTCTGTCCTAAACTGTTGTATACAGTTTTAGGGGTGTCTGGAAGTTCGAAATCGACAAGGTTGAATGGTCAAACAGTCAAAAATCTGATTCTGTACTTTCTGGTACAGTCAGAACTGTTCTGAGTCAACCGGTTGACTGAACTCAGTCAAGGTACAGCGGTACAGAGTGCTATTTATACTGTTGTTTTTCACTGTTCGTGACAGGCAAATGCTTCTGTAATTTCAGATTTATGCTGGTTGCACAACGGTGCATTGAATGATGCAAACAGAGTTGCTGTTCGAAAACTGCTGCATGCAGTAAACAGTCATAAATCTCTGTTTAGGTGGGAGATTCAGTGCAAGTGCAGATCTTAATTGTTCCTGAAGGAGCACAGTTCAAGTGCAAGCTTGCACTTGGTTTGCAGGGAGTCAGGCACCCATATTTGGGTTATCTACTCAGTTTGCTGATTGTAATGGCTTCATCATCGGATTCCTCACTTTTGAACATCAAGAAGTTGCAGGGTGCTGCAAATTATCCTATGTGGAAGAAGATGGTCCTAAATGTGCTTATACTCAGGCAGTTTCATGCTCCTATAGTACACGAAGGTGTAAAGCCCAAAGGCATGTCTGATGATGCTTGGGCATTGGCTGATCTGTCAGCGAAGTCCATAATTGAACTGTCACTCCATGAGAGTGTTGTTTGGAATGTGGACAGTGAAACTACCGCCTGGGGTGTTTGGAAAAAGCTACGGGACACATATGGGCAGCAGAGTGCAGCCTCTAAGATATATTGGTTGCGCAAGTTCTTCAACTTGAAGATGAAGGAGGGGACTTCCATGGATGCACATCTTAATGAGTTCAATTCTATTGTTACTCAGCTTGCGAATCAGAAGTACGTGGTGGATGATGAAACCAAGGGTATGGCACTCTTGATATCTCTTCCAGAGAGTTGGGATACTTTCACCACAGCTGTGACGAATGCAAATGCCTTCATAGGCTTCTCAGATATCACAAGACTGATTTTGCAGGAGGAGCAAAAGCTGAAAGCTCAAGATGCAGTGAAGCCTAACAATGCCTTGAATGCAAGAGGCAGAAGTCAGCAGAGAGGCAAATCCCAGGAAAGGGGAAAAGGTAGGAGCAAGTCCCGCTCCAACAAGGATGTTGAGTGCTACTACTGTGGCAAGAAGGGACATACCAAGAAGCAATGTTTCAAGCTTAAGAATGATAAGAAGGACAAAGCCAAGGAGAATGATGCAGATGCAAAGGCAATAGTACCAGTAAGCAAGGGCAAGAGCAGTGTGAAGATTGAGGAACTTCATTCTACACACGGTTATGACAGTGAGGGAGATGTCTTATTTCTCTCTACCTTGGATGCTCATGCTCTCCATGCAGGTGGTCTTGCAGACATGCACTCTTGGATTATTGACTCAGGTGCCTCGTTTCATGTCACACCTTACAGAGAGTTGTTTGTGAGGTATGCAGGGGGCAGTAATGGAGTCGTTTTTCTGGGAGATAATCATGCATGCAGTATTGTTGGCATTGGAGATGTCAGGCTTGTGTTTGCTGATGGTACTCAGCTCATGCTCCATAATGTCAGGCATGTACCGGAAGTCAAGAAAAATCTGATTTCCACCTCCTTTAAAGAACTCCCCTTCCTTACATATGTGTCATAATGGAATCATTTTAATATTGCTCATAGTTTTTTACTAATAAACCTTGTACATTTTCAACTCTTCATCTTATGTGAAATATGCACCTCCTTTAAAGAACTCCCCTTCCTTACATATGTGTCATAATGGAATCATTTTAATATTGCTCATAGTTTTTTACTAATAAACCTTGTACATTTTCAACTCTTCATCTTATGTGAAATATGCACCTCCTTTAAAGAACTCCCCTTCCTTACATATGTGTCATAATGGAATCATTTTAAGATTGCTCATAGTTTTTTACTAATAAACCTTGTACATTTTCAACTCTTCATCTTATGTGAGCATTTACTCATTTGTGGATACCCAAAATATCTCATATTTTTAATATTGCTCATAGTTTTTTACTAATAAACCTTGTACATTTTCAACTCTTCATCTTATGTGAGCATTTACTCATTTTTGGGTATCTTCTTTTACAAATTGGATTTATCTCCTCCCTACACATGGATTGATGCTATTGGCCCATAGGAACCTTAATTGGACCATAATCCAAAATTTTTTGAAAATCTAGACCCTTAGGCTAAGGTCCTTTATACCCATTTCCAATTAATTCCAATTGCACATTGGAAAGTTCTTTTTGAATTTCAAATTCAGGGGAACTTATTTTAATAAGATGAGTTATTTTTCTATCCAAAAATATTCATAATCTGAATATTCTCTCTCTAGAATATTTTCTCTCTCTAGGTTAAAACAGTTAGAAACAAGGTCTTTATATTTCTGAAGAGGGGGAAGATACTAGACTTCAAAAGGGGGTTGGGGGAGGAATCTTACATTCTACCCCACTTAAAAAATGCGAGATGTCCTCATCTCGCAAACTGGGATAATTTCGCAAGATGCACGAATATGAGACTTAGAGAGAAATTTTAATCAAGGTTACCACCAAGAAAAGTCTTAAAGAGAGCAAGATTCAAAATAAGAACAAGATTTAAACTTTATTCATTCTCGGAACTTATACAGTAAGGATAGAAGAACTCTTTACACTTCCATAAGCCCGTCCATCATATGATCACAAAAGCAGCACTCACAAGCTGCGCAAGTATAGGGTAACTCATCTATGGGAATGATTCTGCTGGTTATTACCGCACCTATCTCAGTGGTATGAGGTGATCTAACAAAAGGACCTCTGAGAGGTAAGCCAAAAACGGGGTAAAGACATATCTTCTCATGAGGAAGAAAACATGCCAGTAAGAAGACCCGCTCAGAAAACCCAAGATGTCTTGATCTCATGACGCAGTAGTATCGGGGACCCAAACCCAAGGCTTCGATAACCATGGCCAAGCGAACATTGTTACGAAAGTGCTGCTGACCCCAGGGTGTTACCCTAGTTATGTCTTTATAGGTCCGCCATGTGGTCTGAGCTACAGACGTTCCCAAGTGAGGAAAAAGTGAGCGCTCATACTGTTCAATAAAATCTTTCTTCACAGACTCACTTGCGTCTTGAAGGTGAGAAATCATCATGGATAAAACTAATTCCTATTGCCAAGCGAAGGAGATTAAAAAGAAGGGAGATCGATGGAAGTAAGATTACTGTGAGCGACAGGTAAAAGTTACGATTTATATAAAGGAAGGAGTTAGCGTAACCTAGAAGCCAACGGTATCTTGCCACTGAAGTTTTACCGTCTTTCCATGATTTGGTTTTGGCACATATTTCTATGAAATACATTAAGAACTTTGAGATGAGGAGGTAAAAGAAGCTTGTAGGCTAAGTCATCTACTTTCATTGAATTCAGGTATAAGGCTCACAATATCTGGGGGATAAGTTCTTATACTCCCCAAGAGATAAAGAACTTCTTTTGGGCCGTACTCGAATGAAAACCAAGAGATAAAGAACTTCTTTTGGGCCGTACTCGAATGAAAACCAAAACCTTGGTATCCAAAACACCGATTTTCACTTCTGAACTCATTGTTCTGAATCCTTAAAACAGCGTGACTCCTGAGAAGTATTCTAGGGAAAGGGTCTTCCTTTTTTTTAAACAGAATCTTTCTTTTATTTTTGAGAGGGAATAATTATAAGATCAAAAAGGAAGATTCTTACTCCTGTATACCTTGAAGGCTGGGGAGGAATCTTACAAGAGCAGACCTAAGAGGTGCTCCAAGAGGTCACGTTGTGGCCAATAACCCTCTCCAAGAGGCTTTGGAGGATCATGAGGCCACCCTCACCTCCATCACTGAGCTTCAATGCTAACTTTAGGCCACCCAAGAAGCGGAGCAACATGCCCTTTAAGCCCTCTCCCCTATCGAAATAGAAGCCCATCAACTTCAACAATGAGCGGTGCGTGTAGAGAAGGAAGGCCACAATATCAAACTCTCCTTCTATCAGTACAATACAGGGGGAAGTTGTTGAAGGTGCCTTGCGCCAGAAGGATTTGTAACTCCACACCATGGAGGGCCAGGCTCTTCAACCTCCACCCATCCCTTCTGGCCCAGCTCCCAGCGTTGTCGAATGAAAATTCAACCTGCTGATGGACACAAGCACTGAGCTCCCCACCAACCTCGCCACCCCTCCCCAAAACCCTGCCCAAATCCTTGACCTCAACTACCAAGGCATATGCCTAAACCTTCTCCAGCACCATATCTTCATCAATGAACCAATTCCCCCAGCCACCTTTTCCTACATCCTCACCAAGCTCCCATATGCCTCTATCTCCTTTCTTGTCACCTTCTTCTTCCAGAACCAAATCTCTTTCTCAGAACTAGCCACCCTCTTTGACTTCCCTGTCCACCCCCTTCAGGATAACCTCCTCAACTGAGCCCACCTTATCCACCAGTGCGGACACCCTACCACCACCACTGATGAAACCATTGACCTCGTCATCCCCGAGGGGCTCTTCCTATACCCATTCCCATACCCTCCCTCCCAAATCATCAAAGCCCTTCACTTTCTTCATCACCAAGGGTGGGAGATCATTTATGCCACCTATAAGTCCCTTTGATGCAATACCAGATACCCCCTTACACCCACCAAGGCCTTCTCATCCTTTACCACAGATTCCTCCAACTCGAGATAATCCATGCCATTGGGATCATCCAATTCAATGATTCCCATGCAACCTTCCCCCTTTAATTCTCCCCTCAAGAGGCTCACAATCTCATCGTTTCTTCTACTCAAAGTTCCCAAACAACAACTCCTCCAATGATGACTTTGACGACAATGACAGAGGTGCTTCTCCCGGAAACCCTCCCAGTGAGCCACCCCCACCCTCGTCACCTCCTCATCAACCTCACCCATCCCAACCTAGCACCAGATACCAACCACCCCCACCACCACTTGAGGCCACCATCCTTTCCCTCTTCCCCTGACCATCCTCTACCACCCCCCCACATACCCACTCCTCCTTCATTCACCTCCCCCTCAACTTGAAGGATATTCCCTCAACATCGGCAAGGCCCCCACCTCTCCTTGCCACCACATTGACAACCCCTCCACCCCCATTACAATCACTCCTGTTGCCTGACCTCCCTTCCCCCACACCTCTAGAGGAAGGCTAGATCTCTTCGCCACACCACCACAGGAGAATGAAAAAATTGACCCACCCCCCAACCCCCTCAGCTAGAATGACCCCCTGGATTGCACGAAGTTTGAGGAGGCTATCAACATTTTGCTTGGTCGACAACTCCAAGAATCTCCCATCAGCAGGGTTACATACCACATGGACATACATTTCCTTTGGCCCTATTTGGACACCAAGCACAACACACGGAAGCGCCAACACTTTCGACCACTGCTCGCTATTGAAATTTGAGCAAAATGATGAGCTATGGTGGATCATACACTAGAATCAACATGATTAACAAAGTGATTAAGAAATGATTAAGACGTAATTAGTGAATAATTAGCACATAGATTAATGTAGGCATGGATACTCAAAAACCAGCAAATTCTCATTAGGGCTATGCCTCAATTTATAGTGTTTACATCAAGCATCAAATCCCTTTGATTTCTCCATGATTCACTCCCAGAATATCTCCACACTCCTAAATTTCCTCATGCTACCCATTATTCTCTCCCAGTAGATTCTTCTCACCTTTTCACAGGTTCTTTCACAATTACATCTCCTCTTTTACAGCCTCTATCCAAGAGCTTGTTCCCACACACACCCTATTCACTTGTATTTTTCAACACCTCCCCTCAAGTGAATACTCCTAGTACTCCTAGACCCTATACCAAGTTTGCCTCCCCTTACTTGGCAGTCCGTGACCAGTGTCTACTCCTCCCCTCAAGTTATCTCAGCACACCTGGACCCTGTATCAAGTTTCTCTCTTACTTGACAGTCCGCGACCAGTGCCTCAAGTCCCTAAACTCCATAGTCCTTGACATTCTCTCTCTCTATGTGTCCAAGGCTACTATAAGTGCCCGCGACCTTGACTAAAGTGCTCACACATACATCTACCACATGGCCTACATCATCGGCGGTGGCTCAGAGGTGGTTTTACTTTATTGGGGCAGGTTACATTGGGTTGTGGGCTCTCTCTCTCTCTCTCTCTCTCTCTCTCAGAGATTTTCACACGGCTCCTCACTCTTTGGAGCCTCACATCTTCTCTTCTCTTCAGTCTTCTTGTCGTGGCAGCTTCTCTCCACGCATCCGTCTCTTCTTCCAGTCTTCTCGGGGCAGCTTCTCTTCTTGTGGCAGCTTCTCTTCTTGTGTCCATGTCTTCCTTCAGATCTTCTTCTCGGTGTGGATTCTCTTCTTGGGAAGAGATATTCTTTTGCTTCCATGGCTGGGGCCATGAGCTCGTCCGTCAGGTCATTTTGCTCCATGTGAGCAACATGTTTCAATGTTTTGCTGACAGTTCCTTTGGGATTTTTATGTTTATTTTGTATCATTATGCAATGCAAACCCAAATTTATGCGGGAGGTCTTACCTCTTGCCTTATGCTGGACAAGGGCAGTGTTTGTTCCCATTTTTACACTGATAAAATGTGCCCAATACATAATGCGTATAGCATTCATTCTCATGCACATTCCAAATGCAACTCTGGCTGTGAATAATCTTGAATTTGAGTGAGATTTACAGGCATTAACCAAGGGTTGAATGCAAAATGATGATTTTCACAAATTTATTAGCACAATTTTACCAGAAATTACACTAAATTAAGGGTAACCAATTTGTATGGGATGGTTGGAGTATCAAACCAACTCCGATTTGCAATCTGAAGTTATAGGGATCTGTATCAGATACCTAATGGTTAATTTGAACCCTCAATTGCACCAAAGTACAGTGATTAGCACTGATTAATCACTGATTAGTAAATTAATGCTCTGGTTTGTGTGCAGAAAACAGAGTATGCGGGGAGCTCAGATCTGGTGCCTTCCACTTCAAATGAGCTCAAATGCTTTCAAAGGCATCAATAGCAATGAGTCTAGTAGAGGATTAAGCCAAGAAACACAAGATTTGACCAAATAATGAAAGCTTAATCTCTGTTTTACCAAAGTCACCTACAGATTTGATGAAGAGCTTGGATCTCTCTGTAGACTTGATGAAATTGATTTCTGTCTTCACCAGCTTGTAGAGCATGCTTGAAAACCCCTGGGGCTAAGAGGAATTAGCTCAATTTGATTTGATGAGCTCAAGATCTGCAGAATACTCAGAAAAAACAGCGCTGAAGAAAACGGCGATTTCTCCTAAACGCCTTCGCGTTTTGCTGTGCCGTTTGATGTGCTTGTAGCTAATGTATTAGCTAGCTTGTGCTAAGAGGGCATAGCCTAATATTGACTGTGCATGGAGAATAGAGTCC
This sequence comes from Cibotium barometz, assembly GCF_041138505.1. Classification (NCBI taxonomy): domain Eukaryota; kingdom Viridiplantae; phylum Streptophyta; class Polypodiopsida; order Cyatheales; family Cibotiaceae; genus Cibotium; species Cibotium barometz. The sequence goes on along the minus strand of NC_141077.1, from coordinate 50,644,162 downwards.
TCCACTGGCTGGGGGTGAAGAGGAAGAGTGAAAGCTTACTAAAAAATTGATTTTTTGCTAATTATTTTACTAATCCTAATTAATTCACTAATGGGCTCATAAATCTAGTTGATTCTAGGCATGGCTCTGATACCATGTTGAAATTTGAGCAAAATGATGAGCTATGGTGGATCATACACTAGAATCAACATGATTAACAAAGTGATTAAGAAATGAATAAGACGTAATTAGTGAATAATTAGCACATAGATTAATGTAGGCATGGATACTCAAAAACCAGCAAATTCTCATTAGGGCTATGCCTCAATTTATAGTGTTTACATCAAGCATCAAATCCCTTTGATTTCTCCATGATTCACTCCCAGAATATCTCCACACTCCTAAATTCCCTCATGCTACCCATTATTCTCTCCCAGTAGAGTCTTCTCACCTTTTCACAGGTTCTTTCACAATTACATCTCCTCTTTTACAGCCTCTATCCAAGAGCTTGTTCCCACACACACCCTATTTACTTGTATTTTTCAACACTCGCCCCATCACTTTCAACCTTATGGTGGGCAAGCAGCCTGCCCAGCAATGGCATTTCCTTCTCAAACCATACATATGGGATCAATATTACAATGCGCCGTGCCATCTAAGGATCAACCCCGCCTACTTGCCCATCCACACTCTAGGCTTGGCACTTCTTCAAGAAGGAGCATATGGTGAACCCCAAGCTTCAATACAACTTCCCATGGTTTTCCCCACCACCATCCCAAATCCCCTACACCACTATGCTCACGAAGATCCATGCCTTCATTGACATATATGAGCAGGTACCTGAGCTAGCAATTGTGCACCATCTGCTTCTTCCACTTAATCATCACACTTTTGGAAACCTTCCCAAATTGGAACCACTACTATGAGGGCAGCCAAGGCTTCATCTTTAAACTCAACAAAGGCCTTGATTTGAAGAAGCTATTTGACTACTATGAGTGCATCCAATGGACTAGCTATGAGGGCAGCCAAGGCTTCACCTTTAAACTCAACAAAGGCCTTAATTTGAAGAAGTTATTTGACTACTATGAGCGCATCCAATGGACTAGCTACAAGGTCTTTCATTGATCCCCCCACATACCAAGTCGCGATTTGACTTCATCTGCACCTACTCCATCTACTACTAAGTACCCTTGTGAGCTCCAAGGATAGATCATTTTCAAGCATGGTTATGGTTCTTGTAACTCATTATTATGTAATCACGCTAAGCTCGTCATGAAAAAGATATATGGGATGACCGAGCTTATGACGTGTAATTCCAGTCTCAAAGGAATGAGCCTAGGTGTACATAGAGATAGGAAGTGAGTTTTGGGCCCCCAATTGTAAATGGGTGGCCAACCATTGTAGTAAAAAGTGATCTCATGTCTATAAGTGATTTAGGAAATATGAAAGGGGACAATCCCATTCTCACAATTAAGTTTTTCTTTCTCTCTCTCTCTCACTCACTCTCTTGTGGCTATGGTGGTAGGGTTGTAATTGTTGATGCATGCTTGCTTGATTGTGGTGTGTTGTTGAGATATCGAGCTCTAGTGAGGCGGTGGACACTGATGACCCGCCTGGGGGATAGGCCCCGCACTTACACCACTAGCATGGTTGGTGAGATCTTGGGTGATATGCGGCCAGTGGGATGACAGGCTGTGTGACAGCCACTCTAGAGACTGGCATAGTTATAGCGCCAGCTCATTTAGTTGGGTTCACACTATAGAGAACCCGTGTATGTATTGGTTGAGTACCTTTCATATTGTGTGTACTCTTATCTTGTATATGGTGTGTTGAGTGTTGAGTAGAGAAGAAGAAGATTTTCAGCCTTTCACCTTGTGTGTTCTCTATTAGGGTTTTGTGAGTGTGTGTGTGTGTGCTTGCAAGAGCTCAAGCTCTCTTCCCCCCTGCATCTTTTCATGGTATCAGAGCCTGGTTCGTGCTAAGGGCTGAGCTGCAAGCAAGAGAACCATAGGAAGCGGTACGAGGGTAAGAGCTTCAACTACTCTTCCCTATTGTGTTGGTGACTACACCCTTGTTGGGAGCTCTACGGGAGGCACCGGCAAACGGTCTCTGATTGAGGAGCTTTCTTCGCGGGAGTGAAGCTATAGGGCAACTATGTAGTCCTTTGGACAGAAATTTTCGGGCCGAAAACGCGTTTCGGGCGCGTCTGGACCTCCGTTTTTTAGAAAACAGGCGATTTCGATCACTGCGGGTAAGTCATCGATTCTCTGCAGAACTCTGTTTTAAGAACTACAGGAAGACAGATTGACTGTGCAGACACTGTGGGTGCTGCAAAGAGGTCTACAGTTGCCATTGGGTGTATGTATGTACATTGAAGTCACTGGTTGTGACATTTGAGAGTACTACAGTACCGCTGTGCAGAAAATACAGCATTTGTGCAGGAAAAACCAGAGTGTAGGTTCTGGTAAAATTGTGTGTTTGGCAAGATGTCTAATGATGGCATAACACAGATTGTGGCTGAGAAGCTGGATAAGAATAACTTCCATGCTTGGAGGTTCAGGTTGACGAATTTCCTGATGGGAAAAGGCTATTGGGACTACATAGAAGGTGAACATGAAGAGGCACCGGAGATACCGGACATAAATCCTACTGCTGCAGATGTGAAAGAGTTTAAAGACTGGAACCAAGGAGCCAGGAAGGTTATGTATTGGCTTTCCATTAGTATACAGGACACCATGATTGGGCACATTCAGGATGCCAAGTCCCCCAAGGAGGCGTGGGACACCTTGGTAAAGCTTTATGAAACAAATACTAAGGCACGCAAGATACAGTTGAAGAATGAACTTCATACTGTGGAGAAAAAGAGCATGTCTGTGAATGACTATGCGCTGAAGATAAAGGGTATTGTGGAATCCCTTGCATCTATTGGTGTGTCAGTAGATGATGATGACAAGGTGGAAGTCTGTCTACGTGGTCTCGGGCCACAATACAAGGCGTTTAAGACGTCTATTCAGACTCGGGAAAACATTCCCAACTTTACAGATTTGGTGTCTATGCTGATAATCGAAGAGAAGAACTTGGGTGAAGACCAACAGTCTTCACAAAGTAAAAACAGTTCAGAGCAACAGGCCTTCTACACGAGTTCAGGAAGAGGACGAGGTAGAGGAGGCCGTGGACGCGGTCAAGGAGGTGGCCGAACAGGTAATCAGAATTATGGCCAGCAGCAGCAGCAACAACAACAGTCCCAGAATCAACAACAACAACAACAACACGCAGGTGGAAGAGGCAAATTCAGAGGCAAGGGGAGTCAAAGAGGCCGTGGAAATTGGCAAAGGCATTATAATGATGCATGTGAATGCTATTATTGTGGTAAGCCTGGACATGTGCAGTCAGAATGTTATAAGAAGCAGGCTGACATGCAAAATGGGAAAAAAAGTGCAGCAAAACAACTATGCATCCTCAAGCAAAAATAATGAGGATAATGAAAGGTTGTTTGTTATGCAGCATGTTGTGAATGCCATGTCTGAAAATGTTGATGCAGCACAAAAGGATAATGTATGGTATGTGGATTCAGGCGCTTCGAACCACATGACGAGTCATGGGGAGTGGTTCAAGGAGATGAAAAACCCGGAAAGACCAGGTTTTGTGGAAACAGGGGATGACACTGCTCATCTGTTGAGATATCGAGCTCTAGTGAGGCGGTGGACACTGATGACCCGCCTGGGGGATAGGCCCCGCACTTACACCACTAGCATGGTTGGTGAGATCTTGGGTGATATGCGGCCAGTGGGATGACAGGCTGTGTGACAGCCACTCTAGAGACTGGCATAGTTATAGCGCCAGCTCATTTTAGTCGGGTTCACACTATAGAGAACCCGTGTATGTATTGGTTGAGTACCTTTCATATTATTGTGTACTCTTATCTTGTATATGGTGTGTTGAGTGTTGAGTAGAGAAGAAGAAGATTTTCAGCCTCTCACCTTGTGTGTTCTCTATTAGGGTTTTGTGAGTGTGTGTGTGTGCTTGCAAGAGCTCAAGCTCTCTTCCCCCCTGCATCTTTTCATGGTATCAGAGCCTGGTTCGTGCTAAGGGCTGAGCTGCAAGCAAGAGAACCACAGGAAGCGGTACAAGGGTAAGAGCTTCAACTACTCTTCCCTATTGTGTTGGTGACTACACCCTTGTCGGGAGCTCTACGGGAAGCACCGACAAACGATCTCCGATTGAGGAGCTTTCTTCGCCGGAGTAAAGCTATAAGGCAACTATACAGTCCTTCGGACTGTCCTTTGGACTGAATTTCCGGGCCGAAAACGCGTTTCGGGCGCGTCTGGACCTCCGTTTTTCAGAAAGCAGGCGATTTCGAGCACTACGGGTAAGTCATCGATTCTCTGCAGAACTCTGTTTTACGAACTGCAGGAAGACAGATTGACTGTGCAGACACTCTGGGTGCTGCAAAGAGGTCTACAGTTGCCATTGGGTGTATGTATGCACATTGAAGTCACTGGTTGTGACATTTGAGTACTACAGTACCGCTGTGCAGAAAATACTGCAGGTTGTGCAGAAAAACCAGAGTGCAGTTTCTGGTGAAATTGTGTGTTTGGCAAGATGTCTAATGATGGCATAACACAGATTGTGGCTGAGAAGCTGGATAAGAATAACTTCCATGCTTGGAGGTTCAGGTTAACGAATTTCCTGATGGGAAAAGGCTATTGGGATTGCATAGAAGGTGAGCATGAAGAGGCACCGGAGATACCGGATATAAATCCGACTGCTGCAGATGTGAAAGAGTTTAAAGATTGGAACCAAGGAGCCAGGAAAGTAATGTATTGGCTTTCCATTAGTATACAGGACACCATGATTGGGCACATTCAGGATGCCAAGTCCCCCAAGGAGGCGTGGGACACCTTGGTAAAGCTTTATGAAACAAATACCAAGGCACGTAAGATACAGTTGAAGAATGAACTTCATACTGTGGAGAAAAAGAGCATGTCTGTGAATGACTATGCGTTGAAGATAAAGGGTATTGTGGAATCCCTTGCATCTATTGGTGTGTCAGTAGATGATGATGACAAGGTGGAAGTCTGTTTATGTGGTCTCGGGCCACAATACAAGGCGTTTAAGACGTCTATTCAGACTCGGGAAAACATTCCCAACTTTACAGATTTGGTGTCTATGCTGATTATCGAAGAGAAGAACTTGGGTGAAGACCAACAGTCTTCACAAAGTAAAAACAGTTCAGAGCAACAAGCCTTCTACACGAGTTCAAGAAGAGGACGAGGTAGAGGAGGCCGTGGACGCGGTCAAGGAGGTGGCCGAACAGGTAATCAGAATTATGGCCAGCAGCAGCAACAACAACAACAGTCCCAGAATCAACAACAACAACAACACGCAGGTGGAAGAGGCAAATTCAGAGGCAGGGGGAGTCAAAGAGGCCGTGGAAATTGGCAGCAAAGGCAATATAATGATGCACTTGAATGCTATTACTGTGGTAAGCCTGGACATGTGCAGTCAGAATGTTATAAGAAGCAGGCTGACATGCAAAATGGGAAAAAAAGTGCAGCAAAACAACTATGCATCCTCAAGCAAAAATAATGAGGATAATGAAAGGTTGTTTGTTATGCAGCATGTTGTGAATGCCATGTCTGAAAATGTTGATGCAGCACAAAAGGATAATGTATGGTATGTGGATTCAGGCGCTTCGAACCACATGACGAGTCATGGGGAGTGGTTCAAGGAAATGAAAAACCCGGAAAGACCAGGTTTTGTGGAAACAGGGGATGACACTGCTCATCCAATTGCCCAGGTTGGAGATGTGCCATTGTCTATGCAGGATGGCAAAGTGAAGTACCTTGCAGATGTACTTCATGTACCAAACATAACAAAGAATCTGGTTTCAGTTGGCCAGATGATTGAGCAGGGTTTGCAGGTTCGGTTTAACCCTGATGGATGTTATGTTGAAGATTTTAAAGACGAGTGTAGGTTGGTTGCAAAAGGCAACAGAGTGGGCAGAATGTTTACGTTGGATGTAGACATGCCTGAAATGAGTGCTGCAATGTTTGCAAAAGGTTCAGGAGTTGTTGCAGACACAGACATATGGCATAAAAGGATTGGTCATGTGAATGTGCAGAGATTGAAGTCTATGCAGACAAAAGGAATTGTGACAGGGCTGCCAAAATTTAAAGTGGAAGGTATGCAGAAAATATGTGAAGCATGCCAATTTGGGAAGCAAACAAAGCATGTGTTTCCACGTAACAGATATGTGAGCAGAAATGCACTAGATGTTGTGCATTCAGATGTATGGGGTCCTACGAAGACCGTGTCTATGGGAGGCTGCAGGTACTATGTCACTTTCATTGATGACCACACGAGGAAAGTATGGGTATATTTCATGAAGGAAAAGAGTGAGGTGTTCACTCACTTTCAGAATTTCAGAGTTTTGGTTGAAAAGCAAACAGGAAAATATGTAAAGTGCCTAAGGTCAGATGGAGGAGGAGAGTACTTCTCCAATGAGTTCTCTGAATATTTGAAGAAGAATGGTATTCGGAGACAGTATACATGTAGATACACTCCGCAGCAAAATGGAGTTGCTGAGCGGAAAAACAGGCACATTGCTGAGATTGCGCGAGCATTGATGGAAGAGAAGAATATGCCGCATTGCTATTGGGCTGAGGCTGTTTCTACAGCAGTATACATCATGAACAGGACTCCAACTGCAGCCATACATGATGTAACTCCAGAGGAGAGGTTTACTGGTTTTTATACCAGATTTGTCTCATCTGAAAGTTTTTGGATGCATTGCATATGTGCATGTGCCAGATGAGCTGAGAACCAAGCTGGATCCGAAAGCTGAAAAATGTGTGTTTATTGGATACTCCCTTGAGCAAAAGGGGTACAGGTGTTATAACCCTGCTACACGTGAGTTGAGGGTAAGCAGGGATGTTGTCTTTGATGAGATGAGCAGCTGGTATGCTGCTGAAAAAGAAGCTGTTGGGGCTGATGTGAGTGGAAGTGTGGTTGCACAGAATGCAGGTCAGCAATCACAGTCTTTGAGTGGACCAGGAGAGTCCTCATCTAGTGGGTCTGTTGATAGACCATGGAGTGGCAGGCTGCGTCATAATACCAGCCCTGCAAATGTGATTACTACATCACGAAAAGGAAAAGAGAAAGTAGTTGAGCCCCTTGGTATGCCTGACATTTCTGCAGGGCATTCTCATGTTGATGGAGAGTCTAGTGGCTCAGATATGAGCCTTGATGAGGAGCTTGGGATCCCAGCTATGAGAACACCTGGTGTAAAGAAGGCTATGGAAGCCATGAATGAAAAGCTGCGAAGATCAGGGAGAGTGAAGAACCCTGTGCAGAGATTTACATATGATGGTTATGTGGCACATCACTATGCATATATGGCAAAGGTTGTGCAGGTTGTTGAGCCCACATGCATTGATGAGGCTGTTGGAAATGTGTGTTGGGAGAAAGCTATGGATGAGGAGATGGATGCACTATATGGAAATGAAACTTGGGACTTACTGCAATTGCCTGAAGGCAAGAAAGCCATTGGATGCAAGTGGGTGTACAAAGTTAAACATAACAGTGATGGAAGCATAAACAGGTACAAGGCTAGATTGGTAGCCAAAGGATATGCGCAGACATATGGGATTGATTATGAGGAAACTTTCAGCCCAGTTGCCAAGATGGCAACGGTGAGAGTTGTGATAGCAGTGGCTACGTCAAAGCAATGGTCTTTACATCAGATGGATGTAAAGAATGCATTCTTGCATGGGGATTTGCAAGAAGAGGTGTATATGTTGCAGCCACTTGGATATGAGGATGTGAGTCACCCCGAGCATGTTTGCAGGTTGAAGAAAGCCTTGTATGGCTTAAAGCAAGCACCAAGAGCATGGTCTGACAAGATTTTTGAATATCTTGTCACTATTGGCTTTCATGTAGCCAATGCAGATTTCTCATTGTATGTGAGACATGGTGATAGAGGAGTTGTGCTTGTTGTCATCTATGTAGATGACTTGATCATTACGGGGGACCATGATGCAGAGATCTTTGATGTAAAGATTCTGCTAAGACAGAAGTTTGAGATGAAGGATCTGGGGGAGCTCAGATATTTCTTGGGCATTGAGGTGATTAGGTCACCACATGGTATTGGATTACTGCAGAGACAGTATGGCTTGGACATGTTGTCCAAGTATGGTATGACAGGCTGTAAGCCTATTTCTGTGCCATTGGATCAGAATGGCAAGTTGAGTGCAGATTCAGGAGAGATCTTGGAGGATCCTACTATGTACAGGAGCATAGTAGGAAGTTTGATCTACATGACGATCACCAGACCAGATTTGAGCTATGCTGTTGGGCTGGTGAGTCAGTTTATGCAGGTTCCACGGAAACCGCATTTAGATGCAGTGAGACGCATACTGAGGTATGTGAGGTCTACTTTGCATTGTGGACTATTCTATGAGACTGGGACAGAGATATGTGTACATGGGTACACAGATGCTGATTGGGCTGGTAGTATCTCAGACAGAAGATCTACCAGTGGATTCATGTTTTCTTTGGGGAGTGCTGCTGTGACTTGGAGCAGCAAGAAGCAACCTACGGTTGCTCTATCGAGTGTACGGAGGCCGAGTATAGAGGAGCTGCTATGGCAGCATGTGAGGTACCTTGGTTGAGAAAGCTACTTGCAGATTTGGGTCTATCTGTGGATAGACAAGTTGTCATTTTCTGTGACAACATTAGCAGTATACAGTTGGCCAGGAACCCAGTCTTCCATGCTCGTACGAAGCACATAGAGGTCCACTATCACTTCGTCAGAGAGAAGGTCTTGGCAGGAGACCTTGACCTTGTTTATGTCAGCACAGAGGATCAGGTAGCTGACATCTTCACCAAAGCATTGGGTACAGAGAAGCTCCGCAGATTCAGGGCTTCGCTTGGTGTACATGAGATGGAGTTGAGCTCGAGGGGGAGTGTTGAGATATCGAGCTCTAGTGAGGCGGTGGACACTGATGACCCGCCTGGGGGATAGGCCCCGCACTTACACCACTGGCATGGTTGGTGAGATCTTGGGTGATATGCGGCCAGTGGGATGACAGGCTGTGTGACAGCCACTCTAGAGACTGGCATAGTTATAGCGCCAGCTCATTTTAGTCGGGTTCACACTATAGAGAACCCGTGTATGTATTAGTTGAGTACCTTTCATATTATTGTGTACTCTTATCTTGTATATGGTGTGTTGAGTGTTGAGTAGAGAAGAAGAAGATTTTCAGCCTCTCACCTTGTGTGTTCTCTATTAGGGTTTTGTGAGTGTGTGTGTGTGCTTGCAAGAGCTCAAGCTCTCTTCCCCTGTAAGATTCCTCCCCCACCCCCTTTTTGATGTCTAGTATCTTTCCCTGTAATCAATCCCTCTTCAGAAATATAAAGACCTTGTTTCTATCTGTTTTAGCCTAGAGAGAGAAAAATATTCTAGAGAGAGAATATTCAGATTTTGAATATTTTTGGATAGAAAAATATCTCTTCTAATTCAGATGAGTTCCCCTGAATCAGAAATTCAAAAAGAATTTTCCAATGTGCAATTGGAATTAATTGAAAATAGCTATAAAGAACCTTAGCCTAAGGGTCTAGATTTTCAGAAATCTTTAGACTATGGTCCAATTAAGGTTCCTATGGACCAATAGCATCAATCCATGTGTAGGGAGGAGATAAATCCAACTTGTAAAAAGAAAATACCCAAAAATGAGTAAATGCTCACATGAGGTGAAGAGTTGAAAATGTACAAGGTTTATTAGTAAAAAAAACTATGTGCAATATTAAAAATATGAGATATTTTGGGTATAATGATTTTATTATGACACATATGTAAGGAAGGGGAGTCCCTTAAATGCTCACATAAGATGAAGAGTTGAAAATGTACAAGGTTTATTAGTAAAAAACTATGAGCAATATTAAAAATATGACATATGTAAGGAAGGGGAATTCTTTAAAGGAGGTGCATATTTCACATAAGATGAAGAGTTGAAAATGTACAAGGTTTATTAGTAAAAAACTATGAGCAATATTAAAAATATGACATATGTAAGGAAGGGGAATTCTTTAAAGGAGGTGCATATTTCACATAAGATGAAGAGTTGAAAATGTACAAGGATTATTAGTAAAAAACTATGAGCAATATTAAAAATATGACATATGTAAGGAAGGGAAATTCTTTAAAGGAGGTGCATATTTCACATAAGATGAAGAGTTGAAAATGTACAAGGTTTAGTAAAAAAAAAACTATGAGCAATATTAAAATGATTCCATTATGACACATATGTAAGGAAGGGGAGTTCTTTAAAGGAGGTGCATATTTTACATGCTTGAATGAGTTTTAAACTCATAAAAATTGAGATATTTCATCTCTCCTCTCTCCTCATCTAAGTCTAGTTCCAAAAAGTTAGCTTAACTGACCTAAAAATGGTCAAATATTGACCAAACTGATTTAGAAAATTCTAGAATCAGTTTGTTTGGTTAGGAGCTCAATTTTTCCTATAAATAGAAGCCTCCCCCTTGTTGAAAAATATATAGTGTTTATGCATCGTTACTCTACTCCACCTAAGCCAAGAACTGTGAATTCATTTAATAATTCACTAGTTTTTGGAGCTTCTCTCTTTCTTCAATCCCCATTAGTGGCTCCATCAACATACTTAACCAATTGATTGGTTGGGGGCCTCTACCGTGAACAAAGAATCAAGCAAGTTGTAAGGTAATTAGTGAATATTGATCTTTCTATAATTTCTCAATGTTTCTCTCTTCTCAACCCCTCTCAAGCTTGAGAAGTTTAATTGGTATGGTTTTTTTTTTAAAATACTATTGAAGTTTGAATAGTAGTGAAGAGTTACATAAGTTAATAAATGCTATTGAAGTTAATTTTCATTTATGTTTAAATTCTAATGATTTTTATGTAAATTCTCTCTCTCACTCAAGAAATGGTCATACTCATGACCCGTTCTCAATCCAAATCAAGCTTTTCATAAAGCTTTTCCTTAACCCAAGATTAAGCTATGCTTGAGGCCAATTTAATGGCTTTTTTCTATGCTTTTAGTTTATGCATATTGATGATTCAATCCACTATAGATTAATGATCCAATTAGAGATCATTTTAATTATTTCCTTAATGATAAGCTTTATCCCTTAGAAAAAATTGAGATTTATCAGTCATAGCAGCGGAGCTATGGCAAAATTTTTATAAAAATTATGCATAAAATAATTTCATTCAAAGCATAAAAAGAGGACTTCCTACCATATTCTAGGAATTATCATCCTAGATTAATTGAAAGAATTTCATTATAATCATGGAGAAATTGAATTTTAATATCATGCATAAAGGATAATTTTTTTATATCAAAAGTGTTACTTTTATCATTTTTAATTTTCATGCATAGAAGTATGCATAAAGGAAAAATTTTTATATCAAAAGTGTTACTTTTATCATTTTTTAATTTTTCATGCATAGAAGTATGCATAAAGAAAAAATTTTTATATCAAAAGTGATACTTTTATCATTTTTAATTTTCATGCATAGAAGTATGCATAAAGGATAATTTTTTTATATTAAAAGTGTTATTTTTATCATTTTTAATTTTCATGCATAGAAGGATGCATAAAGGAAAAATTTTTATATCAAAAGTGTTACTTTTATCATTTTCATGCATAGAAGTATGCATAAAGGATAATTTTTTTATATCAAAAGTGTTACTTTTATCATATTGGATTTCATGCATAGAGGTATGCATAAAAGTTGAATATTTTATTATAAAAGTGTTACTTTTAGCATAATTGAATTTCATGCATAGAGGTATGCATAAAAGATATGGGAAGTGATAAGATATGATAAGATGCATGTGGATGTGGATGTGGATGTATGAATGTGGATGTATGGATGTGAATGTGGATGTGGATGTGGATGTATGAATGTGGATGTATGGATGTGGATGTGGATGTATGAATGTGGATGTATGGATGTGAATGTGGATGTGGATGTGGATGTATGAATGTGGATGTATGGATGTATGAATGTGGATGTATGGATGTGAATGAGGATGTAGATGTGGATGCATGGATGTAAATGTGGATGTGGATGTATGGATGTATGCATGTAGATGTGGATGCATGAATGTGGATGTATGGATGTGAATGAGGATATAGATGTGGATGTATGGATGTGAATGTGCATGTAGATATGGATGTATATATGTGAATGGGAATGTGGATGTGGATGTATATATGCATGTGGATGTGGATATGGATGTGTATGTATGAATGTGGATATGGGATGTGGATGTATAAATGAGGATGTGAAAATGGAGATAAGCATGTAGATGTGGATGCATGAATGTGGATGTATGGATGTGAATGAGGATATAGATGTGGATGTATGGATGTGAATGTGCATGTAGATATGGATGTATATATGTGAATGGGAATGTGGATGTGGATGTATGTATGCATGTGGATGTGGATATAGATGTGGATGTATGGATGTGAATGTGCATGTAGATATGGATGTATATATGTGAATGGGAATGTGGATGTGGATGTATGTATGCATGTGGATGTGGATATGGATGTGTATGTATGAATGTGGATATGGGATGTGGATGTATAAATGAGGATGTGAAAATGGAGATAAGCATGTAGATGTGGATGTATGGATGTGAATGTGGATGTGGATGTGGGTGTATGAATGTGGATGTATGGATGTGAATGAGGATGTGGATGTGGATGCATGGATGTAAATGTGGATGTGTATGTATGGATGTAGGCATGTAGATGTGGATGCATGAATGTGGATGTATGGATGTGAATGAGGATATAGATGTGGATGTATGGATGTGAATGTGCATGTAGATATGGATGTATAGATGTGAATGAGAATGTGGATGTGGATGTGGATGTATGTATGTATGTATGTGGATGTGGATGTATGAATGAGGACGTGATAATGAATGTATGCATGTGGATGTGGATATGGATGTGTATGTATGAATGCGGATATGGATGTGGATATGGATGTGTATGTATGAATGTGGATATGGGATGTGGATGTATAAATGAGGATGTGAAAATGGAGATAAGCATGTAGATGTGGATGTATGGATGTGAATGTGGATGTGGATGTGGATGTATGGATGTGGATATGGATGTGAATATATGATATGTGATGTGAAGGAATCTGAAGTGAAGAGATGGAAAATGATATGATTGGATGAGTACACATATAAATGAAATGTGGAATAAGTAATGTGGATTGCATGAGGGATAATGTGGAAAAATGAGAGTTAATATAGAAATTGTATTTGTAAACTGTTTGTAAATGCTGTTTGTAAATGGCTGTTTTATGTCAAGAATGCTGGGAAAGCATTTTGACCGTCTGATTAAGGTCGTGGAGACCTAACTGATAAAGTTGCAACTGCTGAGACGGAGAGTCAATGGAGGACGTCTCGCGTAGCAAGGTCGGCCGAGGTCTTGACCAGCCTCGGTTCGATTAAAATGGTGAGCTTCCGGTACGGTGGATGAGGGACCAAGGAAGCGGCCTATGAGTGAAGCGCTAGGTCACCTGCGAAGGATCCTAGAGGGTGCTGACCATACGGTGCTCGGGCTCTGGGTCGCCCAGATACCCACGCGTGCGTCGAGGAAGATATTGGAACAAGGAGTAAGAGTTGTTTTCTGGAACCGGGCATGGATCTGGTTGACTGACCTTGCTGGTCCTCAACGGATGAGTCCATGGCTCTTTTATATGGATCTGTTGGTTGATCTTGCTGATCTTCAACGAGAGTCCATCTTGATAAGTGATTATATTGTTGAGTATTATGGGCTAGGAACTATTGAAACGGCCCCTGTGTGGACAGGTGGTGAGCGTTCTAGTTGCCAATGATGCCATAGATACTCTGATGAAGGAATGATGGGAAATTATGAATCAACTGGATAATTTGGGAGATTGTGATCAGTGGTACTATGGTTTCATTAAAGGATTGTTTTAAAGTTAGCTGATGCTAAGAAAAAGGCAATTTTCATATTGGGTGTGTAAGTGGTGTGGCTAGTTTTATGTTTGCATGAAATTCCGGCTAGGGGGCCTTGGAACTCTTTTCCTTGGTACCCGGGACAAAACCTAACCAAATTCCAAATTGGATCCCATCACTACAGTGGTTGGGCGGTTGGCTAACCCATGGGATCGGATGGGGTTAGGCTGGACTGATGGATCCGTAAATCGAGACTCAATTTCTGTTATTACGATAGATAAAGTAAATCTCGGATAGTAATTGTTCTATGGATAGGAATCAACGGCTGTGCCTCCTTGGTGGGGAAAAAAGCGTTGATCCCAATGATCCAAGTGCAAGTTTCTTCCTTGATCTGACCAAGTATCTTTATAGATGCAATCGGTTCTGTTTGATCAGTAAGAGTTTTGACTACGTTAGAGTAAAAATTATCCTGGTGGAATCGCCCGTGCTTTCCGGATAAGGGAAGTTTTTCCGGGTCTGGTTTTGGAAAAACCGACGGATTAGTCTTTTGTCCGGATATCCGTGGACGAGGCCCCGAGTGTGGGACCCTGCCTCGCGCAAGAAGTGCTACTTCCGCTGCTAGTACCCCGAATCCGTTGCGCGGTGGGAACAGGGATCTCACATCCCCCCTGCATCTTTTCATCATCCAATTGCCCATATTGGAGATGCGCCATTGTCTATGCAGGATGGCAAAGTGAAGTACCTTGCAGATGTACTTCATGTACCGAACATAACAAAGAATCTGGTTTCAGTTGGCCAGATGATTGAGCAGGGTTTGCAGGTTCGGTTTAACCCTGATGGATGTTATGTTGAAGATTTTAAAGACAAGTGCAGGTTGGTTGCAAAAGGCAACAGAGTGGGCAAAATGTTTACGTTGGATGTAGACATGCCTGAGATGAGTGCTGCCCCAATCCCGACCATAGCCAAGACACCGCAAACGAACATGGAGGCCATGTATTGTGGCCTTGCGCGAGAAATTAGGAACTATAAAAAGAAAGTACACAACTTAATTCCTAAGGCAACATTCATGTGATTTGTATGCCAAATTCATGGTGGTGACGACTTAAGGTTGAGGGGAAACCACATATTTTAGGCTCGGCAAGCATAGTGCCAGCTACTGCTGCTACCATATAGATGGACAGCACAAGCAATGGATGCTTTACAGGTGGTTGTGGAGGCTTACCTAGATGATTTGTTTGGTGATACCTCGATAGCAGCTATAAATAGAAAAAGGGTCACCATCATCAAAAAGGACATGTGGCTAGTTCGTTGATATTGTGGAGATGGAGAGATACTCCTAGAGATGATAGTTGTTTGTAAATATACTAGTCGTTTGTGTAATTATATAAATATGTAACCATCAGTATATAATTTGATGAATTTGAGATGAATATTAAGACCTTTTCTCTACTCCTTGTGTTGTGCTTTTGTTCATTTTCTATCTTGTTCATTTTTTGTCTTCTTGTAAGTTTATTGCAATTATTGCTTTTTAATTGTGCACAATTGATCTTACTGTGTCAACCATAAACATATCAAGTTTAATTTTTAAACACTTAGATATAGAATCAAATGAGAAAATCATGCAAAGATTAAAAAAAAAGAAATCTGATTTGTATTACTAATGAGTACAAGGAATCCATAATTGTATCACAAAATAGAGGCTATGTTCTATTCCTCTTACTACTTGGCTCACCAAAAGCTGGAGGGGCTTGGATATAGCTGGGAGCAAAATTACCTCCCCCCGCATGCTCCCTTTGGATTGCTAAGGGATCATGTATCCCTGGCCAACCACCACAAGGTCTTATATTGCACTCCCTACTGCTCTGAGTATAAAAATTCAACTTGGATCGTTGTTGCAAGAGCACGACTTTCTCCAAGCTAGACGTTGTAGGGATAGTTTTGAAAGCAACAACTTTAGTTAATGCATTCAACTTTAAAAAACTATTTGAGCTAGTCGGGGAGCATGTCTTGTGATGATGTCATCCACCATCTGGCCAATATATTATTTCAAGGCTGAGTCTTGGACTCTTCCTTGCCTTTCGGATGTGCCGCCCAGCCTCGATGAGAACTCATCAATGTACAAGACATATTGTAAACCAAAAGTGAAAAATTATGTCAGTGCAAGTGTATGCATATGCAAGAATAACATTGGCACTACCAACCAAGTCCAAATAAATAAATAAATTTGTTTTCTTGTTTCACTCCAAACTTGACCTGGATGCTCCTTGGGGCCTGTAGAGGCTTTAGATGAAATTCTGAGCTGAGCCCTATAAGTGCCCCAGCTAAAGACTGGTGTCTAGGGCCTTGAATATGTAGATTCAAGGCCCTGAATCTATAAATTCAAGTCCCTAGACACCACCCTTTGGTTGGGGAACTTACAAGGCTTGGATCAGGCCAAGAATTTCATTTGGGTCCTCTACACGCCCCGGGGAGCATGCAGGTCAAGTTTGGAGTGAAACATGAAAATTAAATTCTTAGATTTTTTCCAAAATCCACATGCTTAGCTTCATCTTGCTCCTTCTCCAGTGGTGCCTCCAAGCCACTCCCTGGGATAGGCCTCCCTTCTTCAACTCCCACCGCCGGTATCTCGTGTTGTTCATTAGGGCCAAAAATGAAAACAAAAAGGGCCGTGTAAGGATTGGATTAACTTTCTTAATCAAAGTGATTTAACTGAAATAGTAGAGACAAATAGCTATATTAAATGCGTCTCTTTTACCTATATTTAGAGAAGAGTGTCTTTAATATGCCATCCATCACGTATCTATAGTCTTTAATTCACCTATCCTTTTGGTGGCCCTCTTACCTATTTTAGTACACGTTTTCTTAAATAAGATAATTTCAAATATTGAATACATAACATACTTCTCTCTTCCATAGGGCATGGTGCGAGTTTTTTCCTCTCTTTTCTTTCAACTTTCTTTTTTCTCTCCCTGCCTCTCTTGCTTTCTCTTTGGAACATTTTTATTGCTATGGTGACTCCAAGGGTTAATCCACACTTAAAGAAAATACACTATATCAACTTGGTACTCGACAAGTATATTGCACGTAGAGAAGTATTCATCACAAAGCTTTACATGATGAGGCTGAAGCTCAAAGGCTATGTGCAAAAGGAAAGAAACATGTAGATTTGTGGGTTCAAGGAGGTCTATGCCCTCTTAACCCATCGACTAGTAAGCCTCCATCATTTAGCATCTTGCATGATCTTGTTTGATTCATTGGGGATGGTAGACAAGGATTATTTGGATATTGCTCAATATTGAATAATCAAGCTACTATTTTACATTATCAACACATAAATATGGTTGCAACTATGCTTGTCCCTGAGGACAAGAAATATGTTAAAGGACTAGAAGACATCGGATCTCACAAAATCAACGTGTAAATGAGTTAGAAAGGCTACTTCAGTCATCTCAAGAAGAGGTAACAAAGCTTAGAGAAACTAACAAAAAATTGGAGGAACATGCACTCCAAAAACCTTGACTAAAAAGCACTCCTTTTGGATTAAGAGTGAGATCTAGACAGCTTAAAAGCGTTACATGCCTAGCCACACATGGGGGTACTAAGAAGAAATGGATGAGGCTTGCTCGAAGCTACATGAATGGTGTGGGAGGTTTTTGCTTGCATAATCCTCTAGAGAGAATTTCTATAAACAATTCTTCCATAAAAAACAATGACATGATTGAAATGCTGAAGATCTTGCAGTGTGAAGGGCTTCAAAGGAAGGTAGTCAAGGAAGTTTGCAATGACTTTCATGACTTGGTCAAGCTTGATGAGGTGGCAGAGGCATGTGACAAGGTTTTCATAAGTAGAAAGGGATACAAAGCCATATCAAATCTACTCATCCAAGGTATGATGCCTCATCATGTTTGTGTGTTCGGCTTACCCTGACCACACACCATAGCAATGACACAACACCAACAAAATTGGATATTCTAGGGTTCATAGGTGAATACAAACACATTAATGACTGTGAAAAGAAGCTAAAAAAAATAAATCAATATTCAAGTACAACATGAATAATAACATATTTAAAGATGTAAGAAGGGTTCAATCAGCCATGGTGAAGTTCTATCATAGCAGACTGTGAGGGGAATCTTATTTTTATTATCAAGCTTGATGAGGTACAAATTATCAAACATCAAAAAATGGAAAGAATCAGTATAGGGCTGGTGGATGGGGCAGGTTTTACCCATGAGTGGCACATGAGTGCCGACTTGAAAGCATTGAAGTGCATGTTTGGGGTGTGTGGTGGTCCTAGATGTGAAAACCCATGACTCTATTACATGGCAGGCATGAATAGCCTGGATTGGTACAATCCTACAATGTACAAAGCCTACAATGTACGAAGCCTCCATCCAAAGACAAGGCAACGCAAGTAATTGGTGATAAAGACCAGACCAAGGCTAAAGGAAAATCAAAGACTAGGAGCAAGGGAAAGTTAACGAAAATAGCCGAATTTATGGGTTAACCATGTATTGTGCCTGAGGATCCCAATTGGGATCCCATACTTCCTCTAAAGCTAGAGGGAGTTCACATTATTTGTACTTTACATACAGAAATTAGAATACATGATTATAAGCTATTAAAGCTTCATCTTGATCATGCTCATTCTATTTTACCATCAGAGCTATCCGATGCACGTTTAGAGCAATGTGAGATTTTACTTTCTAACATGGGCTTTCATGGTGGACATGTGAAACTTAAAAAGGATGACAAGAAATCAAGTACCACTGGTGATGTTTTGGTAGATGTGTCAATGGGAGGAGACAAAGCTAGGAGGTTCTTATCAAACTATGAAAACAAACAAGTTACATAACACTAACAAATGTTAGAAATCTTATGCCAGCACACAACTAACCACGCTAGTGATGATAAAGCTTCATCTGAGGGTCTAGATAGAGCTTGATAATTTTATAAAACTCTTACATAAGAAAATGAATGAAGGACATTATGCAAAAGTCAGTTTGAAACAATAATCAAGATGCTTGTGGAAATAGTTGGAGTTGCATGGGGGAACAAGGACATAACCTTCTACCTAGTAAGAGTTTTTGCTTCATGTAATTCGTACATTGACTAATTAATATGATATAAAATGATTATATACATGTTTTTTTATATGTGAAGCATATTTTGTTTGCACATGGCCTATACTTTGTGAGGAACCAAGGGCCTCTCGCTACATGGAATATTCAAGGCATGGAAAAACCACACTATGCCGCACGTATCAACTATTTTCATAGAACTCGACATGGTGGTGGAAAAACAAAAACAAATGAACTACAAGAGATTTTCAACACATTCTACTGAAGAAAAATGCAATGATACAATGAAATTATTAAAAATCATGTTACTTTATACAACACAAAAATAGTCACTGTTATTAATATCAATATATTATAAGCACTCATCATGCTAATAAAGCGTATATTGATGCACGATGGTGATTGAGAAGGAGGAAAAGTCAAAGTGATGCAAATTGTAATAAAAATTGTTATCAATACAAGTAGGAAAAGACTTTTAAAAAAGTCTTTTTTTTTTGCTTCAACTTGTTTGTCTTTCTCAAAGAGACTCACCTCCTTTTTGAGGTTTTCTTTGGGCAATTGTTTGCCCTTACCTTGAGTGTATGAATCCAAATGATGTAGGTTCTTATATGAAGTCATATTTCATTTTGTGTTTGATTGACAGATGGCTAGAATAAAGAAAACAACAAGAAGGGTTGGACCAAGTCCAGGATTGGCAGAGAAAGCAGTAATAGTGAAAACACATTATCAAAGCAAAAGCTGAAAAAGAGAATCAACCAGCATGTGAATGCCCTGAGAGAGATAGGGAAAGCTCATAAACATGTTGCGTTACTCATACCTAAGCTTACCTTCATGAGAGTTGTGAGAAATATGTGTGATGAATGGAATCTTGGGATGAGATAGACCGACAATGAATATGTGCCCTTCAAGAGGCTGCAAAAGACTTCATCATAGACTTTTTTAGTGATAGTTACATTTGTTCTTCCTATGCGCATAGGGTGACTCTTATATGGACAAGGACATGCATACTTGTAGGCTTATAAGAGATACAGATTTGAGAAGTTATTACATCCTATACCATTTAGTGACTCTAGGGCATTCAATATCTTGAATGTGTCACTAGCTAGAAAACCTAATGATGTAGGTATTAAGATTAAGGATCTTACGCATGATAGGGATACTAGGATTGCAGATCAATTAATGACTGAGAAGGGCAAAGAACAGATGGCTTCTAGGGAAGAAAGGAGGATTGATGAAGAAAGAATGATGGGAGATGAGTTGATGGACTTGAAGAGAATAATCTTCAAGATTTAAAGAATGTACCTGGACAACTTGTTATTCATGTGAAAGATTTTTCTAATGGTGCAAAGTTTCTTGATATAGAGCCTTTAGATACATACATGCTATTAGAGAGAAATCGAGAAATAAATGATGCTGTGAGCTTGATATCTCTCAAGTATGTAGGCTATTGTTTTTGAAAAACTTTCTACTGATTTGTTTTTTCTTCCAAGATAAATTCCTAATTTATCCTTTTATTTGTTTTTTTGTAGGCTTCTTTTGGCCACCCTACCCCGAGAGGCCTGTTATCCTTTTTTTTGGCCACCCTACCCCGAGAGGCCTGTTATCCTTTTTTTTTGTTAGACCCATAGTCTATCTTTTTATGTAAGAGAAACAAGCACCAATTTTAGTAGACTGGAAGAATGGTTGAGGAGATGTGACTTTGAAAAGGTATAATATGTAATTGTACCTTATAATGAAATGTAAGTATTTTATTTTAAATATGTTTTACTTTTATACATCTCTATCAATTGTTTTTTTCTTTTCTCTATTTTGTAGGAGCCATTGGAGTGTACTAATTGATATCAAGAAAAGAAAGACATATTTCTTGAATTTCATGTTTGGTATGCATGGAGAAGCCAAATTGTAAGTTTTTAATTTTAATAGAGATTTTGTTTAAGATTAAATTTGTATTAGATTAAATAATTTATGCATTTTGTTATTTTTTAGGGCATCTAAATGCATAATAATCACATTAGAAACACTCCATCCTCCACTCCTCAACAATAAAACTCCACATCCATTTTTTATTTTGCTTGTAAGTTATAATACTATAAATGATAAAGCTTTAGTTAAAAGTCTAAACAAGAACTATCATTGATAAAGGTTCCATTACAAACTGATGGAAGCTCATGTGGATGAAGAGTGGTCAAAACACATGGAGATACATGAAATCAAAATTTTCAATTAACCATTTCAAAAAGAGTAGCTATGAGTATTTTCAATAGAAACATCAAAAAGAGTAAACTTTCGCATCCTACTAATATATACTAAGATTTTTGTCATAATTTTTTGTAGTTCATGACTTCGTGTTATACAGACATACATTTGGTGGGTGAGAGGAAAAAAAACCAGATTATTTCTCGATAGTCGTGTGGATCTTTTTTTGCAGATCCAAATTCACCACCACCATCAATCCCACCTATGATGAAAAAGAAACCATCAAAAAAGAAATGACCTATGATGTCTCCATTGAAATTCGGGAAGAAGAAAACGACAGATGCAAAGAAGGGAAAGGCTTCTTGAAAACAAAACAAAAAAATCTAAGGAAAAAGAAGCCAAATCAAAGAAAACATCCAAGAAATGGGAGTCCAAGCCGAATAAGGAAGGCGAAGAGGCCAAGGCTTCTATGGACACTCACCATCCAAAGTCGATAGTTTTTCTGTTCTCATACATTGTAACGAACCAATTTGTATAAATACCATTGTAATAAATATATATATGAAATTAATATTGAGTTTAGTTTCTCATTTTACATTGGTTATCTTGTCTTAATAATGTTGAATAACTATTTTACAAAATTAATCAACAAGACAAGATAGATGAGTGAAAAATTATATTGTATTAAGAAAACTTCAAGATTATAGGGGGCAAACATTTCATGCAACTAAAAGTATTTTCGAACCTTCTTTCCACAATAATACCATCTATCTTTAATTCTTAGTCTGATAGTATCGCATCTAATAGAAACTCCAAGGACGTACGCACATCCCTCAATCTTTATTTTGTATTTATAGTAGGGAAGACTTTATTGTCATCATCACTCAAGTTGACTATTAGGTCATATTGCACAATTATTTCCTCTGAATCTAATGGCATCCAGGGCCCTCTACTCTCTTTCCATCGTCTCTACCCTAAGCTAATGCACAAGGTTTATCGAGAGATGTTATATGCCATCACAACAGATTCAATGCAACCATTACATTTTATAAGATCACCCCTATGGATGACTTCATTCACTTTCCGTTCTGCTCTAGCTACATTATCCAAGTTAGATATAGGTGTAGATAGCCACATTGCTTTTGTCCTCTTTATGTTTGCTTCTCAAAAACATGCCATAAATACATGGAGAGGTATAAACCATGATAGCCTTATCCTCTTAGAAATCTTTCTTGCTTTCATAAACTTTTAAATATCCAAGACAATCTTAAATTTAAATGCTCATAGAGTGCCTTTGTCTGGAAAGTCCCAATCTAATGAATTTAGGCTTGGTATAGCCAAACTCTCTAGTCTTCCATAATCTTCTGGTCTTGTAGGTACAATCTACATAGCATTGTATAAAATATTTGTTTATTAATGAAAATAATACTTTCCCAAGATCAGCATCATGCATGGCTTTGAAAGTCCTAGTGAATAACTCCACAGGTTGCCACTCAATGCTTGCTGATGGTGGATAAACATCTATCACATATACAACACATGTGAATAAACCTTAGAATCATTAAAAAAAAATACAAAAAATATCTTACAATGTGCTTGCAATGCAGATGCTGGAGTAGAAGGATGCATGTGCATGTCGTCATGTACACATGTTACACCTTTCCTTCCACACCCATCTTTTGCTATCTTGAATTCCAAGATACATCCCTTCCAATGGTATTGTACTAAGCCTCTTCTTTTCCTGTTTATCCTATGAAGACCTTTGCATAATGGTTACATAGTCACCCAATATTTTAATTCGAAGTTTATACCTTTCAACACACCCTGATGATCATCTTTAACATTATGAAGAATGCATGATGAAATGGCATTAGGAGTGCGCCTCGATCTAGACTATTGTCTCAACATTGTCAGATGATGAATAAAGGAGAGGATGATGGAAAAAGATGACTAGAAAGAGGTTCAATCATGGTAGATTAAGGAATTTCGAATGCAATTACTCATTTTGGGGGAGACCTAAATTTTTAATTTTTAATTTTTAAAGTACTGGCATTTGGCATGTGAGAGAAGGCCCTTGAAGTTGGAACCCACTAAAGTGATGTTAAAATAGCTATGCCGTATCACATTAAAGTGGTGATAACCCACTAAAATAGCCAAAATTAGTGAATTTCTACCATCTAACTTGAAATAGAAATTTGTAGGAGGATCATTTAACATCAACTATATCTCTTGTCTAAGAAAGGCTAGAGGCCAATTACTCTCCATGTTGGATGAAATTGTATCATGGTCCTCCCAATGAACAACCACACCTACCTTAGTAGAGTGTGTGGGATCCCGTAAATCTTGATCTAAAATTAGCCAATCACCTCTTAAGAGTCTCCATCTTCTATACCTGAGATGCATACATAACGTCTATCGAAGCAATGAAGTACATATTCATCGAAACTAACAACATTAACAAAACTATGTTTTTAGCAGTCATGTTCATTCTAGTTATATTCATCACAACTCACCTGAAGGTGATATCCAGCGTTGTGAGTCTCCACTTAATTGTATCCAGCTTTGTGAGTCTGCACTTAATTGTTTCATCGTGACAAGTTCTCTTTGTATTCCATTGATCACCCAAGAAAAGTGTCATCCAACCATTAGTTGGACTTTTGCAAGCATAGGTGATTTTAGTTTTCTTTAGTTCTTCACAAGATGCAAAACAATAGACAAAGCAATCTAAAGGAAAAAACTAGCTCAAGTGGACATCTTTTGAGATCGTGGATGGTTTCATTGCAGTGTGAACATTAGTTTGAGAGCTTTAGCCTGGAAGCTTGAATCTGGTCTAAGCTAGGACATGGCCAAGATTAGACAAGGAAAGGGAGTGGTATATTCTACAAAGAGGCAAAATTAGCTCCTTCCGTAGGTAGACTACACAATGAGTCATAAAAATAGATTTTTTTGGTAGCCAAACAACTCTCTTTCTTGTTTTCTTACATCAATATACCAATCTCAGCATAGAGAACATTGATTTTTCCACTTAGACACTCCATAGACTGCCACTCTTCCAATGTGGAAGGATACAAAGCTGGAAAACATCATGTGTTTCAAAATAAAAAAATAAAAACAACCATATTGATTTAAAAAAATACCTTATACTCACTTTTTGGCTTGTGCCTTGGAACTTTATTATCTAGATGTAAGCGGACTTGTTTGTGCAAATATACATTGTGAGAGGAATCTAGAGCCGAGTTCAAACATGATGTATAGGTAGATGTAATGTACATAAGATGGTGTCAAGTGGATCCTAGGTGGTAAAAGTGACGCGTGGCAAAGCATAGTGGAAATGCGCAATCTCATGTGAAGAAAAAAGGAAAGATTATGGGCAATCAACGATAGTGGGTGGTGCAACTTTCTAGAAGAAATGAGGTGGTGAAGTGTTGATGAAGGGAATAAATGGAGACGTGATTTTTTTTTTAAAGAAGGAGGGGAGTGAGGAGAAGAACTATAGAGAGGAGGTTACCTCCAGACAAGAGGTCTTACAGATTTTGAAGGTTGAAGAGTGAAGATCAGTAGAGTGGGAGTGGAATTGGTTGAGTCAGAGTAGAGGGTGTGCTAAGGGACTAGAGAATCAGCTAGGAATTTGCTACACTAGTATCTTTATGTGGCATCTCTGTTAGAGACTCGGCCTCATTTGAAACTAGCCAAACTATAGCTGATGTCTGCCAAATGTTTTGTGTGTGTTTGGAGAAAGAAATATTGTTTATGCTAATGGTTTAGTGTGGTTTGAGGTTGTGAGTGAGAAGATGTTTTAGTGAGAATTATTGCTATTTGTAAAGGATGCCAAAGGTGTTTGGTGCTTTCTTCTCGTATTTTTTGGCCCATGTCTCAACAGGATGTTGAGACACTGATGTGTTTTTGATCTATTTGAATAAGTCAGAGAGTTTGGATTGAATCTATTATGAATGAATGCAAGGTTTTTTTGATTTGATGTTTTAGTTGTGGTGAATGTGTTGCTTTGATTGAGTTCATGGAAATGGGACACTTGTGAGTGTTATTTTGATGTTTGGGGAGATGATGCTGAGTTAGATCTGACTCAGTCAACATCAGATGAGAAGATACAAAGTTAGAAAAGGTTGGCAAATGTAATTAGCTAGAGGTGTAGAGGTTGGTTGGGCATCAAATGTAATCAGCTGGAGGTGTAGAGGATAAGTATTGGTTTATCAAGATTGAAGGGAAGTGATTTTGAGTCAGGTCTGATAGTCCAAGGACTATCAGTAATCAAATAGACTAGTTGGTGGGCTGAATGGTGATTCGTACTTAGCTATGAATTAGGAGAGTCCATAGAATTGGATCCTTACAAGGTTTGAGTTTTTTGAGGGTCTAAAAAGTGCCAGAGAACGCAGAGGAGAGGAAGTTTGATTCAGTTGAGAGTCCATAAAATTGGATCCTTGCAAGGTTTGAGTTTTTCGAGGGTCTAAAAAGTGCCAGAGAACGCAGAGGAGAGGAAGTTTGATTCAGTTGAATCAGCAGAGGAGAGGAAGTTTGATTCAGTTGAATCAGCTGAGACAGTTCAGTCCGTAAAGTCAAATTTGACCCCACTGTAGAGTCCATAATGTTATATCTTTATGAAATTAGAGTAGCCTAAGAGTTAGGGAGTGCAAGAGGACACATAAGTGAAATTTTCTGATTTAGTCAATTGGGTCTGTTTTGGAAAGTTGAGTCAGTTTTAGTCAAATTTAGTCTGACAGATGTCCCAAAAGGTCAACAAATACAGTAGAGGGGGGTCAGTAAAATGTTTAGTTAGATCCTGGGTTTAGAGGTTTTAGGTTAGGTGATCATGAAGGATATTAAAAGAATCGGGAGGACTCATATCGAACTGGGGTTAGTGGTGTTAGTCTTCTTAATCGGTTTACACAGAGGATGTATTAATTTGTTTGATAGGCCCAAAGAGAGGAGGATAAGATATGATTTAAAAACATGAAAGATTCTGGAGATTGGGGAAAAGTTGAAGTCCAAGAGAAGAACAAATTCAACTTCTTTTGATAGTTATGATGATTATTCTACTGGTTCCTCAGATGAAACGGATGGGGAATGAGCAATGGATCAAATCACTATTTATACTAAAACTCCTAAAATTCCCAAAACTTCCCATGTGGGATTATTCTCAAGCCCACTCCCACACTCACCCACAACTTGGAACTCTCTACAAGAGCCCTAAATAAGAATGTCAAGTCTCTTGTTTTCGTGCTTCCATCTTTGTGTTGCATCCTTGCATTGATCACCACTCATCACGCAACATTCCCCCCTTCCTATTTTGCGCACGTCCTCGAGCACGTAGATGCCAAGGAAGAGTAGAATCTCCACTGCAAGTAAAATGATAGGTGGTTTGTTTTTTTTTTGAAAGCAAAGTACTGAAGACGGTAACAAAACAAGCAATTTTACTGAATAAGACATGGCAATAAACATCCAATTAGCTAGAGGAAGGAAACATTGAAGTAGTGTAGAGATTGAATAGGTTAGTTTAAGCCTTAATAATTACTACCTGCAGCTAACTAAAGTAAAGAATGTTTTATGCCAAATGTATTGTTCTTTTCCTAGAAGGCAAAAGACAACAGTTAATCGAGGGACTATCAAGTAGTATACCTAGCCTATGCTAAGTCAAAGATGTCAGTTCAACACTAATAAATCAAACATAATTATGTAGTGGCAGACTCTTGATATTGCTTAGTGTTAAGGTTTAATATTTTAAGCACAACGGCAACCATCCTGGATTAAACAAGCATTTCTTTTGGTGCCTTTCTGTTTGGGAGGACAGGGCTCCCGCGGTATGGCTATTCCTTACTACACAAGGCATTGGTCTGGGAAAGGTATAGACCTCCCTCGCCTACCATGAATAACAAGGCAATAGGCCACAAACATATACACTTTTCTTTTATTTTTTTCATGCCAATTTTTGTTATGGAAGGTTTATTAGATTGTCCCTAAGCAATGTCCTAGTAAGGGCAAGATATCCACTGATGGTCCTATGATTAATTTAGTCTCTTTGTCCTAGGTTTGGAACTCTACCTTTAGCACAAAACACTAATTACTTTGTATTGCTAAACGGGTAAAAATAATTACGGTCAAACTTACACTAAAGCCACTAGAATGCTATCCCTACTCTAGACTAAAGGAGATGCATATTGCCATGCTCAGTAAAGTGAAATTTATAAACAATCAAGCAACAAGAAAAATACAGCAAACATTAGAGACTGGCATGAGTTCACCTATTTCTGTTAAAGCGCTGGTTGGTGAAGAATTGTTTGCACTTGATTGTACGACTGTCAGTTGCGGAACTGAAGCGAAAGATGTAGTTTGGTGCTTGTATCTGTTTTATTCTGACAAAACAAACTAAACATAAAGAAAATTAAAAAGATAAAAAATAAAAAACATTGGTGCTAAACACCGGATTTGGCCGAGGGGAAAAACCTAATGGGAAAAAGTGCCCTGGCTTCTAGTTCTTATTAAGAGAGTACAAGTGCTAGTCTTGCACTGGGGGTGGATGTATGTCTGCATTCTCAAGTGGGTGGACATCAATAGCTTCAGGATGTAAAGATAACCCAGAACGTAATCCTACCCATGGAGAAGATGGCAAGGGAAGAAGTGCATCTTCACTAACATATGGTATGAGCATAGTAGGAAGGCTAAAGAGGCACCTATGGTTTTGAAACCGTTCTAAAGACTCACTCACATTGAGCCAAAACTGACATGTAGATTCATGGGGAAGAAGAACCTGCAAAATGGGAGGGTTTAGCAAACGAAGGGTGTCTTCACGCCATGTTTGAGCTCTTTCCTCTTTCGGGAGTCTTTGTTGGTTGGGTCCATGTTGCGGCATCATAATTGCCCAGAGATTATGTCGTTGAGGTATGACCCCCATGATCTGCTGCATCATACCAGTGCCATAGCGACGGAAGTATGTGCGACATTGCCAACATATATGGGAAGCATTCCCCAATACCATACGAGCACAGTCACACGGCAGTGTGGAAACGGATGATGTTGCTAGTAGTATAACTCCACAAATTGTCTTCCACAGCAATCCTCACCCACTGGGGCATAAAAGTATCAAGAGTGCGTTTGAAATGGTGCAATGTTGTAGCCCCCTTGCATTAGGGAAAAAGGGAGCTCATTTTGGGACCCTGTAAGAAATTCACTATTTTTCGATTTATTTCTCTCCTAAAAGATCTCAAAAATAATAAAATATGGAAACGTGGCTCAGAACTGTCAGTAAGAACTACTGAACTGTCAGTTCAGAAAAGAATAAGATAATCTTTTATCTAACTAACACGATTTTGCATTAAATATCTCCTTAATTTTTTTTGTTTCTCGAAGATTCCGCATCTCTTTTGACGACGTGTGCAGGCCTCTCATAAAGAATCCATCACTGAACTTAATGATTATATGGATACCGCCACACTTCCACAATTCATGTTATAAAAAGACTATGAGATTGACAAGCAAACTTTGCAACCTCAGAAGCACAAAAAATGGCCGATACTAGTGAGTTACAATCTCAGCAGAAGCGATTACACCATCTTCACATCGACTTAGAAGAACAATATGCTCCAGCACAAAAAAGACGAAAGGATACGGTGCTGAATGCTCAACCAATAGGAAAATATGAGAAGAGAAGGGCTCCAACATATTGACTTATGGTGTGATGGAAGTATATATCCAAAATGTCTAGTAAAAAACTCTACACCTCCATTTGTCAATCCAACCACACTACTGAGGTTTGCGGGCGATGGACAAAATGGACTTCTTGGTTATATTTCAGCACAGTCTGCATTTGCAGAAACATATAAAACAATGTACCTACAAGAAAAGGGGGCCAGGTTTCAAGAGATAGCTATTCGTGCAAAATTAGAGCAGCAGTTGTAGAATGAAATTGAGGAGCATTCAAAGAGTAAAAAAGAGTTGACAAGATCAAGAAGGAAGAGAACCGTGCTTGGAGACAGACAACGAACCAGGAAGATTAAAAACATTGCAAATTTGAAGGCTGGGACTGGTGGATGCAAGCGAAGAATTCAGGAAGCAAGGTTAGTTTGTAATTTTTTATTTTTTATACTAAAAAATGCTCTCAAATGACCAACAGGATTGGAAGTGTTGAATAATATAGGCATATTGTGTTATTACTATAGGAAACTATTGGAGCCTACAAAAGAAAATATGGATCCCAACCTTCTTCCAGTTAAACAAATGAAAGGATTGCTTTCTTGTGGTGTAGCAAAAGATTTGATTGAAGAAAAAAATACAAAACAATCAAATGCAATGCTGTAGAGGACTTTATATCCAATAATCAAGTTGATGGTACTACAATCCAAGAGGCTCTTGATGTTAGTGGAGTTAGCAGGAAGGGATATAGTTCGATTTTCCATGCGATATCCTCAACTTTGAGAGATCAAAGGATTAAACGAGTTTTACTACCAAATCTAGCAAAACAGTGTGGAAGATAAGAGGTCATTTGAATGAAAGCATGGATGAGTTTATTGGACAATATATCCATATTGAAGAAATATTTCATGGTGGTAAAGGAACCACTGTGTATGACCCTTGGAACAATATATTTGTAGATCTACAACAACTTCAAAGAAGAATGGTCGAGTTTTATGGAATAACATTTGAAGAGTGCAAAGGCATTTTGAAATTTGTTATCAAACTAGATGAGTGTGAGGTTGTAAAGGAAAAGAAAATGGAAAGGATTACTATCACATTGATGAATGGAGCACTTGATACATCATTGACTGAAGCGACGAGTTCAAAGTATTTTAGTGTGCAGTCGGAGAAACACATATGGTGGTTGGGCTCGTTCCAAGTATGATCATTTTTTATTTCGTACTTGATTTTAGTCAATGTTTTCAAATCTTTTATAGTAAGACTTTTGTTTTGTATAATCACAGGTAAAGACACAAGACCATGAAACACTAGATTGGGTGTTTCACCACACGGAAATACCAAGAATAATTAAAAGACAAGTGCAAGGAGAGAATCTCCATGTTGCAGGAAAAGGTGATTTTCAAGTAGAGTGGCACATGGCGGGGGATCTTAAAACACTTAAGTGCATGTATAACGTTAGTAAAGGAGGTAACTCAAAGTCTCTTTGTCTTTACTGCAAAGAATCAGCTCAAGTAATGGATTCCAAATGGTGGAAGAGAGCACCTAATAGAGATAAAGTTGACCCTGACTTCAAGGCCATTCTTGACATTCCACTATGTAATGTTCACATATGCACATTGCATGCTCTATGTCGAATTATTGAGAAATTGGTATTTTTGTATATTGGATTTGCTTGGAAACTCCGTCCCAAAAGAAATAGAAAGGATGCTCTTCATGCATTGGAAAAAGTGTTATCCGATATAGGTCTGCATGGAGGTGATATTCATATCACAAAGGATTTTAAAAAGTCTACCAACGGCAAGGAGGTACCAATCAAGCCCTCTATTGGTGGTGTTAAGGCAAGAAGATTCTTGTCTCGACCCAAACACAGTAGTAAGCAAGTAAGGCAAGGTAGAACAGTTTCAAGGATTAGTTATGGATTGTGGAAGCAAGTCCATAATGCCGTGAAAGATCATGAGGCAGATGGGGAAGCACGAAATGTGAAGGCAAAGGTGTGGAGGTCTCTTGATCAACTCTTCATGTTCTGTGACAATGTAACATGGACAAAGAGTGATTACAAGAACTTTGAAGAGGCAATTAAACATTTTGGGAAGTCAATGAAAGACGCGTGGACAGCCTGCAATATAACTCACTACATGGTAAAGTGATGTCTTCTTCTTTTACTTAAGTGTGATCCTCTTTTCTTTTATAACTTACTATGCATTCTTATGTCTCTGTGAAAACAGCATATCATCTACAACCACCTTCCCTATTTTGTCAAAAAGTATGGATGCCTAGCAATTTGGTCTACCCAAGGCATGGAGAAGTCTCACTACATGGCACGTAATGCATTTTTCAGACAC
Source organism: Cibotium barometz (assembly GCF_041138505.1). Lineage (NCBI taxonomy): Eukaryota > Viridiplantae > Streptophyta > Polypodiopsida > Cyatheales > Cibotiaceae > Cibotium > Cibotium barometz. The sequence goes on along the minus strand of NC_141077.1, from coordinate 50,612,926 downwards.
ACACAACACTATGGAGGGAGTCAAAAGGCAAATAGTCTGAAGGAAGTCTTCCAATGGTTTTACCGAGGCATTCTACAAAGGCTGCATGCTAAAAGAAAAGTTGCTAGTTCCAAAGTCAAGCTTGCTTTTATTCTAGCCCAAAAGCAAAGATGAAGACAAACTTTGGACAATTCAATGGCAGCAGAGAGACATAGACAATGGAGGGATTCGAAGATATTTAGAAACCATAAATGGACAAGTAAACATGAATAGCAGTTTGTAACTTATTGGTGTTATGTCCACATGTTTTCAAACTCAATCAATAGATTTTTATTTTGTGGAACAAGTGACTCTTGGTGTTATGCCTATATGTTTTGAGACTCCATCAAAAGTATTTCTTTTGTGAAACATGTGATCTATATTAACAAGCATCAATACATCCATGAGCTACACACAAAAAATTCAATCAATACTACTTAATTATGCTAGACACACTACTGATCCTTACCAATAAGGTACTGAGTGTCAAACGCTTTTAGAAGCTACTGAGTGTGGGAAGAGTACTGAAGTGTCGTACGGTGATGGGACAAATGCAAAAGGGTACTGATCGTCCATACGGACAAGGAACTGATGAGGATCAAAGACTTTGTACAAATCAGTTCAACTTCAACATAATGTTTGTGCTATATTTGATGACTAAATCCTATTACTCCCAAGGCCTGCCAGTTGGAACTCTCTTTTTGAACTTGATTGGACTCTTTTTCTTCCTTGTTGGCTTGATGTCGACTTTCTGTTTATCAATGCTTGCCTCTGTTGCTTGTCTGAGAGGGGTATCCTTGTCTTCAGCTATCTCCACGTGTTCTTCTTCTTGGATTGTGTGCCCTGATGCAATCATGGGTGGCTCTCGAAACCTTATGAGCTTGTGTTTTCCATAGCCCTCTAGACATTTGGGCTCCTTAACACCACATGCTAATGCATAAGAAGTGTAAGACAAAAAGTAAGAAGCCCTAGAGGCCTGCTTATTCACATAATCCCCAAATATATCTATGGCGGACAACCTCTCTATTAAAATGATCTTTTCCTTTTGCCATGGAAGATCATGTCCACCTAAAACCCTAGACAAACATTTAAAGAAGTAAACAATGGCTTCTCCATTGTTGCTCAACTGCCTATGGTAAATCAAGATCTTAGCACTGCCTAGATCATGAATATAATGAGCTAGGCTTGACATTTTGCCAAACCCAGTTGGCCTGCTTCCACTTGTTCTCTAGAGGAATGTGTCATCCTCAATTTGTAGCTGCCATGTATCAAAAGATTGGAGTGAGACAATAATACATAACTACAAAACATTTAAACACAAGATAAAGTATTTGATTTGAAGTAATAATATCATACCTTCTCATTTTCATCAGCAACAAGAAGTTCATCTTTCCAAAGATTTATTCCTCTCCCCTCCAGTCCAGCCTCTTCTTTAAGCTTTTCCTTATGAAGTGCTGAGAGATTCATAGCTTCCTGGGTGAGCTGGAAGACAGCTTCATCTGGCTCTTGGAAATTTTCAGCCTCTTTGAAACAAATAGTAAGGGCCTCTGTAGGATCAAAAGTTGTTTCCAAAGCCAGCAGTGAATGGTCATCCTCTATGCCAACCTCCTTGTCAAGCCTTGAAGCTTGGGCAATAAGGGAAATGGCATAGTCCTCCCTCAAATTGAACATACACTCTATATCATGGAGGAAAACATAATCTCTACCACCAATCAAGACACCTGGAAGCATGGGCACTGCATAGTTGCTACTCTGAACATCAAAATCTTCAACTGGCTGTGCTGCCCTAAGAGTTTCAGTCCTCAGTTGAACAAGGTCAAGAGCAGCCACTTGCAGCCCCTCATCCTTGAGGTTGATATCTTCTTCCTGCTCTGCCATATCTGTTGCCACAGGAATATCCTCTTTTACCTCTGCTACAGATATATCTTCTTCTTCAGCCTCCTGCCCTTGCTCTTCTAGAGATTACTGATGGAAGACAATGTACATAAGGAATGCCATGTTTTCCTCAAGCACTCTACACTTTCTGGTGTGCAAGTTACAGCTGAATTTATATTCCTCAGGCAGGCTGTCAAACCTTCTATTCACATGGTACCTCAGCCTGTCAATGGAGACAATATGATTTATATGCACAAAAACCTTTTCACCTTCCACAATCCTTCCTTCCTCTATCAGTTGTTTGAAGGTATCCCAATGGTCGGAAAGAAAATCTCTGTGATGATCCAAAACAGAGCTCATAGTGAACTCCTTGTTGAAAATACTGTGGTATATGTGGAAGTTCCTCTGAGCCTTGCACTTGTGAAGAAAGTCAAATAGGAGCAAATCTGGAAATTTGTCCTCTTCTGGTTCCCTTTCTTTTGAAAGGGAAGACTCACCTTTCTGCTCTAGTCTCTTGCTTTTGCCTGAACAAAAATTTATATACCATGATTTCTATATGCTGACATATGCAATCAGGTAATGTATAGGATATCACCAAACAACTCTCTTCATGAGCACACATGAATCACCTGGTGATTGCTGTGGTCTGAGTATAGCAGCAGAAAAGTCCAGCTTTCTCTTGAAAGGAGGGGCCTGAGAATCAACTGTTCTAAAGCAAAAACTTTTCTCATCATCAAGAAAGAAATCCCCAGGGACATAGAAAGCAAAACAATGAGGAAACAGTGAAAACCAAAAGGGACACAAGAATTTGCAACAAAACGCGATGCAGAACCATTTGAAAAATGTCAAGTACTCTCCTTGCATTTTGTTGCAAATTCTCCATTTCTATTGACATCCATCTCCAAATGCTAGGGACATCTCACAATGTTCTGGACAGTAAATGACACAAGGAGGAATTCCCTAGGGCAAAAGAGAGCAAAACAAAGAGGAAGAAACAAAAACTGAAGCTAATATCAGAATTTATAGGAAAACGCGATTTGGACCATTTGGAAAATGTAAAGCACTCTCCTCGCATTTTGTTGCAAAATTCTAAGTCCTATTCATATCCATCTCTAATCAAATCCTAGGGTGATGTTCCAGATTCCTAGGCACTCGGATTCAAGAATTCTATAGATGGAAGAAATATATATCAGAAAACATTGAAAAGGGTATAGATCTCTGACCTTTCTTTTCCTCTTCCATACTGTTGGAGTTGCCCTGGTGATTCTCTTGCTTTCTTCCAAACTTGAGCTACAGCACAGGTAACCTGGAGATCTGGCAGTGGTAGTAGTCTTCAGACAGGTTCCAGAGTGGATGGAGTGTGTTGGGTAGGAAGTGATCAGAGGGGGAAGGAAAAGGATGATGGAGGGTGCTGGTAGGGATGGAAGACGGGGAGGGAAGGGTGTTAATGGATCTGATTATGAAATCATGATTGGCACAATTTCCAAGGCAAAAAGTGACTTTCACACGTGTTAAATTTAAAATTCCAAAAGATCTCAGTGGGACCCACACGTGTTAAAAAACGACTACATTTCACACGTGTGGTATTTAATAGCTCCTTTATTTGTATTTTGCAATAATCTACTCTCCTAACTCAGTTCTCTTGCATCTCTACCTCCCTACTCTACACCATCAGCATCCACACCAGCATAGCAGAGGTTCATCCCCAGCACAGGATACTCATCATCAGCACAGCACACCTACAGATAGCTTCCAGGTCAGTAAGACACACTATTTCCTTCTCTTCTTGTTTAATAGTATATTAGGGGTAAGGCACTGATTGATGTGGTGTATGTTAGATATTATGATAAATATTATATGCACTTCTTAGATTTTTTCCACTGCATGTAGAAGCAGGAAGACTTTTTATTTGTTCTTGTTGAGTGAGAGCTTGATCACTTCTTGCTTTCTATAGACTCAATCTATGTTGCACCAAGCTGTATACACACTGAAATGACTAAAGGCATGCTCCAATATGCTGCCTCAAGAATTTGCAGTAAAACGCGAGGAGAGGGCTTTAGAAATCTCAAACAGCCCAAATCGCATTTTGTTGCAAATTTGAAACTGCTTCTTCATCCACCCCTTTCATTGTGATTTTGTATCTTTCTAGGCTATTCAAGGCTGCATACTCCTTGCATAAACTCAATCCATATTGTTTATAGTTGTAAAGACAGAGAATTCACTGTAGGAATGCAATAGCATGTTGTTTCAAGTATTTGCAGAAAAACGCGATGATGAGCTGTTAGAAATTTCAAATTATCATAATCGCGTTTTGTTACAAATTGTTCAATTTTGCTTTATCCAATTTGTCATTACCTTCTTTTATCATTCCATGTTCTCCATGGTTGTAATCTTTTTCCATTGCTATGTATGCAGCTTTTCATTGTGATGCCAAGAACCAAGGCAACTGCAAGGATGTCTGGTAAGGGGCCAGGGCTTGCAGCAGCAGCAGCAACTGGGGCTGATATCAAGGAATCTAGTGTGCCAAAGGGAAGAGTTGCACATGGCAGGAAGGGGAAGCTAATGAGCATGCTGCAGCAAAAGTCCAAGAGGTTAAAACATTCTGTAAGTGTGCTAAAGGAGATCAGGAAACAACAAAAAGCTATAGGCTTTGCAATCCCCAAGGCACCTTTTAAGAGGCTAGTGAGAGAAATTTGTGATAGCTGGCACCTTGGTTTCAGGTGGAACAGGACTGCCATTCTTTCCTTACAGGAAATGGCAGAGGATTACTTGGAGAAGTACTTTGAAGATGCAATGCTTGTAGCAGCCCATGCTCACAGGGTAACTCTGATGGCCAAGGACTTCAACACATTGTCTAGAGTGAGATGGAGGTATGACAAGCTGGTCCATCCTGTGGAATGGCAGGACATAAAAATGAGAGACATATTATTAATTTTACCTACAAGGAAATTGAAGGTAGACAAGGTGAAGGTTGTTGAAGTGACCCACTCAGAGGGAAAGCTGCTTATAAGGAGTCACTGAAGCAGCAAATAGAAGAATCCAAATCTGCTATAGATGTGGAGACTGTACAGATGGAGCTACAGATACATAGAAGGTTGCAGGAGCTGGGCCCTGACATAGTTGTCCATATTGAAGATGATTTTTCAGAGAATAATTTTGACTTGACAAAAGCATGCTTGGCAGCATTGGCTCATAAGAATGAGTATTGCTTAGATACTATCATTTTTGCAATGCTCTAGTAAGTGTCTTTTATTTTACATTTGTTTGCAAAACAATCCTTATTGTACCTCCTCCCTTACACCTTACCCTAATTATTGTTTTGTCCAATGTAGCATGATGAGAAGCTAGTTGAACCATGCTGTACAGCATACAGTTCATATTATTGATCCTGCAATTTCCTTCAAGTTAAGAGATCCAAAGGAAACTCCCATGGATATTTCCAATTGGTTCAGACACTGTGATTTTGATCATGTTGATATTTTGCTACTTCCATATCATAACAAGTATGTGGGTGGCTGCTTCTTTTGGGATTTTTCTTCAAGATTGAGTACTCTTGTAGCCTTTGATTTCTTAATGCTTTTTTCCTTATGCAGTGACCACTGGAGCTTTGCTTCTATTGACATCCAGCAGAAGCAATGCTTTTTATTCAACTCTCTTAGAAACACACACAGGGAGGTGAAATTGTAAGTGGTTTGTGTGCTATTTTTAACTTTAAACTTCATTATTTGGATTTAATGCACACTAACTGAATTATATGTATTGCAGTTGTATTAGAAGACTTCTAGATGCATTGGATCACTGTCCTCCTAATGTCAATCTTCTAGATGCATTGGATCACTGTCCTCCTAATGTCAATCTTTTGGATTCAATAGAGCCAATAGATTTAGAGGTAGAAAGTTGTTCCCTCTACTGATGTCTATTTCATGCTATGCCTTTGAACTTATTGAATAATTTTATTTTGTTCAGATATTAACAGTTTCTAACATATCTTTCCAACTATCCAGACACCACAACAAAATGATTCAAGTAGTTGTGGTGGCTGGAGAGTGCTGATTAGTGCCAAATATATACTTTCAAGCTATTTTGAGATAGGACAGCCAGAGCTTGTAAGAAAAAATAATTTTCATTTAGCTTCAAAAAATTTGATATTGGTACAAAGTGTTCTAAATCATCATATCTCATTGCAGATGAGAGAAGATAGCTTCAGCTCGAACTATGTGTATAGTTTCAGAGCTGATATAATTTGGAAGTTTTTGAAGTATGCCTCCCCCAAACCTATTGAACCAGCTACTGTCGAGTTGGGTGACAGATCTAAAGTCCGAGAAGGTGTCATACACCTTGATGACACAGATGATGCAGATGTGGTGTCACAGGAACAAGGACCTAGTGTTGATAAGGAGAAGCCACAAGAACAAGGACCTGCTATTGCTGCTGATGTTATTGAGGAGATGATGGAGCAGCAGCAAACAGATGCTCCAGGGGCAGTAGAGGAGACAATGGAGCAGCACCAAGAGACTGTACACGACAGGATGGAGCAGCAGAAAATAGATTCTCCAAATAAAGATGATACAGTGAGCTTGGACCATGTAGAGCAGCCTCTAGATCAGCCTGTAGATAAATAGAAAATTGTTGTCAAGAATATGTTCTACATATATAATTAAACACTTCTGTACAGAATTTTACTTTATTGAATATAATACCTTTGTTTATGGAGTCTGTGTTATCTCAATTTTTAAATTTTCAATGTCTGCATTTTATTGAACTCTCTCTTCTTTTGAGCACTTGCAAAAAAGCAATATGAAACAATAGGGTAAAGTAAACTAATAGCAGTGCTTAATGAGACTAGGATAAGTCACATGGTATACCTTCTTATTGTTGTAGATAAATAAAAAGTCCTTTGAAATAGAACCTTCTGTCTCAAATAGAATGTCATTGCGCAATTGAGCTATGGAGCAACATTGTCTTAATGAGATATTGACTAGCACATCACCATTCTCAACAACATCAATATCAAGAAGTTTATTTTCTGCACTAAAAGAATCTTCATCTTGATCCATTGGGACTAGTTTTGTACCTAGCATTCGACTGCGCTTACAATAAAAAGAAAAAATGAAATTTTGTGATGCAACCATGTACTTCAGTTGCATAGAAGGTTGGACAACCTCACAAAACACTGAACTACATGTCTTCTTATCCCAACCTTTATCCAAAAATTGTGGCATGCATGCCAGACTTGTTGCTTTAACTGTGAACATTGTTTTTGAAACCTTCACTGGAAAGGTATTAAACAAGTCTACAAAAACTGTGAGAGGCATGCATAAAGAAATTTTTATTATCCTTGTGGCAATATTGGGCCTCAGAGCTTTCTGTACTTTTTTGAAAAGCTTGGCCCTATATGCCTCTGTAACACTAAAATGTGGGAGAGGCCAATCCACTGAATTCCATGCCGGAAGATCTTGTTTTCTTAACACACCATGTGTGTCTGCATTGTCCAGCAACTGATAAAAATGATCAGTAAAAAATATACCGGATTGAGCTAGCTCTGTTGCACATCGACCTTGGTATTGTTGTTCTCCTATCGATCCATGCAAAACATCTATAAATCCCAGAATACAATCGATGTTTTGCCATGTCTCATACGATGAAGGGTATAAATCTGAAATAAAATAACACAAGAATGTCAATAAGCAAAGAAAGAAAGCTTTGTCTTAAAAATCCATACACCTCATAAAGAACAAAACCACAATAGAAAAATATACAATTAGGCCTGTGTTGCGGAAGATCATTTGGATAGTCTCGCAAGACAAGTTCTTTATGCATGTACACATGTTGAATCAAAACTTCTTTCACCGATATCTTCTCTCTGGTGATTTTAAAATCTCGTACTCTTCCCTTCCATTATGCCAAGAAAATGTTTTTTGTCTGGGGTCTCTTTCTTTTGCTAGGTTGCATGAGCACCCATGATCCTTTCGAAACAGTAAACCTTTCCCAAGTTCCTTCCATTTTGACTGTACTTGAATTCTCTACCGAAGAAATAGAAGAAGCAGGTCGACGGGGTAAGGATGTGTGGTATAATTCTGCCTTCATAGCATTATCATCCACAGAGCATCTTCCACAAGAACGGCCATAGTTTTTATTCACCATGGAGACCTTGTGAATCTATAACCACAGCAAAGTAATGTAAACAAGATAATAAAGTGAAGTTTCAAGAAAGAGAAAGTGGGCAGATAGATAGTTGACAAGAAACATCTTACTCTAAGCCAAACAGGATGAAGGGAGCAGTTTTGGAAAAGAAGAGGCTGCTGCACAATGAGGCAGTGGTGTAGAATGGTAGGCCTTTCGAAGGAAAGGCAGCACAACATTTCAAAGTTCAAAGGAAGGTGGAAGCGGGAAGGCCCTTATCAGAGAAAATGTCAGACTAGATTCTATCTTCATGTCCAAAGATCTTATAAGAATAAAAAACCAATCTCCACATTAATGTAGCACGCTTGTACCTACATAAAATATTGTTTCTTTTATCTATTTTTCCTTATTTTTGTGAATTTCCAACGTTACGTTGGCCCTCTGTTCATTGGTTGAGAGCTTATTTTTCCAAACTGTAAAAGGCCCCAAAATGAGCTCCCTTTTTCCCTAATGATGGTCAGGGTGAGTTCTATCTAGGTCCAAAGATGGACTGCATGTGTCCAGCCAAGTCTCCATTTGGTTATTCTACACAACACATAAGGGAGTGTTCAGTTTTTTTTATTTAATGCAAGTTGAATGAAGAATGCTAGTATGTACAGGCATGACGGAAATAGAGCTAATGAATTGCCAAAAAGTAGCTTTTGTAGCATGATAGCTCTTTCAAGAATGAGTTTGTTTTTGGATTATGCAAATTGTTTGTGGGGTGTTGACGTATGGCACAGGTTCCTTTTTGTTGGACTCTTTTTTGGTACCCATTTCAGAGTACGTGCAAGAGATTGAAGTTTAGTTGGAGGTGAGATTATAGCGATAGGCATAGGAAATGCATTGGAACAAATAGGAGGAGGTGTGAATGGAGATGTTTGAACACTTTTGAGCTTTGGCAACCATATGGCAGCTGTGTTCTTGCCATCCCATTAGGCTTTCAAAATTTTCTTGGGTCTTCAGAGTACCCAACTCTAACACCTATGCCTGTAGACTTATGGCTAGTAATGTAATTTGATTAGGGAAAGAGTAGAATACCGACGACATTCCAAATAGTTGGAGTTGTAGGAAGAACGCTCTTTCCTTGATAGTCAGGGAGTCTACTTGTGTAGGAGCCTGATTGAAAGTTGTCGGCTTTGTAAGACAAACTTTGACATTGCTTGAGTTTTGAGGAATAGACTCTGAACTTGATTCGGTTGCAATATCCTCCTTTTGATGTGTTGCCTCTGAGATAGAAGTGAGTAAAGGTACCCACTTGCCTTTTTCTTCCCATGTCAGTTTGGAGTATCCCTTCCTATTTGAGACCTTCTGATGATGTCCGATTGATGTGTCAGCTTGTGTTTCCACCTGGACTCTTTCAAGCTTGGTAAGGCGTGGTTTCCAGTATTGATTTGGTTTCTATAAGTGAGGTGGTATTGACTGCTTTTGTTCTTGAGTAGATTCAGAAACATAATTATGTTTTGCTGTAGTAGTCCCTGCATTCTTCTTTGGTAGCCACAAGGTAGTAGCACCCTTGTAGTAGCCTTGTGCTTGCAGAACCTTCTTTGGGATCCACCGTTGTTGAGCGGTCTTGTTGGAGGTGGAACTGTTAGTTTTGGTGAACCTCCTCTTTAGCTTTGTATTCCTTGGATGTTCCTTTTGGCAGCATTGGGTCTTGGCTTGCGAGTTGCTTTAGGTAACTAGATTTGAATTCTAAGTGCTTCCCCCCTTCCGTAGCCTCGTGCATATAAGAGAGATGTTGGCACATGCCATCCTTGTGTATTGTCATTGTCATTATTCACCCAAATCATTGGATCTTTTGAGGATGTCTCTATCATAGTAGGGATGGTTTCCACCTTTTGAAAAGATGGGAGTGCCAAAGCACTTGATCCTGCAAGGTGAGTAGAATTTACCAACAAGGTGTATTGTCATGAGTTCCAGTGTATACCGCATCTGGTGGTTCTAATCCATGATTTGCCTAGAACAGCATCCACCACTGCTTGGCTCTTATTTTTTAGCAACATAAAAAGTCACGTGCATAGATTGATCCTGAGATGAATGGACATATTAAGAGGATACTTGCCTAGGGCTGGGGTTTCATCACCAGAGAAACTCTGGAAGTTCAATGATGCATTGGTGAGCAAAGGTTGGCCTAATGATGTCCACGCTTCATAAGACAAAACATTGCAGTGGGCTCCTGAATCTATAAGTCCACACGCTACAAAGATTGCTCTCTGAGTAGGGATCCTTACATCAATATGAAAGGGATCTACAAAGTCTTCATCATCATTCAAGTGGATGGCCATGATAGCTGCCTTGCAGCGCTCTCGTGCTAGTGCTACTCTAGCCTTAGCTTCTTCTTTTGCTTGACTTTGTAACAAAGCTTGAGCTTTTTTACGTGTCTGACTAGCATGTATGCGTATCAGCATATCATCTGTTAGAGGTTCTTCATAGTGCTTCCAGCGGCTACCATTGATGAAGTTAGTCATTGGCTCTTCGTCTAAGGTTTCCAACCTTAGACGAAGAGTGGTGCAGTAAGGTTTCGAACCTTACTGCACCACTCGCACTAAGCTCGTTGATCACAAATGGACCAAGTCCTCGCATTTTTAGCTTGCATTTTTGTTTCTTCAATGTGTAAAGCAACACTAGATCACCTCTCCTGAAGTTACCTTTCTTCACATGCGTATCATGCCAACGCTTTTGGCGTCGTTTTTCAGCATACATGCTAGTGACGGCCAATAGCCTGTCTTCATCTAGCCTCTCCAATTCATCGATCCGTGTATAGAATTCATGATCCATCCACTCAAGTTGTTTTGCAACTCAAAGTGTAGGTATAATAAATTCTATTGGAAGGATAGAGTCCAATCCAAAAACTAGATTGAAAGGTGTCATGCCTATGGACGTTTTGTAAGCAATTCGGTAAGCCCATAGAACTGAGTGAAGTTTCTGTTCCCAATCTGTTCTATGTCCCTCAACAATCTTTGTAAGCGCAGTGCAAAGAGTCTTGTTCGTGCTCTCAGCTTGACCATTTGCTTGCGGGTGATAAGGTGCTGACCTCTTATGGATGACCATAAAGTCTTCCAAAAGAAAGGTAATGACTTCATTGATAAAATGCACACCTTGGTCACTCACAATCTCAATAGGTAAACCGTAGCATGTAAACACATGTTCGTATAAAAACTTTGCAGTGGTCCTAGCAACGTTTTTTATTGTGGCTTTTGCTTCTACCCACTTTGTAAGATAATCTGTGGCTACAATGATATACTCAGCATGTGTATGGCGTGCTGGTGGTTTAATCGATCCCACAAAATCAATTCCCCATTTGGCAAAAGCTCTAACCCCCATAATTGGTCTCAATGGCATGTCCTCATACTTGGTAGGAGGTTTGGCTCTTTGACATTGATCACATAGTTTGACATACTCTGTTGCATCATGAAAAAGCGTAGGCCACCATAGTCCTGACCATAGTATAAGTTTGGCAGTTGTTTCTCCACAGAAATGTCCACCCCCAACTCTTGAATGTGCATGAGTCAATACACTAAGGTAGTCACTCTCACAAACACAAGTCCGTAGGTTTCCATCTTTTTCCCTTTTGTACAGCTGGCCTTCAATTATCTGAAAACTCGCTGCTTCTACCTCTATGGCTCTCTTTCTATGCCTAGGCATCTTATCGTCCGTATGACCCTGCGTCAAATACTTCACAATGTACGAACTCCAATTGGGTGTTGTTGAAATATAAAATAGAGTCACATGAGGAATGGGTTTCCTTTGTTGACAAATTTTACAATTCCGTACGTACTCTTCTGCATGAAGTGTTGGCCACCAATATCCTTCCCACAAAACTCTTTTAACCGTATCCTTTCCAGAGACATGTCTGCCTCCTAAGCTCACGTGGACATATGAGATAATCTCATCATATTGATTAGGGTTAAGGCATAGACGAAGTATTCCATCTTTTCCTAATTTATACAATCGTCCAGAAAGAAGCTTATAAGGAGCACAATGCTCTAAGGTCATTATCTTTTCATTGGTGGGACTAATGGAGTTAACAAATCCTGTCTCGTTAAAACTTGAATGATGGGTTCTGCCCATCTTGGTGCTGTCTCAACCAAGAATAGAGTAGCATCAGGAATATCATCATCTATACCAATGGGTGCTTCTCCTGAAGTTATCCTGGAAAGATGATCAGCCCACTGATGCATTTTTCCCTTCTTTACCGCTACTTCAAATTCAAATTCAAGTAGAATAACAAACCAGCGTACAATCCTTTCGGTTGCACATGGCTTATTCACAAGGTAAAGCAAAGCTTGATGATCTACGAAGAATGTAAATTTGTTGGCCAAAAGGTAATGCCGAAACTTCTTCACAGCATAGATCATAGCTAAGCCTTCTCTTTCCATGGTGGTGTAATTCTTTTCAGCACTATTCAACTGGCGGCTAGCATATGAGACTGGAAAGTCCATTTTGTTCTCACCTGGTTGAGCTAAAATACAGCCAATTGCAAAAGCCGAAGCATCTATATGTACGTGGAATAAATTATCCCAATCTGGTGACCTGAGAATAGGTGCCGTCACTAATGCTTTCTTCAGCTTTTCAAAGGCCTCTTCACAATCCTCTGTCCATTCAAATACAACAAGGAGTGCATACAATGGCCGTGCTATTTTAGCGTACATTAGATAAATCTACGATAGTAGCTGCAATGACCCATGAAAACTTGTACCCCTTTTGCATTGTAAGGTCTAGGTAGCTCAACAATAACAGCTTTCTTTTCCGCATCCGTGGGTATACCATTCCTAGACACAATGTGGCCTAGAATCTTCCCTTGCCTAACCATAAACTTGCATTTATTAGGGTTAAGGCATATGTGATACACTCTGCATTTCTCAAAGATTTTTTTGAGATGCTCTGTGTGTTCTTCTCTATCGATGGAATGGACACACAAGTCATCCATGAATATTTCAAGAAATAATCGCTGGTATTCTTTGAACGCATGGCTCATCAACCTCTGAAAGGTGGCTGGAGCATTAGTCAAACCAAAAGGCATGACTCTATATGCAAACACTCCCCATTCTGTAGCAAATGCGGTTTTGTGTTGATCCTTTGGATCAATAGATACCTGGTTGTAGCCCGAAAATCCATCAAGAAAACTGTATGCCTTCTTACCAGCTACCCTCTCCAATACATGATCAGTGAGTGGAAGCAGATGGTGGTCCCGGACAGTAGCAGCATTTACTTTCTTTAGATTGACACATACTCGTAGTTTTCCATTCTTCTTAGGTACTACCACAATTGGTGAAACCCATTCTGTATGTTCAATCTCATAAAAAAATTCAGTCCCCGCCGCCGCTAATAGCTTGTCAATCTCTTCTTTGATCTTTTTGGCAAAATTATCGTTATACATATAAGGACGCTGCTTGGATGGCTTGGCATCCTCTCACATGGGAATTGTATGCTGGCAGATCTTTGGATCTACCCCCTTAAGGTCTTTGTAACTCTAAGCAAATATATCTCGATACTCTCTCAGAGTAGAGATTAGCAATTCTTCCTCCGCTTGGGTTAAGTCTGTGGCAATCCAGACGTTACGTGGCTCTTCACTTGGTTCTGCCACGTCTATTTTCTTCGTGTCCTCAGGGCCATCATAGGAAACTCCTGGTTCCTCAGGTTTCTGTCGACGAATAGGTTGTTTTGAAAGACTATTTTCCGATCTTGTATGGTAAATTTCTTGAAGTTTGAGGGGATATTTGTGGTATCTTCTTCTTCCTTTGAGTCATCACTCATGGAAGACCATGCTGCTTTTAGCATTCTCTTCCGTTCTTGCACTAGAGCTTTGCGCACCATTCTTGTCATGGTGCTTTGTTCAGTCTTGACTGAATGCACTGAAGCCTTAGATTTTAGCTTCGGTTTCCGTTTCCTCTTCTTCTTTGGGTTTTCACTCTCCTTCTCGTTTAGCTTTTGCACTAATTGAAAGCCGTATCTCCATTTCATCTCGTCTTTGATGCAATCATCAGCTCCCAAGTAGTACAAGTACTCGTTCTTACCTACAAAGGTTGGAGGTAGAATAAAGTCTTCTTTATCCACATCTTCTCTTTCTTTTTGTTGTTGTTGTCTCTTTTCCTTGACTTTCTGTTTGCGAAACTTCCGGTGACTCTTGCAGAACTTACGTTTCGGTTTGTCACTAGGAATACTCAGCAAGACCTCTCTGCCCTTTAACAACAATCTTATCTTCTCTAACTCTGATTCAAGGACTATGGCATTGTCATCAGAATCCTTCCCATCAGAGGATTCTAAGCATCTATCTTCATCTCCTTCGTCAGCTGAGCTGTACTCAAGAGGGGATACTTCCTCTACAGATACCATATCTCCTAGCAATAATAATTTGTTGGCTTCATACCTAGGGGCTTCTTGAGGTTCCTCTGCATAGATTGGTCTTAGCATTCTTACGGGAATAATGTCATACCCATCTGGATCACAGAATTGTGTTTGCCTTGGCAATGCACAAGTGTCTATGGTAGCTAAAACATGGTTCCATTCTTACAGTCCTAAATATGAGGGCAGTGTCTTGCATGTGAGCTTGTTGCTCCGAGCTGAGACAATAGTCTGAGCATGGTAGAGATAAAACATCAAATTCTTGAACCCTTTGATTCGAGAATTCTACTATAGAAAACGGTGGTGACTTGTCAGAAGGTGCTAGATCCTTAACTTGTTTTTGCACCGCTTCCCACATCTCCCTTCCTAGTGCTTCCTCTATTTCAGAAATTTCATCTCCAAAGTCTGTGCGGTTGTCAATGGTTTTGACTCGTCTGCATTGGTATGAGGTAAATCATCTCCTTCAGGAATTTCTGGGAAATGTAGAGATACAACTTCACTTCCCTTTTCCATGCTTGGCATGGCTTCTAGTATCGTCTCTAAGTTAGGCTTCAGAGAAGCAGGTCCTCTTGCGTACATAGGTGGTGGGCCATCTATTAGAGTCTGGGTATCCCTAATCAACTGCTTATGGATAGCCAAGTTGATTGTCTCTTCACGAGGGTTGGGATATTCTTGCAGCTTCTTAGGCAGCTCAGTCAGAGCTGTGATCCTACTATTATACGCTTGAAGCGCTCCATCTAAAGGCTCGTACACCTTGTCCACAAGGACTGATCCTCCTGAGCTTTCCTCAGACTCGGATGCTTTTCCTTTTGCTCATTTTGAGTTTTCTCTCCGATTTGTTTTGTTTTCAACATTCCTTCTAGCTCTTTTGGGATAGAGTTTCCTCCATCAGAGCTCTTCTGCTCCTTCGACTTCTTACTCCTCTTGCTGCGTGGTTTACGTCGAGTTGATTTCTTTCTCTCTTTTCCATCTTTGGATAGAACCTTAATCTCAGAGGGTTTCTCAACAACCTCTTTGACATTCTTTTATGCTTGGGCTCTAGTCACTACTCTTAGCGACACTAGTTCGTTCTCCTCCTCAAATGTCGTGGGTGATGGAATCACTTCAACATAGTTGAGGGACGCTTTAGCTTTTTGTGCTACCGGATCCGCAGGCTTCAACAAGCAATCCTTTGGTAGATGGTCAATGCTACACCCTTGGCAAAACCTCTCTATAGGTGGAAGCGTCGAGGTTGTGCCTATGTTAGCTAAGAGGGGTCATTTCTTGTTTGGAAATTCTCTCGCCCAATGTGGTCCACCACATTCGTAGCATGGTCCTGTTTGTTGCGTGGGGTATAGTCTCTTTGTAGGATATGGTCCTGGAAAACCTTGAGTCTTGGTTGGCTGAGATCCTATAAGCATCAAAGAGCTTGGGTCTCCATTAAAGTCATGAACTAGGCTTGGTCCGGTTGGGTTCTCAAAGTAGGGTTCGACAAGAGGATGCTCCATTTTGATGTAGTATGGTTGAGAGCTAACCATCTCCATTCCTAATTCAGGATTCTCATATTCCACATATCTAAAGGAAGCTGTGCCAGGTGGAGGAGGTTGAGCTCCTAGCACTGGCCATGCTTGCTCTTGAGCAACTAAGGTTCTCTCATGGTTCACAACTTACTGTCTAGGTGCAGAGTTGGCTGCTTGTTCCCTTTGTATCCTTGCAATGTGATTGCAGTCCGAAGTCACATGTGTGTAGTTCCATTTACAAAGCTGGCACCACTTCTTTGTTGGTTGATTGCCAACCAATGGTGAGAAGGTTGGGCACTGCTCAGTTTTATGGCTACCTCCACATCCTCCACAGATGTAGGGGCCTGTAGGTACAGTATGCATGTATGATGGTTGGGGTCGGTAGGAAGGTCTGTAGTATTGCCCCATCTTTTTCAATACTATCTCAGCAATCTGATCTGGATTAACTAATGGCACACTAGAGTCAGAGCCCTTCCCAGAGCTACGTTTATCATCTGGATGACTATCTTGGTTTCCCATGCCAGTCATGTCAAAGTTGTCATCGTAATCCATGACATCCATGCAACACTCATTGAAGATGACATGCTTCTTTGCGTACAAGTGAGCGTGAAGCGTCTTGTTTTGTAAGCCTTCCAGGAAGATAGAAATTAATCTCTCTTGGCTTGGCTTCTCATCGTCAGGGCATCGATTGATGTATTGCTTTAGCCTATTTACACAATCTCGCATAGATTCTTGATTTTTTTTTAAAAGCGTAAATTTGAGCTACCGCATTGTGCTTAATTCCCATTTTTGAAAACGCAGCTATAAAGCTCTTTTCCAGCCCATCGAAAGACCGCTTTGCCTAAGGCTCTAAAGTCTGAAACCATGATAAAGACTTACTCTCTAGCGTCAAGCCAAATCCTTCGATTTGCGTATGCGTATCTGTGACTTGCTTCGCATGTATAGCTTGCTTAAAAGCTGCTTGTTGCCATATATATAGGCAGTGATGTGTGTGAACACACTTAGGACTGCCGGGGTACTTTTTCCCTCTTTAAGAGGTTTTTTTCCCCGGCTTGTATATACGCCCATCATTCTAGGGCTAACTTATCTTTGTACATTGACACAATCTAATACACTTTGTGTTGTGTGCATTCTTGCTTCTTCTTCTCCAAGCTTTGTGTGCTTTCCTGCAACCCTAATTCCAACAATTGGTATCAGAGCAGGCATCGGCTCCTAGGGCTACGCCGCCAGCACCCTCCGACTCACGTTCTCCGATTGAGATGAGCTTTCACGAGCGCTTGCAGGCGTTCTCAGAATTTGCATCTGAGGTCGTTTCGGGCTCCGTTTTTTGCATTTCAAGTTCTGCATAGGTGTTTTCGCCATTTTGTTCAATCTTTGCTTCATTACAGGTAGCTTTTGCATCAGTTTCAGTCAGTGGCCATGGCTGATAATAGCAATAATGTATTTCGCATGTTATCTGCTCTGCTGATGACAAATTGGATGGAGACAGCAACTACCCACTTTGGGCATACATGATGCAGCATGTTTTGGTTGCAAAAGGAGTGTGGAACATTGTGCAGGGTATGGATGTACGTCCAGGTTCTGTGGATGTAGGATCTGTTTTGAGGATGTTGTAGGTTCTAGCAGCTCTACTGTTGTTGCTGTTTTACCCACTGCTGAACAAGCTCGTTGTTGGGATGGTAAAGATATGTAGGCTCATGCCTTGATTGCACTTTCTGTCAAACGTAACATCACCCCACATATTCATTTAGCTAAAACAGCAAAACAAGCTTGGGATATTCTAGCTGGTTTGTATGCAGGTCGTAACTGCGTAAAGAGCTAGAATTGAAGATTATGCAAGAAGATGATGACATGAATGTTTTTCTTGCTGAGATTAAAGATCTCAAAGAACAGTTAATTTCTGCAGGTGAGATTATTCCTGATCATTCTCTTGTGCAAACTGTTCTTGATGCTTTACCTGAGACATATCAGACTTTTGCTTCCACGTAGAGACTTCTTAATGAGGACAGACCTGATGCTGTCAAGTATGATACTTTAGTCAACAAGCTCTTGCAAGAAGTGCAGTCCAGGTAAAATAGGGCCAGGCAGCGTGCAGTTGATCAAGCATTTATTGCTGCCCAGCAGAGAAGAAGTGGTAAGGCAATCCCTTCCACTGTTTCTTCTCCTATTAGTAGGTCTGCAACTTCTTCTCCTTCCACAGGTAACAATAATAAGTCTGAGAAGGCTCTTGATAAAGGCAAGAAAAAGACCAGGTGCAACTATTGTAAGGCAAATAATCATGTCATTAAGAATTGCCCTAAGCTAAAGGCTAAAGAGGCAAAGAAGAAAGAGTCAAATGCAGCCACAATAGCGGATGCTTCTACAAATGTAGATTCTGCAAATGTTGTGCAGGATACAGAATGGGCGTTTAGCGTGTATTGCCAGTATGACCCATCTGTACATGATGCATGTTTGGCAGTTTTTGTTGACTCTCATGTATGGTATTTTGACAGTGGTGCTACAAAGCACATTACCTCGCATCGTGATATGTTCACTTCTCTTGAGGCTGTCCCTAATGGGAATACTGTCTCATGTGCTAATAATGCTTCTTACCCAATGAAGGGCATTGGTAAAATTATGCTTACTGCTGCAAATGGCAGCGCTTTCACACTTTCAGATGCTTTGTATGTGCCAGGGATAAAGAAGAATCTATTGTCTGCCTCTGCGGTTGCTAGACTTGGACTTGTAGTCAAATTTATGGATGACAGATGTACTGTTCATGATTTGACTTCTGGTGATACGATTATTGTATCTGGCACCTTGTTTCATGGGCTGTATAGGCTCAATTCTTATGACAAGTGTGTGGAAGATTCAGCAAATGCAGTTTCTGATGAAAAGGCAGTTTCAGATGCAAAACTATGGCATGCTTGTTTTGGTCATCTGAACTTTGCTAGTTTGCTACGTTTGCAGAAATTTGATATGGTTGCTTCATTGTCCCCTCTTGAGGCACCATTGAAACATGTTTGTGAAGGCTGTATTTTGGGCAAAATGCAGCGTTCTGCGTTTCCAAAGGATGGTTCTATGCGGGCCACTCGCAAATTGTAGCTTGTACATAGTGATGTATGTGGGCCTATGCAAACTCCGTCATTTGGTAAACACTTGTACTTCGTGACTTTCATTGATAATTACTCAAGGCATGCATGGGTATATCCACTGAAGGCAAAGTCCAAAGTGTTTTTGTGCTTCAAACAATTTATGCTTATGGTTGAAAATGTATCCAATTGTACTGTGGGCACCCTCCGTTTATGCTTCAAACAGTTTATGCTTATGGTTGAAAATGTATCCAATTGTACTGTGGAGGACACCCTCCGAGGGGGGGGAGTACATGTCTAAAGAGTTTGATGCATTTCTGGCTAGTCATGGGATAAAACACCAATGTACAGTGCCGTATACCCCTCAGCAAAATGGTGTTGCTGAGAGGAAGAACATGTCACTTATGGAGATGGCACGATGTATGGTCAAGAGCCAAGCTTTGCCACATGCGTTTTGGCTTGAGACTGTCATGTGTGCTGCATATGTACTCAACAGGTGTCCCACTAAGGCCTTGCAGTCTATTACTCCATACGAAGCTTGGCATGGCAGGAGGCCTTCTATTGGTCACTTGCGTGTCTTTGGTTGCTTGGCCTATGCTTTAGTGCCTGTGCAACAACGCAGAAAATTGGATGATAAGGCTGTCAAATGCATTTTTGTTGGTTATAGTGCTGAGAGCAAGGGTTACAGATTGTATCATCCACAGTCAAAGCGTATCTTGATTAGTCAAGATGTTGTTTTTGTGGAAGATGCTGTGCAACCTTTGTTATCATGTACCAAAGAGATAGGTGTGAGCTCACGGGATGTATTTGATACGTTGTTGCCTCTCTTTACAGGTGGGAATTTAAATGTAAGTCCTAATGAGGCAAATATTCAGCCTATGCAGATTTCAAACGACATCATAGATCAACCTATTTCTGATGTAGATTTACAGGATGTAATTCATGAGGATAGGGCTGAAAATGAGCAGGCTAGAGGTATGCCAAAATGGCTGGTGCAAACCTTGTGTGATAGTAAGATTGATGCACCTATGACTAGTCGTACTCGTTCAGGTTTTCAGCATGCCTCTTATACATCAGATTGTTATGCTTTGGTTGTGTCTAGTATGTGTGAAGAGGAAGAACCTCTTTTATTTGACGAGGCACAAAATTCATAAAATTGGTTGGCTGCAATGCAAAGTGAATATGATGCTATAATGAAGAATGGTACATGGTTTTTGTGTGATTTGCCTATTGGTAAAAAGGCCATTGGATGTAAGTGGGTTTTTAATTTGAAACGAAAGCCAGATGGCAGTGTTGATCGCTATAAGGCTAGACTTGTTGCAAAGGGTTATGCTCAAGAAAAGGGCATTGATTTTGATGAGACCTTTGCTCCCACTTGTCGTATGACTACCATTCGTAGCATTTGTGCATTGGCAGCTCATAATGGTTGGAATGTACATCAGTTGGATATAAAGACTGCGTTCTTGAATGGAGATTTGCATGAGGAGGTGTACGTATCGCAGCCTCGTGGTTTTGTTCAAAGAGAGCAGGAAAACAAAGTGTGCAGGTTGAAAAAGGCTTTATATGGTTTAAAGCAAGCTCCACGAGCTTTGTATGAAAAGATACATGCATATTTGACTGCACATGGTTTTCAGAATAGTCCGACAGAAAGCACTTTGTATGTTAAACGTGTGGATGATGTACATCTAATCATTGCTCTCTATGTCGATGACATGCTGCTCACAGGACCAAATGAGAGTCATATTGCTGATTTTAAGGCTGATTTGAATGCCTCTTTTGAGATGTCAGATTTGGGGCATTTGTATCATTATTTGGGGATACAATTTAAGCAGTGTGATGGAGGTATTGCTTTGTGTCAGACAAAGTATATTGAGACATTGTTGCGGAGATTTGGCCTTGAAGACTGCAAGCCTATTGCTACTCTAATGGAGACAGGTTTGAAGTTGAGTCTTCATGATGCTGGAGATCACTTTGATGTCACACTCTATCAGACAACTGTTGGTTGCCTCATTTATGTATGCATTACGAGGTCGGACATTCAGTTTGCAGTCTCACAGGTGAGCAGGTTTATGAATAGCCTAGGGTAAACGCATCTTTCGCTACTTGAGTGGCACCATACATCTTGGGTTGTTTTATCCCAAGGGGGGATCGTTGCCGCCAGATTTACATGCTTTTTCGGACTCAGATTGGGCTGGTTGCTATGACACAAGAGTGTCCACAAGTGGTTTTTGTTTCATGCTCGGTAGCTCATGCATATCTTGGTTGAGCAAGAAGCAACCTAATGTGGCCACTTCTAGTTGTGAAGCTAAGTACAGAACAGCTTTCACAGCTACGGTTGAGTGTGTGTGGCTCAGACGGCTTATGGTGGCTGACTTGGGTGTTGGACAGGAGTCTGCCACCTCTATCTTCACTGACAGTCAGAGCGCATTGGCAGTTGCGAGAAACCCAGTTTTTCATGCTTGCACAAAGCACATTGAGGTGCATTATCACTATGTCAGGGAGAGACTCTCAGCAGGAGAGATCAACTTGGCCTTTGTGCCAACATAGGACAACCTCACCGATCTTTTCACAAAGGCGCTTCCTCGTGAGAAGTTCGAAACTTTCCGCAAAGCTTTGGGCTTGCTCCCCTTTGTGGATTGATCTACTTTGGGCATGGCACTCCCCTATACATGAGTGCCAGCTCTCGTTCACACCATCACTCCCAGGGGGGATTTGTTGCCATATATATAGGCAGTGAGGTGTGTGAACACACTTAGGACCGCCGGGGTACTTTTTCCCTCTTTAGTTGGTTTTTTCCCCCGACTTGTATATACGCCCATCATTCTAGGGCTAACTTATCTTTGTACATTGACACAATCTAATACACTTTGTGTTGTATGCATTCTTGCTTCTTCTTCTCCAAGCTTTGTGTGCTTTCCTACAACCCTAATTCCAACACTACTATATGGTCATATGGGTCACCGGATCCGTCATACTTCTTGACAAGCTTTTGCAGCGCAGATGGTCTCATTTTTCTAGAATATTCATCGTCATGTCTCCTATATGAGTCTCAGCATCTAAATCTAGGCTCTTCAAATGTCAGTTCACTTGGTCTATTGGGTTCTCTTGGAGGTACATATCCACTTGTTCGTGGTCTTTCTTCTCCCCTAAATTCTCTAATAGCCCCGGGTCTCCTCGTAGGATCAATCGTTGGAAAGACTGGTCCTTTAGCAGTTGTTTGCATGGAAGGTGCTGGTCGAGCCACACTTGTTGGGGTTCTAGCCCATGGTGGTGCTAGTGTTTCTTCTCGAAAGGCAGATTCATTTGGATGTGCCGTGTCTAAGGTAGACACCTCAGTGTGAAAAGGGGCCTTCCTTTCCATGTCATTTCCCTAACCTCTGGCCATTCAAGGGTTCTAAAGTCGTTCCCCCATCTATCATGAACACGCTTACTGAAACCTTCTAGATGCTCTACAGTTATTGTATGCATGACTGGAAGCTCTAAGCTCGGGTGCTTAGTGGTTGCATAGTAGGTTTCTACCACATCCCTATACACCTCTTTAATTGGGTCGTCCTGATAGATTTTAACTACTAGAATTTCTTTTACTATGTCCCATGGGTTTTTCTTGGTCTCTTTTTCTTTTCCCATTCTTTCT
Source organism: Cibotium barometz (assembly GCF_041138505.1). Classification (NCBI taxonomy): domain Eukaryota; kingdom Viridiplantae; phylum Streptophyta; class Polypodiopsida; order Cyatheales; family Cibotiaceae; genus Cibotium; species Cibotium barometz. The sequence goes on along the minus strand of NC_141077.1, from coordinate 50,590,319 downwards.
CTATCCTCCCAATTCCGGTCAGAAAACAATTCTTCAAGTAAAGAAATGGGCGTACCAGGTCTGCGCGATGTTCCTGGCACATTTGGGTCCGATGGAAGCTCCTTCTTGTGCTTTGCTTGTGCACTAGGTTGAAGTACACCCAAAGCATCCACTTGTTCAAGATTTTTGGTGACCTCGTAGCGTACTCCATTTCTACCCATGTACATATCGTCTTGGTAGTTTACCCATGGTGTTGGTTCAAACACAGAATGAATGTCTGCAATTTTAACAACAAACCGGCTCATTGGATCTTTGTAGATCTCACCGGCCATGCGCGTTTGTATACAAGAAATGGAGTCTCATGTTGTCAATCAACTCCCCATCTGGGATTTCAAATGGATTAGTAGAATCTGCCATACCAATGAGTGTGGATGGTCTATTCATGGCCAAATGGCTCGTTTATGTCCATTGAAATATCACTCGCAGTTCTTGAGAGGCTCTCTGTTTGAGACTCTGAAGATGTCTCGAGAATGCTCTCCAAGTTGCCAAAACAACAACCGATTGAGTGCCGCTCCTTTAAGTGGTTACCCTAGATGGTGCACTAGTATTACATCCCCCTAGTATTGTTCCCCAACGTAGATGCATATGCTATTTTTAGCACGTTGCAGTGTCCAGTTGATTTATTATTATTATATATATATATATATATATATATTTAAACCCTACCTAACCACCACTAAATGCAACTAACATGAATATGTGTGTAAATATATATTTTATTTTATTTTATTTTATTTTTTTAAATAATTACACAAAAATACGAATTATGCTAATTATACTAATTATGTAGATTACACTAATTATGAAAAAAAAATTTATAAAAATTTAAAAAAATACAGAATATGCAGAAAATGTGGACTCCAAAGAAAACACATAATTTACAGAATTTTTTTTCTTTTTTTATTTTTATTTTTATTTTTTTAAAAAAATACAAAAAACATGAAAATTGGTATGCAAAAATTATAAATTTTTAAAAATTAAAGATTAACAAAAAAATCAAAAAATCAAAAATCAAAAATAAAAAAAATTAAACACTAACCTTTTTGCGCTGGCCCTTATCGTTTCTGTTTTTTGTGCTGTTCACATCCGCTCTCCTCTCTGTGGCCACGTCTCCTCCTCTGCTGAGCCTTATCTGGTCGCCTTCTCTTCCTCCTCTGCCTGCGACCGAGTGAGTTGATGCCACCGGCCTCTCCTCCTCGCTCTCTCTGCTGCGTTCGCCTCCTCGCCTTCTTCTTCTCTTCCGCGGGTGAGCTGATGCCATTGCCCTCACCTTCACCTTCTCTTCCTCCTCCGCTGCATCTACCTCCGCCTCCGCTCTCTCTCTGCGGGTGAGGCAGAGACGGTCGCCCGCCCTTCGCCGCCCTCTCTTACTCACCTTCGCCGCCCTCTCTTACTCACCTTCGCCTCCTCAGCCGCCTCAGCTGCATCTACCTCCGCCTTCGCTCTCTCTCTGTGTGGCGGGTGAGGCAGAGACGGCCGCCTTATCCGGCCTCTCCTCCTCTCTCTTTGCTGCCGTGCACACAAGAAGAGCCACAAAGCACTTTTCGGCCTGAATCCTGATCATTGAAGTCCCTTTTTTGTGCGTTTTGTCTGTATCAACTCAATGCGCTAGTCGATCAAAAGGGGGGTAGATCGTGGTAGTTGGCCCAAAAGCGCGTATGCCTGCATGCTCTTCTACAAAAGAGTAATCCTCACACTACAGACTCCTCAAGCTTAAGGGGAGGCAAGACAGCTAACTTAACTGAAGGGAAGCGAGGTCTTGCGAGAGGTCGTCTTCGTTTTCCCATTCGATTAACTCTAATCTATGAACAAAACATGAACACAACAATGAAAGCAACCATGGAAAGCATAAACATGAATGAAAGCATTGCAATAAACAAAAAACATTAGCGGGAGTAGATCTCAACCACACAAGTAAGTACTAATCTACTTTTTCTCTTCTAATCACTAGCTCTGAGATTCCACACTCGTGCTAACCCTAAACCTAAAAACAAAAAGAATTAGTGGTAGTAATGCAAGCTTCTCAACCGGTTTTGAGTCTTCTCCCCGGCAGCGGCGCCAATGGAGAGACGGAAGACTCTTTACACTTGTAGCAAGAGTAGCATGATCCGTGTGTAGCTCAATCCAATGGGATTTGCATCCCTTTCGGAGCTAGGGATTCAACCCATACCGGTGCACGGAAGCTTATCCACCACGAATGGAGAAAATGCTATGAACACCACTACCTTGACATAGACTTTACACACAAGCTCAATCTTGCCATAGCTCATTCACTCATCATCCCACTCATTCCTGCATCCAATACAAGAAGAAAGCTAAGCTAATGCATACACAAGCTCAAAGCATACTTTATTCTCAAGCACTTACTTCCCTAGCATGCACATAAACCTTGAAGCTTAATGGAACTTGAAATAAACATGCATTCTCATTCACTACTCAAGCAATGCCTTGCCCATGGATAAGCTACAAGCTATGGAGAAGCTTAAGCTTGAATCCACTACCACACAAAGCCTAATAGAGAACCCACAAGCATCAACAAAGAAGCATGCACAGTAGAGTATAGAGATGAGAAAGAAAAACATCATCTCATTGCATTGAATTAAAAGAGCATTGCTCATACAATAGTGTAGATGGGGAGAGAGAAGAGCTTGCACCTCTATGAACAAGAGGGAGAGCTAGTATCAAGAGAGCTCAAGCATGAGTTTAGCCCAATGTGTGTGTGAGCTCTCAAATGAACCACTATTTATACTAAAACTCCTAAAACTCCCAAAACTTCCCATGTGGGATTATTCTCAAGCCCACTCCCACACTCACCCACAACTTGGAACTCTCTACAAGAGCCCTAAATAAGAATGTCAAGTCTCTTGTTTTCCTGCTTCCATCTTTGTGTTGCATCCTTGCATTGATCACCACTCATCACGCAACAGTGGACTACCAAACTAGGTGGCCAGAAGCTAGAGCAACAAGCAGTGCCACATCACAACAGGTTTGCAAATTTATTTATGAGATGATTTTTTTTTCGTTTTGGTGTCCCTTTAGAGATGGTGAGTGACGAAGGAAGAGAGTTCAAGGCTAATGTGGTCAAAAGTTTTACCAAGAAGTTGGGTATAAAACATAGGTTTGCCACTCCTTATTATCCCCAATGCAATGGGCTGGTAGAAAGTTTTAATGGGGTTTTTGCAAAGATTATTATTCAAATTAGTATAGGACCACTCCAATGATTGGGACATGTAATTTGGACAGAGCTGTGTGGGCATTTAGAGTGACTAAGAAGAATGCTATAGGGTTTACCCCATATCATTTGGTATATGGTGAAGAGTGTACATTGCCAGTAAGTGTTATGATCCCTTCACTTAATTTTCTTTTGCAGCATAATATGACCCAAGAGTAAAAAGAGAGGAAGAGATGGTTCAATTTATACTCTCTACTTTTGGATTGGGAAGATGTCATCAGATGGTATGATGAGACTATTGAGAAGAGGATTAAGACATTTAATGATAATTTGGGAAGTAAGAATGTGAATAAGGGTATGTTGGTTCTAAGATAGAACAATGCTCTTGATACAACATTTTAAGATAGAACAATGCTCTTGATACAACATTTTAGACCAAATTCAGGATCAGATGAGAAGGTCCTTTCATTGTGCATGAAGCTTTTTCTAATGGAACATATCAATTGCAACTTCTTAGGGGTCAAATGCATTCGAGTAGGGTCAATGGCTTGAGGTTGAGGCCATACCACATCAGACTTATGTAAGGCAGGAAATACACAGTGAAATACTTGAAAGTGTTTCACAAAGGGGTTGGGGAAATATGTGAGAGGAATCTAGATCCAAGTTCAAACGTGATGTATAGGTACATGTAATGTTCATAAGATGGTGTGAAGTGGATCCTAGGTGGTAAAAGGAACGTGTGGCATTCTAGTGGAAATACGCAATCGTGAAGAAAAAAGGAAAGAGTATGGGCAATTGAAGGAATCGAGTCGTGAAACCTTCTAGAAGAAACGAGGTGGCAACGGGTTATGAAGAGGAGAAATGGAGAATTTTTTTTAAAAAAAAGGAGGGGAGTGAGTAGAGGAACTACAGAGAGGAGGTTACCTGCAAACGGGAGGTCTTACAAATTTTAAAGGTTGAAGAGTGAAGATCAGCACAGTGGGAGTGGAATTGGTTGAGTCAGAGCAAAGGGTGTACTGAGGACCAGAGAATCAACTAGGAAGTTGTTGCCCTAGTATCTCTATGTGTGGCATCTCTGTTAGAGACTTGGCTTAGTCTAAAACTAGCTCAATTGTAGCTATTGTTTGTCAGATGAAGGCTGGTTGGTGGCTGTTCAAGAAAGACATACTATTTGTGGTAGTGGTTTCAGTGAGGTTTGAGGTTGTGAATGAGAAGATGGTTTAGTGGAGAATTGTTGCTCGAGTCTATCTGTAGAGGATCCCAAAGGTGTTTGGTATTTTCTTCTCGTATGTTTTGACCCATGTCTTAGGTATGTTGAGACACTGATGTGTTTTTTATGAAGACGTTAGAGAGTTTGATCGAATCTATTATGAATGACTACAAGGTTTTTTTTAATTTGATGTTTCAATTGTGGTGAATGTGTTGCTTTGATTGAGTTCATGGAAATGGAACACTTGTGAGTGTTAATTTGATGTCTGGGGAGCTGATGCTACGTTAGATCTGACTTAGTCAACATCAAGTGATAAGATACAGAGTCAGATAAAGTCTATTAGGAATAAAATGTAATCCAACTGAAGGTGTAGAGGATTAGGACTACTTTATCTGGACTGAAGAGAAGTGATTTGAGTCACGTTTGATAGTCTGGGGACTATCACTATAGATTGGTTACTAGGGTGGCTGAATGATATTCGAAGTCAGCTCTGAGTCAGTTGTTGTAATGAGTTGAGAGTCCATAGTGTTGGATCCTTACAAGGTTTGAGTGTTTTGAGGTTCTAAAAGTGTTAGAGAATGCAGAGGAGAGGAAGTCTGATTCAGTTGAATTAGCTGAGACAATTCAGTCCATACAATCAAATTTTAGTTTGCTGCAGTCAGTTGAGAGTCCATAATGTTATATCTTTATGAAATTAGATTATTGTGAGAGTTGGGGAGTTCCAGGCGAAACATAAGCAAAATTTTTGATTCAGTTGAGGTAGTTGAAATCGTCTGGGTCTGTTTTTCGGGAAGCTGGGTAAGTTTTAGTCAAATTCAATTTGACAAATGTTAGTAGAAGCTCAACAAATGTCAACAAGGGGGCAGTAAAGTGTTCAGTTAGATCTCGAGATTAGAGGTTTTAAGTTAAATGATGCTGAAGGATAATAAAAGAATCAAGAGGACTCATATCAGACTACGATCAATGTCAGTCTACTGAATCAGTTTACAAATAGCTATTTGTCAGCTAGGAAGGATTCAAGTTAGTAAACTATCAGAGGAGGTGAGCTATGGCATATAGGTTGAAGAACAGAGGTGTTGGAGGTCAGGTTTGGGTTTGTGTAGGTGTCTGAAGAAGGACTAAGGATAGGTGCATAGTTTATTGGTATCCTTGGAGCTGGGATTTTAGAGTCCCATAATTCTAATCCCTTTACATTTTCTTCTTGTGTATCTTCTCATGGTGTTATAGAGGCCATCACAAGGCATCCTCACAATGTGCTGAATAAGAACTTTTTGTTCTCATAGTTTGCACCATCTATTCATCTTCTAAACTCTAATATTCTACCTTTCTAATGTTTTGATAAATCACTTGTGTCTCTTAGCTTTTCTTTGAAAGAGCCTTGAGTGCTTGATTGCATTAAGACCCAAGTGAATTTACTATATTGTTCAGGAATCTAATTTCCCTCCTGATCTGTGATTAAAAAGCTCCACAGTGTTTATATTACTTATATTCTTCCTTCTTTGAGACATCTAGACTAAAGAAACAAATTTGTAAAATCAATAAATATTAATAAAATGATACCTCAATGTAAGAAATTGGATTAAAAAACATGTCAAAATTAATAATTTTGCACTCACTAGCAAGAGACTGAACTTGAAATTCACCTTTTTGCCAGAGTCCTAAGCAGTCTCCAAAACCAACAAAACTCAGAGATTCAGAACCTGCAAAAATAGCAAAGAGACAAATTTCATATATTATCAATATATTACATTATCAAGATTACCAATATAACAAAAAATCAAAAACTTACCATTTAAAGATTAGCAAACTTTGAATCAAAGAGAGAGAAAATATCTTACTACCTTTTCCTTTTCCAAATTTAAAAAACTGCAGACCAACACAGCTTCAAAAATTGCACACCAAAGAGTTTTAATTAGTCTCCATAGCACAAGAATAACATACGAGAGAGGACACAACCTATAAAATTTTGCCCAAAAAACAAAAGAAAAAGGACTAACATTATAAATACCATATGTGAAATTAGCATCATCTCATTAAGCTTCTATTCAAAGGAGAAAACATTTTACTAGAACATGAACATACTAAAGAGAAACCTATCTGTTTTTTTTTCTAAAATAATAGAGGGGTTTTTTTTTGGTGAGCATTTTCAAGCGAGCACTTTTTGGGAATCGGGTGAGAGGATTCCAAAAAGATACCCCCCCCCCCTCCATGAAGAGAACGAGGGGCAAAGCAAGTTGGAGAGAGTAACATGACATAATTATTTGAGAGGGAGAGGGTGATAGTGAGCCAAAAGGAGTGAATACAGAAAAACATGTCAATATCACATCCTCTACATTTGAGAGGGAGAGGGCGATAGTGAGCCAGAAGGAGTGAACATAGAAAAACATGTCAATATCACATCCTCTACATTGAGGTTATTGGTTCAAATTGAAATAAAACCAAGATCATTTCATGACAACTTCCTAATACAAAAATGTGAAAACTATCATCTTTACTACTATGGGCCTTGCTTGTTCTCCAAGGTGTAGGAGCAAAGTAAGCGAGTAGTGTTCCTACCCTTCCTCTAGCAAGACACACTTAGACGATTCATTAATAAAACCATGATCTCGCCATATCAAAATTAAGCCCACCACTTTATCCTTAACTTGAGAGATAGAATTGTGATTTCCAGGAAGTGGAAAGGATGTGAGACCTTTTCATTCTTGTGCACCATCTATGATCGTCTGCTTGACCTCCACATTGGTGGTGGCCCCCCTTTAGATAAGAACAAAAATAACTTCAATGATGCTAATAATAGATGAAGCCATCATAAACAAAACGAAGAAGAGTGTACTCTACTAGCAAGGCTTGGTGGTATTACAAAGTGCTTTGGAGCTTGCCTCTCTATATTTATACAGTGGGAGAGGTGTACTCTTATTTTTCAAACAAAATAAAAAATAATATTTGTATTTTTTAAATGTTAATAATAAAGGCATATTTCCTTAATTTTCTACACCACAATAATAAAGGCATCTTTTGAACTTGTTTTGGAAAGAGTGAGTATGTATTGGAGAACCTTCACCCTTTCTCTTCTCTCCACTTGCAAGATTTCAAACCTATGAATGCTTGCAACATGAATACCATTCATCAATACATGACAACATTCTACAATACCGAACCTTCTTGAGAATGCACAACCCATAGCGAGGGGGAGGAGGGAGGGGGGGGAGATATACATTACACAATTGAACCCTCTACAATGAGGTTACTTCCACAAAGGTTACTAGGTCCCAAAATACTAGAGGTCAATTGATTATCCATGCATTCAATTATATAAATTAGGGTATGTTATCCTAGGAGACAAGGCATTGTAAAGCTCAAGGTTGGATAGGATCTCGATAGGATACGTTGGTGGATGAACATATTCTTACTCTGGCTTAAGCCTTGCACATTTAAATGAATGAAGTACAAGTTCTTGCATGCAAGATATGTCTTCTTCTTGGATTCTCTATCTGCAAAATCTAGACATGTACAATACGGTTTTTCTTTGACATCATGCACATCATATTTTCTTGCGTGTGCATCATCCCCATGCGATTCGATCTTGAAAACTTCATACTTGTGATCTCTGCACTTCTTCTACCACCATAGCTTTCATTTTCAAAGCGGCCTTTATTGTTTTGTCCACTTCCTCTATATCGATGTGTGATACTTGACTCTTATGCTATTTCACATGTCTGAGCCACTAGCCTTTATGTTAGTAGTGGACCCATATGGCGGATCTTTTGAAGTTACAATTGTAAAGAACCTTACAGCCCCACTGCTACGCGATGGGGTGGGCATAACACCTTCTACATTCTTGCTCTCCACCTAGTATACACCTTCCCATAATGAATATACCTCCTTGTCGGTGAGGTTAGTTCCTATAGCAAGAACTGGCCATATTTTGGGTGGTGGATTGGGATTTGGGTCTATGTTGGTGTCCACAATATAGCAATGAAGCACGTGGTCAGGGAATAACCACATCCATTAATGAGACCATTAGGGTGCTTGCGATAGCCTTCAGAGAAAGGTGCATGCACACCCTTAACAGATATGACTATGTGATTCCCACACCTCTTACCCCCACTAGGCATTCCACTGCATGTGACCTTGCTGCGAATGCATGTCCTTTGGATTTTCCACATTGCTTCATTAACCTTGCTCTCAAATGACATTGCCTTCTGTGACTTTAGCTTCTCCAGCATCCTTTTCGGAGTCCTTGCTCTGAACATCCAAAATCTGAGAAGTTGTTTCCTCCCTTGAGATTTCCTTCAGATCGGACCCTTTTGGGCCCTCCAACTCCACTTGAGCACACTGAAGATCAGATTTCCCTGTGAACCAGTACCTATCCATAATGTCAATGACATCCACTTCAAAAACAGGCACTACTGTCGGATTTGCTTTAAGATAATCCTCTTCCTCATCATCTGTGACTTCCGATGCCAAGTTGATTGCTTGAGCATATAAAGGCTTAATTTCCTTTGCTAAAACTACTTTATCAGTCATGCTAACCTTCACTGTTTTGGAGCCTTTCTTAAGAGCAATTTCATCCTTCTCCCAATCTTGCTTAAGTTTTGCTGTGCGGAACCAAGTTCTCCCCAATAGCATTGGGTAAGCTCCTCATGTGTCTTCCAATTTTAAGACCACAAAATTTACTTGGAATGACAAACCAAAAATCAGTACCTCTTGGTGTCGTAACACCCGCACTTGGAAAGGAGCTGGTTGCAACTCCATCTGCTTCAATTTTAGAAACTCCGCTTCAGGTAAAATGTTCACTCCGGAGCCTCCATCTAATAAAACCTTAGTAAAGTCCTTCCCATGAAACTTCAGATTTATGGTAGGAACTCTCCAAACCACATCTCCAGGTAACATATTGCATACTTCTACCTCTAACACTTCTGGCCTCTTCCTTGCAGTTATCACTTTGTCTTTGAATATTGGGACTATGTTGAGCAATTGATCCAAAGTGATATTTAAAGGAGTATGCAATAATTCTTCAAAGAGTGAAACTGAACCAACCTCATCCTTCTTCTTTTCATCTTCCCAAGCTACTTGTTTCTTCTTCTGTATCTTCTTCAACTATTCCGATGACTACTCTCTGACATCCTTTTGTTCCTCCCAATCCAATGGAGACTTCAACTTCTGAGATTTGGTTACTGCCATCACGTCAACATTATCTTCTTTCCCTACATAATTGGAACAGTCACATGCCATTTGCATTGCTGACATTGATTTCTCTTGTAAACACTTCCTTCCTTCATTCTCTGGGATATCCGATGGCGGACTCACCATAGGCTGCCGTTAACACAAGGTTAACCTGTGGAGCAGGATTGTAAGAGTCCTCCCCAGCCTTCGAGGTATACAGGAGTAAGAATCTCCTTTTTTGATCTTATAATTATTCCCTCTCTAAATAAAATAAAGATTCTGTTTAAAAAGGGAAGACACTTTACCCAGAATACCTTCTCAGGAGCCCACCTGTTTTAAAGATTCAGAACGATGAGTTCAGAAGTGAGAACCAGTGTTTTGGATACCAAGGTTTTGACCATCAGTTAAAAGACTGCCCGACTCCTACCATGAAAAGGGCACAGGGAAGTCTAGAACCCAAATTCAGAGACCAATTCCTTCATACCAATCTAATCAGGGTCCATCTTGGACAAGATTGCTTAACTCCATTAACTAGGTCCGACCCATTGATTAGGGTCTAGATGACCAGTCAAATGCTTAGCGACTTGGAGCAACAGATGCAGGCAATTCATAAAGATATAAACGCTACCCAGGATCGACAGAGACAATATACAGATAAGAAGAGGACAGTCAGAGAATTCAAAGAAGCAGTTATAGTCTTCATTGAATACGGACCAAAAGAATTTCTTTATCTCTAGGGGAGTATAAGTAGTTATCCCCCAGATATTGTGGACCAAAGAAAGTAAGTGACTTAGCCTACGAACTTCTTTTATCTCCTCATCTCAAAGTTCTTAATGCCTTCTATAGAAATATATGCCAAACCCAAATCATGGAAAGACGGTAAAACTTCAGTGGCAAGATACCGTTGGCTTCTAGGTTACGCTAACTCCTTCCTTTATATAAGTCGTAAATTTTACTTATCGCTCACAGTAATCTTACTTCCATCAATCTCCCTTCTTCTTAATCTCCTTCATGGCTTGGCAACAGGAATTAGTTTTATCCATGATGATTTCTCACCTTCAAGACGCAAGCGAGTCTGTGAAGAAGGATTTTATAGAACAGTATGAGCGCTCACTTTTTCCTCACTTGGGAACGTCTATAGCTCAGACCAAATGGCGGACCTATCAAGACATAACTAGGGTAACACCTTGGGTCAGCAGCACTTTCGTAACAATGTCCGCTTGGCCATGGTTATTGAAGCCTTGGGTTTGGGTCCCCGATACTACTGCGTCATGAGATCAAGACATCTTGGGTTTTCTGAGCGGGTCTTCTTACTGGCGTGTTTTCTTCCTCATCAGAAGATATGCCTTTACCCCGTTTTTGGCTTGCCTCTCAGAGGTCCTTTTGTTAGATCACCTCATACCACTGAGATAGGTGCGGCAATAACCAACAGAATTATTCCCATAGATGAGTTACCTTATACGTGCGCAGCTTGTGAGTGCTGCTTTTGTGATCATATGATGGACGGGCTTATGGAAGTGTAAAGAGTTCTTCTATCGTTACTGTATATGTTCCGAGAATGAATAAAGTTTAAATCTTGTTCTTATCTTGAATCTTGCTCTCCTTGAGACTTTTCTTGGTGGTTAATCTTGATTAAAAGTTTTCTCCAAGTCTCATATTCGTGCATCTTGCGAAATTACCCCAGTTTGCGAGATGAGGACATCTCGCATTTTTCAAGTAGGAGAGAATGTAAGATTCCTCCCCAGCCTCTCAAGATATCCAACATCTTCCCCTGTAATCAATTCCCTCTTTAGAAATATAAAAGATCTTGTCTTTGCCTATTTTGACATAGAGAGAGAAAATATTCTAGAGAGAGAATATTCAAATTTTTAATATTTTTGGATAGAAAATTAGCTCATCTTATTAAAATAAGTTCCCCTGAAACAGAAATTCAAAAAGAACTTTCCAATGTGCAATTGGAATTTATTGGAAATGGGTATAAAGGACCTTAGCCTAAGGGTCTAGATTTTCAGAAATTTTTGGATTATGGTCCAATTAAGGTTCCTATGGGCCAATAGCATCAATCCATGTGTAGGGAGGAGATAAATCCAATTTGTAAAAGAAGATACCCAAAAAATGAGTAAATGCTCACATAAGATGAAGAGTTGACTATGTACAAGGTTTATTAGTAAGAAACTATGAGTAATATCAAAAATATGAGATATTTTGGGTATAATGATTCCATTTTTTTGACACATATGTAAGGAAGGGGAGTCCATTAAAGGAGGTGCATATTTCACATGCTTGAATGAGTTTTAAACTAAAAAATAATGTGATATTTTTATCTCTCCTCTCTCTTGAACCAAACCAAATCAAAATGGAACCAAACCGAATCAAAAAGTAACCAAACTAGGTCCAAATCTAGTCCAAATTCAACCAAACTGAATTTGGAAAATTCTAGAATTCAGTTATCTTTGGTTAGAGCTTCCCTCTCCTATAAATAGAACATGAGTCCTTTGAAAAAATAAGAAGAATTTTACTATACTAGAGTTATGCTGAAATATTGCTAATTTCTACTATTCTCTAAAATTCTCTCCAAATTGAAGAAATTGGAGCTTCCCTCTTTCTTCAATCCCCATTGGTGGCTCCATCAACATACTTAACCAATTGATTGGTTGGGGGCCTCTTCCGTGAACAAAGAATCAAGCAATTTGTAAGGTAAATGGTGAATTTTGATCTTTTCTATAATTTCTCAATGCTTCTATCTTCTCAACCCCTCTCAAGCTTGAGAAGCTTAATTGGAATGGTTTTTGAATGCTATTGAAGTTAATTGATGAATGGTAGTGAAGAATTACATAATTTGATGAATGCTATTGAAGTTAATTGATTAATGATAGTTAAGAATTACATAAATTTGCATTTATGCTTAATTCAAATGGGTTTTATGTAATTTCTCTCTCTCTCACTCAAGAAATGGTCATACTCATGACCCATTCTCAATCCAAATGAAGCTTTTCATAAAGCTTTTCCTTAATCCAAGATTAATCTATGCTTGAGGCCAAATTAATGGCTTTTTTTCTATGCTTTTAGTTTATGTATTTTTATGAATATTGATGATTCAATCCATTATGGATTAATGATCCAATTAGGGATCATTCTAATTATTTTCTTAATGATAAGCTTTATCCCTTAGAAAAATTGAGATTTATCAGTCATAGTAGCGGAGCTATGGCAAAATTTTTATAAAAGTTACGCATAACATAATTTCATTCAAAGCATGAAAAGAGGACTACCTACCATATTCTAGGAATTATCATCTTAGATTAATTGAAAGATATTCATTGTAATCATAGAGAAATTGATTTTTATATTATGCATAATTGATTTTCATGCATAGAGGTATGCATAAAAGATTATTATTTTAACATAAAAGTGTTACTTTTATCATAATTGGATTTCATGCATAGAGGTATGCATAAAAGATTATTATTTTAATGTAAAAGTGTTACTTTTATCATATTTGAATTTCATGCATAGAGGTATGCATAAAAGATTATTATTTTAATGTAAAAGTGTTACTTTTATCATAATTGGATTTCATGCATAGAGGTATGCATAAAAGATTATTATTTTAATGTAAAAGTGTTACTTTTATCATATTTCATGCATAGAGGTATGCATAAAAGATTATTATTTTAATAAAAAAGTGTTATTTTTATCATATTTGAATTTCATGCATAGAGGTATGCATAAAAGATTATTATTTTAATGTAAAAGTGTTACTTTTATCATAATTGGATTTCATGCATAGAGGTATGCATAAAAGATTATTATTTTAATGTAAAAGTGTTACTTTTATCATATTTCATGCATAGAGGTATGCATAAAAGATTATTATTTTAATGTAAAAGTGTTGCTTTTATCATATTTGAATTTCATGCATAGAGGTATGCATAAAAGATGATTATTTTATTATAAAAGTGTTACTTTTATCATCTTTGAATTTCATGCATAGAGGTATGCATAAAAGATGATTATTTTATTATAAAAGTGTTACTTTTATCATGTTTGAATTTCATGCATAGAGGTATGCATAAAAGATGATTATTTTATTATAAAAGTGTTACTTTTATCATGGTTGAATTTCATGCATAGAGGTATGCATAAAAGATCATTATTTTATTATAAAAGTGTGACTTTTATCATAATTGAATTTCATGCATAGAGGTATGCATAAAAGTTGATTATTTTATTATAAAAGTGTGACTTTTATCATAATTGAATTTCATGCATAGAGGTATGCATAAAAGTTGATTATTTTATTGTAAAAGTGTTACTTTTATCGTATTGGATTTCATGCATAGAGGTATGCATAAAAGATATTCTTTTTATACTAAAAGTGTATTTTTTCATCATAAATGGATTTTATGCATAACTTAGATGCATAAGAGAAATTCTTTTATTCTAAAAGTGTAATTCCTACCAAATTGAATTTATGCATAAGAAGATGCATAAAAGATTGATTTTTAATTCAAAAGTGTCATTCTCATCTAAATTGAATTTATGCATAGGAAAATGCATAAAAGATTGAATTTATGCATAGGAAAATGCATAAAAGATTGAAATTTAATTCAAAAGTGTCATTTTCATTTAAAATGAATTTATGCATAGGAAGATGCATAAAAGATTGATTTTTACTTCGAAAGTATTAACCTCCTTAAATAGAATTTATGCATAAATAAATGTGTAAAGAAATCGTATATCAAATATAAGAATTCTCTTGTATTCTATAAATAGATATGAGATGTGATAGGATGTGATAAGAGGTGTATAAGATGTGATAAGAGGTGATAAGAGGTGATAAGAGGTGTATAAGATGTGATAAGAGGTGATAAGATGCTTATGAAATAAGTTAGGAGGTGATAAGATGAATTAAGATGTGATAAGATGTGTATGGGATGAGGTAAGAAGTGTATGTGATAAGATAAGATGTATATGGGTTGTGATAGGGCGAGAATGGATGTGATGTAAAAGATTAGATGTGAAGGCATATGGGGTTATATGAATGGGAATGTGGAAATGGATGTGTGGATGTGGAGATGGGAGTGTGGATGTAGGAATGTGAAAATGGGTGTATGCATGAAGATGTATATGCATAGATGTGAATGTGGATGTATAGATGTGAATGGGAATGTGTATGTGGATGTGGATGTATGTGAATGTGGATGTAGATGTGGATGTATAGATGTGAATGTGGAATGTGGATGTGGATGTATGTATGTATATGGATGTAGATGTGGATGTATAGATGTGAATGGGAATGTGGATGTGGATGTATGTGAATGTGGATGTATAGATGTGAATGTGGAATGTGGATGTGGATGTATGTATGTATGTGAATGTAAATGTGAATGGGAATGTGGATGTGGATGTATCTATGTATGTGGATGTGGATGTATGAATGAAGACGTGATAGTGGATGTATGCATGTGGATGTGGATGTATGGATGTGGATATAGATGTATGGATGTGCATATGGATGTGTATGTATGAATGTGGATATGGGATGTGGATGTATAAATGAGGATGTAAAAATGGATGTATGCATGTAGATGTGGATGTATGGATGTGAATGTGAATGTGTATGTGAATTAATGTGTCGTCAATATGAGGAAATGGATGAGAATGAGTACACATTGAATGGAATGTGGAATAAGTAATGTGGACTAAGGAGGGATAATGTGGAAAGACAAGAGTTCGATTTAGAAACTGTATTTTGTGACTGTTTGTAAATGACTATTTTATGTCAAGAATGCTGGGGAAGCATTTTGACCGTCTTGTGGATTAAGGTCATGAAGACCTAACTGTTAAAGTTGCAACTGCTGTGAGACGGAGAGTCAATGGAGGACATCTCGCGTAGCAAGGTCGACCGAGGTCTTGACCAACCTCGGTTCGATTTAAATGGTGAGCTTTCGGTATGGTGGATGAGGAACCAAGGAAGCGGCCTATGAGTGAAGCGCTAGGTCACCTGCGAAGGATCCTAGAGGGTGCTAACCATACGGTGCTCGACCAAATGGCAGCCCGAAAAAAATAGAGCACAAACTTGACAAAATATGCCACTTCTGGCCTCAGCATCATGTGCATATACCCTATACAAAGTGTTCTCGCCCTGCTAATATTGAAAGGAACAGAGTGCCTTTTCAAAAGCAGACCATTTACATCTAGAATGATCAGTCTCTGAATTCAAAAAACATTTCAATTAGTTTGATAAGAAATGTTACAAACCTTCACTACTTATAAATGTAGTGGACATGTCTTTAAAGAATGTTACAAATAAATTGTCTACTGGCTCACATCAATCTTTTGAGGTCTATGTTCCACATCTCCATCTGTGTCCTTGAGCTCAACTTCCTCCTCCTCTTCCAGCTCCTTGTTCTGGTCTTCCGCAACATTCTCATATTTCTTCTCCTCCTCACCCATATTCTCCTCCTCACACTTCTCTTCCCTGCCCTCATTAGGGGAAGGTTGAGGTCTATGGGGGCCCTTTAAGCTGCCATATTATGTTTTTAAGTACTTTTGCTTAAGGACTCTAAGCATACTTTGACTAGGCCTGACAAGGGGATCTTTATGCAATCATTATTTGAATTTCTATTTTTTCAAATATATATTTGCTTGAGCTAAAATGGGGGTAACTTTTTGGTTTCCCCAAATTCAAAATGGCTTAAAAGCCTTCCCTCCTCTCTTCCCTCCACGTTTAGGTCCCCCCCCCCACTTTCTCTCTCTACATTCTCTCTCTAAAATGCCCTCGTTTCTCTACCACTCTCTTTCTCTTCCCCTTTCTCACATTTGGGTGTGCCATGGCTCTGCATCTCTGATTAGTAAGCTTCCATAACCTCTGCACTTCCAAATGCAGATATCTCACACTCTCTCATCCTCCATGCCTCATCTTTTTATCATTTTCTGCTCTCTCTCTCTCTCTCTCTCTCTCTCTCATGTCTTTCCCCCATTGAAGTGCAGAAAATCCCTCTATCAACCTCCATAGCTTCAGAGCTTACCATTTTCCATTCTTGCATTGTTTACCATACATATCCCCTACTTCTGTCTGCAATCTACATCTCTCTCTCTCTCTCTCTACTGCATTATGCTACAAAACCTCAATCTACCATTTTCTATGCCTCTTGCCATCTTCCTTGTCCTTTCTCCTATTACCTAATCAGAAGATCTATGACCTTCTAATATTTTTTACAGCAAAACTTCATTGCACTCTCCTCAGAATACCCTATCCTCACTCTTGCATTGTGTTCTACAAGAAGCTCTTTTCAACATTGCCTAACCCTAAAGAAAATGCCACTTGAAGATATATCTAACATAGCACCAAAGTTCAGGTTACATGTAGATTTGGCTGCTGAGTATGCTACCATCCGCAGCACAAAATCAAGTGGTGTGACCGATGTGCCATTGGGTACTCTTCGATCACAAGGGCGAAAATGTATTGACCTCTGGACAAATGGATTCATATACCCTATTGACCCGCTCTCCAATGCTCCACCTCATTTTGTTAATATCACTACATTTCTTAGTTATGTAGGTGATGGAGCTAATGGTCTATTTGGCTATTGTAGGAGGCTTTCTTTTGTTGCAGCTCAGGAATCGCATTCAAGACTGCATTTCCGAGGCTTATGGCTTGAGTTGCAGAAGCAACACAAGAAGGACATTGATAGGCTTGAAGAAGTGGTGAACAACTTGAAAACTCAGAATCAGGAGCTCCAGAAGAACAACTTTTTGCTTAAGCAGGCCTTTGATATTGAACGGGACAAGGTGAATGCAGCCAAACAGGATGCACGAAACAAGCAACGACACCTTGCAAGCCTGAAGAAGCTTCCAGTAGGCTTTCGACAACGGAAAAGAAAGCGTCAGTCCCTAGAAACCTTGGCAACCCTAAGTGGAGCAAGAAAACGACGTGTACGAGCAACAAGGTAACTTCTATTCTTGCCATTGTTTTGCAGGCCTTTCTGTTTTGTGAAACATATTGATGTTATTTTGTATTTATGTTCCATGTAGAGATATTGCTGGGGATATGATGGGATATGAAGGTGGTACTGAGGAATGTAGAGCAGGGATATTGAAACATGTTGTTAAGTTATCAGACATATATAAGCTGCTAGAAGATCCCACATGCAAAATATCTAAGCAAATCCGAAACAAAATTTCTGGAGAGCTGCAAAATATGGTAAGCCCCATACAGATTATGGATGCATGTGATAGTGCTGGTGTCAGTAGGAAGGGATATAAAGCCATCTACAGGGTGTTTACACTAGGTCATCGTGCTAAAGGTTTTCTTCGACCCATGCTACCAACTCCATACAGTGTAACCATGGCAAGAAAAAGTGCAAATTCAGAAATTGCGACCATGTTAGGTGGCTACCATCATGTGGAGGATGCTCTGCCTGTATGTACTACAAAGGTATTTGAATACAACAAGTACAACAATGTCTTTATTGATTTAAGGACCCTTCAAAGAGCTATGATTTCTTATTATGGTCTAAGCATTGAGGAGTGCCAAGGTCAGGCTGTGTTTGTGTTAAAGCTTGATGAGTGTCAAATTGTAAAAGGACGAAAATTAGAAAGAGTCAGCCTAACACTTATGAACAGGGCTATCAAAGGAAATCTGGAACAGGATGATAATCTTCTTGACTGTAGTGCACAAGCCTCAAATTCCAACAAGGGAAGTCAATCTCAGGGAAAAGATTACTATGGAGTGCAATCAAAAAAGAATATATGGTGGTTGGCAGCATTTGAGCTTCCACAGGAAACGAATGATACATTGCGATGGTACCTTACCCGAACAGGCATCCCAAATGTCATATCATTGCAATCAAAAGGAGAAACTTTGCATGTGGAAGATGTAGGAACATTTACAGTTGAGTGGCACATGGCAGGTGATTTAAAGACATTGAAGTGTATGCTGGAATGCAAGCTAGGAGCAAATACTTTTTTTCCATGTATTTATTGCTGCCATTCAAAATCAGAGTATATTGATCGCAGCAAAGCTTCAGGCAAGGTTGCAGCCACCAAGACGACCAAATCTCATGCAAAGGGCAAGAAAAATGTACAACCAACTTCAATGAGTGCAACGCAAAACAAAGATCCAAAGAAACCTATGCAGTGGGTTAATGGCATCATGAATTGTAATACCAATTGTCCGCCGCCTAATCGTGATCAAGAAGATATCTCATGGAGCCCTATATTAGAGATTCCACTTTCCCGTGTTCATATTTGCACGCTTCATGCTAGGTTACGCATAATGGACAAATTACTGAAGTTACATATCAATTATGCATGGAATATGGATCCTGAACATCTTCGCAACAAATGCATCAGTAAGCTGGAAGATGTCCTTTCAAGCGTGGGGCTTCATGGTGGTGCTGTAAAGTTAACTAAGGATACTAAAAAGTCAGGACCGGGTCAGGATAATCCAAACGAAATATGCATGGGTGGGTCCAAAGCAAGACACCTTCTCTCAAATTATGAGGGGTACAATAGTCACACAAAATATGAATTATGGAAGGCCATTTGTGAATGCACCACTTATCGTGGGAATAATGCAGAGCTTGGTCTCAAGCGGGCAAGGCTGTGGGAGTCACTTGACAAAATGATTCAATTGTTAGAAAAGGCTCCACTTGTTGCTGAGGAGATTGCAAACTTAAAGACTGCAATACATACATTTACTCAGCAAATGGTTGATGCATGGGGAGAAACACATATCACCCACTATATGGTATTTACCTTTTTATCTATTTACTGATATAAATCGCCAAATAGTAAAATTCTGATATGATCTTTGTTGCAGCACATTATATTTGCCCACGCACAGTTTTTTCTCGACGAATATGGTCCAATGGCAATTTGGAGCACCCAAGGAATGGAGCGCTCTCATTATCAAGCTAAGGCAGCATACTTTAAGAACACGCGACATGGTGGAGGTGGTAAGGAAAAAAGTAATGCCTTGCATGAGATGTTTAATTGGTTTTATCGCAGTTTGGGAGGTCGACGCCGACAGAAACCAAAAGGGCAGGTGTCATTACTACGAAGGGTTGTAAAAAATGTCAATCTGCAAACGAGCAATTGCATGGCGAGCATCAAGTGCCGTGCATGGGATGCGTGAGTGGTTCGTTGCGCGGAGGCGTATGGGTCGAAAATGGATTCCATATTAAAAAATTGTAGCCTTTTTTAAGTTAAAGCTTTTTTATTAATGTTGAGATTTTTTTATTAATAAGTTTTTTTAAAAAAACTATATAAACCTGTAAAAGTGAGTTTTAAAATTACATTTTCACGTTCATTCACTCGTGTAAGTCAATGGATGGCTAGAACTAAGCACACTGCACGTAAAACTGAGAACCCAAACGTACCGTCTGGTGCACACAACTTAATACACGCAGTAGCCCGCGGCACAGGCATTTCAACAAGTGCAAAAACGTATCAAAAAGAATCATACAAGCATGGACAGAGAGGTAGAGACCCGACAGGAAGATGTACAGCCGGTCAAGACTGGACAATATTGAGGATGTCTCCAAGCAGCCTGGAGACACCGGCTCATTTAGAGCCACGCGTGCTGGAAGAGCAACAACGCCAGATTGATGAGGAGGAGCATAGAAGAAGAGAGCAACAGCAAGCCCTATTCCCTCAGCAGCTAGAAGAGGAGCTAAGGGTCACATTTGAGGAAGACAAGGAAGCACTTCTGTGTATTGAGCAAGAGCAGTATCAACAGGCTGCTGACTTCTATGAAGCAGAGGAAATAAGCCATCGTGAAGAGCAGGATAGGCTCTTAGCACAAACACTACATGAGGAACTTGAGAGGCATCAGCCCCCGTCTCCACCTAAAAAACAAAGAATAAAGATTCGTGTCAAGAGAAAGAAGGAACGTGCAAACAGGCAGCAAGAGGTGGAGATGGAAGAGAAGGATCGACAACAAGTAGAGGAGCAAAGGGAGAGGGAAAGACTGGAGCAGGAGGAGCAAAGGGAAAGGGAAAGACTGGAGCAGGAGGTGCAAAGGGAGAGGGAAAGACGGGAACAAAGAATTCAAGAAGCACGCAGATTAAAACAAGAACAAGAAAAGAAGAAGGCAGAAGCAAGTAAAAGAAGACTAAATCTAGATCCAGCCGAGCAAGAAAGGCGAAAAAAATTTAGAAATGATAGACAACCATGGGAAGAGAGGTCGCATCCACCACCACCCCCTGTAGCCAACAAGAAGAGAAGATGGAAACCAGGGACCGTGGCTCTGCGAGAAAACAGAAAGTACCAAAAGAGCACAGACCCCATCATGGCGAAGGCCCCTTTTGCAAGAGTTGTAAAAGAAGTCATCGACAAGTACAGTGACACGGTTAGTCGAGTACAGAGTACGGCACTGGAGGCCCTCCAAGAGGCGTCAGAAACAATTTTGATCTCTCTGTTTCAAGATTCGGTGCTGTGCCATGCTCACGCCAAAAGGGTGACCCTAAAGCCTGTTGACATGGCACTTGCACTACGTTTACGTCAAGATAAAGCGCTCCATAAGGAAGGCTTTATAGGATAGGATTAAGCTTTTAGGCGGCGGCCTTTGTGCCTTTTGTAATCTCGACATTGTAATACATTTTTTTGAATCTATAAGATATTGTCAATGACTCGTTAACCAACGTATTCATTTGTTTCAACTGTGTTATAAAAGCAGACATTTCATTTCTTGAACTGTTGTTTGAATGGGTAAAACTGTTGATCATGTATTAAGAGCCTTAGTTAAACAAGAACAAAATTTATATTATTGATAAGGTGATTGTGAAACATTATCTTGTTATACGTGGTATTGTTGTTGGCATTGAACAAAGGATCCTTACATAGTGCAGAAACAAAATTATATTGAATTTATTTTAGGTCCAAAAAAAAGGCTTAAAGCTCAATAAGGCCTTAGAAAAGCTCAGGGACAAAAGAAAAGTTATTTGGGGCTCAAAATCACCTGGTGAAGTCTGGCATTAGATAGAACATTTTTTAAAAAAGCTACAGTTTTCTTTTTTTTGATGTTTCTAGGCAGAGTAATCACCAAAAAAAAGTGCACACAATGCACTAATGTGTGAAAAAATGATCAAAAAAAGGGCTGTGCGCTACGGCGCGAATTCAAGCCTGGCCTGTAGTTTGAAAGGCAGAAATTCGCGCCGTAGCGCACACCCCTTTTTTTTTATTTTTGGACTCTTTCCAGCATTATGTGCACTTTTTTGATGAAAAATATGCTTACAAATATCAAAAAACATAAAAAATTCTGATTTTTTTAAAATTGTTCAGATTTTGTACTGCCTGACATTCAAAGAACAAATATTTGATCATTATCAATGAAATTTCCTACACATTCACATGCCTGCCAAAAGTTTAGAGGGCACAGTGCTGACACAACAAATAAACAAGAGAAATGGTTCAGACTTCTTAGAAACATTACAATTAAAAAAGTATACATTTTGTATTGATATCGTAGAAAGAAAATTACAAGTTCCTGAGAAGATTTCTGAGAGCTTCTTTAGCTTCGTCACTCTGCGTGGCTTTCTCACCTACGCTATTAGCTATAATAATAGGATTGGTTACACCTTTGGAGATTGAAGTGGCACAATGGCTTAGCACGTGGCCGGTGTAGTTGCCTGCAAATGTATACATAGCTGCCTCCCTGCTAATAAGTATACATTTGTTTGCATTATTTGCTAGCCCATCTTCGGTGAGAACCCCACTTAGAGCTTTACACTTGAGCTCTACTTGTGCCTCCTCAGAGTACTCTAAATGGATTACTCGAATAAATGATGGAGAGAGGCTAGGAAGGTAATGAATCAGGGAGGTGTCTCATCCATCGGATTGCACACGAACTCCACCTCCACGTGCAGCAAACTTGTCAAAAATATAAGCTTTCTACAAGAGAAAAAAATCAGGTGTTAGTAATAACTCACTTATAAATATGAAGGCAGAACTTTGATTTAACCCCACCTCAATGTCATCATCACATTGGCTAATGCGTGGGTTGCATATGTCTATACTGCTTCCACGCTGCTCAACTGATGTATCTACATGCAAGCGCTTATGTGGTTGAAATGCTTCTTGAGGGACACTTTCATACTCTCCTGCTACATTTTCTATAGCAACAAGAGCATTGGAAACAGTTTCCTCAATTGTACGTTCTGTATCATAACCTTGGAATGCTAGCGCTTTGGTAAGATCATGGTCATCAAAATCAATCTGTACACCTGCAGTTTGTTGCTCAAGTGTGTCTTCTTTGTAGAAACCAGACCCAATTGCTAATATGCTTAAGGCCTCATCCTCCCTTAACCCCAATGATTTACAAATGTCATCAAGGAAAAGAAATTCCTTGTTATCCATGATGATGGGATTCAAAGTGGTTACATCCAACTCAGGGATCTCTTCCACAATTTCATCCCCTTCGAGGTCACGATGAGGCTCTTCATCCTCAGTTGACCCTTGTTGGAGAAGCACCAAGGCCATGGACGCTTTAGCTTCTTCTGAGAAAACCTGCAATTCATAAACGGTGTCATTATCTTCGACCTTATAATTGCTAGATGTAAGCCCTTTCCAAAATCGGTTGAGCCTGAATCGGAACGACTTGTCACCATGGTACAGATGCCTGATTAAGTCCACTGGAACCCATTTAGTGGTGGATTCAGGCAATTGCACGACATATTGTGCCACTACATCATTCATGTACTGGACCTGCTCTTGAAAAGCCTCTGCATGAAGGTCTATAGTTTTCTGCATATCAATCACCCCGTAAAAAATGGCGATGTTCTCACCTGCACCTGCTGAGAGCCCAATTTTCTCAAGTTTTGCGCGTAGCGAGTTAGAGCTTGAAGCCATGGCGGGATATTGAAGGGAAATAGAAACTGCAAGATCTTAAGATTTATAGAGCAAAACCTGTTCTTATAAAGCATTCCACTATAACATTTAATAAATTTATAGAACATACTTAAACATTTTAAAATTAACAAAATTAAAATCCAAATTGCAGTGAAATACAGAGGACATTGGGACTATGGTGCAATCAATAATTTTGTATTCAAAAGTACACCGCTACAAATTATCGCCCAAAATCACTCAAAATGTTACCTAAGTCTGCAACTTAACAGTCTTTCAAGCTAAGGAACCTAGGGGGCTCCAATGACACACAGAGTGTATGTTTCTCTGACCTTTGACGCATGGGTCGATTAGAAACAACAAACTTGAATTGGTTCCTTACATTAAAGGACATGACAATACGATCTCTCAACTGAGCAAAATTCCAATCATCATTAACTACCACTGTATGCTCCTCTCCTGGGTGAACTTCAATATGAAGTTCTACCTCCTCCCTAGCATAGAGATCAGAGTCCAAAGCCTCCCATTCACCATGCGAGCATTTCCACCTTCTAATAGGGTACACCATAGTTAGATTTTGCTTGCCTATCTGATACCTGCATCTTACCATTGACATTACTGCTGAGCACTTTATTACATCGCCCTTATGTTCTGCCACCTTGGTGGTCCAATCGCCTTTTAGAAATGTATCTAGAGCTTCAAAGGCCCCATCTTTGCTTATCCACATTGTTGGGGTGCGATGGAACTTGCCTGCTTTGAAAATAGCAATAAACACATGTAAAGCCATGAAAAGAGATACACTTATCCTGTGGGATCCATATGCAGCCTTTAGGCTTGACTGAATGTCATGGAAAATCCTGCGCTGAAAGCTCTCCATTGTGGTGGGGTCTGGAATGGGCCATTCCGGGCTATTTAGTGCAGGAGGAGAAATTGGCTCAAGTGCTCCAAACCTTCCCCTCTGTGGCACAACATATGTTGCAGCAGTGAAAAATACTCCTCTATTTGCAAGTTCGAAACTTGTTTCCCCAGCATACATAAACCTGGATCAACATGACATGCTTCGAAGGTCCCTATAAAACATTCTAGAGGCTGCCATTCCACACATGTTGAAGGGAAAACATCTGCATACAATAGAATACATTGGAGTTCTTGATATTCACATAGTCTTCATGCAAGCATTTCTCTAAAGCAAAGAAACATTAAACAAGTACTGAAACTTACAGTTAGTTGGGAACCGTGGTGAGTTCTCATCTTCAAGATGTATTTGGCTTGAGGTGTAAACATGTTGCACCTTTGCAAGCCGCTTTCCATCCTTGTTGCAAACTTTGAATTCTAAGATCCTTCCTTTCCAGTGATGGCTTGTGGAAGCCATGTGCCTTCGAGGAACCTTGTGTGCACCCCTCAAACTGGGCTGCATTGTTATCCACATGAACCGCTTAAAAACGGTAGGAATCCAATAACCTTCATCATCCTGTACTGTGGAAATAGCCATGGACTCGATAGTGGATGATGGCCTGCGTACACACTGAAGAGCCATAGATGGCCCAAATGAAAAGAAAGTGAATGTTAAGAATATGGCAAAAAAGCAAATACCTGCTCAGAGAGAGAGAGAGAGAGAGAGCTAGCTAAAGCTTCAAAGAAGTTTGCTGCAAATCCATACACACACACACACACAATACACACACACACACACACACACATGCACACACACACAGAAAGCTAAACCTTAAAAAGAAAGCAAATGAGAGATTGCATTAGGTGCCTGCATGCAGAGAGAGAGAGAGAGAGAGAGAGAGAGAGAGAGAGAGAGAGAGTCTGATAACAGAGCTTCCTCTAGAGAGAGAGAGAAGGGCTGATAACAGAGCTTCCTCTGAGTAGCTGGTAGCAAAGAGCTTTCCTCAAAAGAAAGCTAATGAGAGATTGCATTAGGTGCCTGCTTGCACACACAAAGAGAGAGAGAGAGAGAGACAGAGTCTGATAACAGAGCTTCCTCTAGAGAGAGAAAGAGGCTGATAATAGAGCTTTCTCTGAGTAGGTGGTAGCAAAGAGCTTTCCTCAAGTTGGGGATGAAGATAGGGCTGCAAGTGAGTGAGGGTGTAGTGAGTGGTAGATGGGGAAAGTGGGTTAGTCTAAAAGGGAGGAGAGAGAAACACGCCCCTACTTTTGGAGGGAAGAGGGAAGTGAGGGGGGGTAACTTTTTGAAACTTTTCCTTTAAAAAAATATTTAAAAAAAAGATATTGAAGATTTTCTTTGCTGGCAGATCTGAAAAAGGTAAGATTCTACCTTTGACCACAAGATTTAGGGTCTTAATCAACCCAACGTTTTTGTACACATGTATTTTTCCTATTGGCCTTCACACTAATCATCTCCTTAATCTCATGGCAGCTTAAAGGGCCCACATAGACCTTAACCTTCCCCTAATGCATCTTTCTTCTCATCCTCATCCATCCTCTCCTCCTCAACCTTCTCTTCCCTACCCTCCTCAACCTTTTATCCTTTTCCCCCTGCCTCCTCATCCATCTTCTCCTCATCCTTCCCTTCTCCTCCTCCTCACCCTCCTCATCCTTCCCTTCTCCTCCTCCTCACCCTTCCCTTCTCTGCCCTCCTCATCCTTCCGCACTTTTCCTTTATCATCCTTATTCTCCTCCTCATCCATCTTCTCCTTCTCACCCTTCTCTTCCGTGCCCTCCTCAATGTTCTGTCCTTTTCCCTCCTCCTCACCCTTCTCTTATCTACCCTCCTCCTCCTTCACTCCTTTTCCCTCCTCACCGTTCTTCTCTTGCTCAACACTCTTCTCTGCCTTCCCCTGCTCTAGTTGTGAACAGGTCGATCGTCGACGAGAACCTCAACCTCATCTCTAGGAAAGTAGGTGTGTTTTGTGGGATCTTCTCCTCGGCACACCTTAAGATCATTCGTATCATCGTTACTCTAGCGCTCCACAAAGAGGTTTTTGTATCTTTCAATAGTTGATTGCAATGAAAGGGAAAAAAATCATCAAGTTTAGTAGAGCATAAATTTATGATTGCTGAGGTAGAAATGATCAACAAGTTTTATTACCTTGGTCCATGTAGGGTTAAGTTGAACAGGCTGTCTAGTAGGTACTCTGCATGTATAATAGTTCTCCAGCCACACAAATAGCCATTTGTTTGATATGGAACATATATTTCCTTGATTGTAAATTCAAAAATGCCTTCAACAAGGCAAATAGGGCTAATGGCTACAAGCATTCTCTTAATACAACTGTCAAGGCATACAAATTTAATATGGCACTAGAAATTGCAGAAGGACTTGGTAATTTAGAGTAATATAAATGAGCAAGACTCACAATCTCAATTGAGGGTGTGTGCCTAGTATGGAATTCATAGTCCAGAGACAATCTTCTTGTCTAGCTCCAAACATACAAGGCTCCAATGATTGCTGAAACATTAAAAACCAGAGTTAAAAACAAGACATTTAATCAATGAAAATTTTAAATAAAATAAAGAATATGTATATTTACCTTGATTCATATGGAAAAATAATTGTGTTCACTTTCCTCAAGTTGTAAATCATCTTCTTATGTTATCTGGTGTGATACCTTTGACCCTTATGAGAGGAGCCAGTTGAGAATTAGAAATAAAAACTTCTATCTGGGACTCTGCAGGGATCTTACACTTTACCAAGCTGCCAAATTTTTTAAAAAAAACTTAACGCCAAAAATTGTCAAACTTGAAGCAAACATATACAGTAGACTCAGATGAAGAAGAAATTACTTTAGACAAACATACACAATAGAGTTAGATATCTGATCTCTCTCTATACTTCAGTATATTTAGGTCCACCAAGTCCAGAGACTAAGTTGTCTCTCCCCATTGTCCAAGGCCACGAAGACATATATACCATTCTGAAATTTTAACAATTCTTGTAAATTAACATCTAATTCTGCACTTTCCTTTTTGTACAACTTGTCCCTTGAAAGATCCTCCTCGGTACACTTCTCCATGGCCTCTGCATTCTTCTGCTTCAGTGCTTCCTCTACTGTAACCTAGCCTCTTGTTTAGCCCTGGCTCTTGTATTAACTTCATGTGTTACCTCCATGATCTTTATGTCATCACTCTGCTTCCTAATAGGGGGTATCAAAAGAATATCTCTCATTTTACGAGCAATTATTTTGGCACAAAATAGAAGCTTCTCAAATCTCCACCTAACTCTCTTCAGAGTCTCAGAATCATTAACCATGATGGTGATTCTATGTGCGTGTGCAACAACTATACACATATCATTGAAATATTCTAGAATAAAATCTTTAGCTACCTCTCCTGAAGACAAAGCAAGGCTATTCTCCTCCACCTCATCTGAAGAGACTATTGCTCACAAACTAACCTCAATAACCTTTGAAAAGGAGCCTTAGGAATACAGAGCTCAATACATTTTTGAGCTTTTCTAATCTCCCTCAAAATCGTTACCCTTTGAGAGAATCTTCTATGCCTGGCCTATTTCAAAATGTGCATAGGCTTTCCCTTTCTCCTCTATAGCGGCCTTTGTACCAACCTCGGGACCCTTGCCCTGCCTACGGGCAATTTTCTTAGTCCTCTCTCTCTAGGCCAAAACTGGTAGAAACAAGATCTTTTATATTTCTGAAGAGGGATTTGATTACAGGGGAAGATGTTGGACATCTTGAGAGGCTGGGGAGGAATCTTACATTCTCTCCCACTTGAAAAATGCGAGATGTCCTCATCTCGCAAATTGGGGGTAATCCTGCAAACAGATCGGCCTCATTCTCCCAGGTGGCATCATCAAAAGGATAGAACTTCCATTTTACCAATAATTCTCTGAGAATTCTGTTCTTGAGAATCTTTTCTCGAACATTAAGAATTTCTTCAGGTTAGAGTTCCATCTGCCCTTGGGTTGAAGAGGTTAGGATTTCATCATCAAGCACATGATTTGGGCTTGGCACATATTTCTTTAGAAGGCTTACATGAAATACATTATGAACTTTGACATGAGGAGGCAGAAGAAGCTCGTAGGCTAAGTCACCGACTTTCTAAGTAATCAAATATGGCCCACAATATGTGGGGGATAACTTCTTGTACTTCCCAAGAGATAAAGAACTTCTTTTAGGCCATACTCGAATGAAGACCATATCGACTTCTTTGAATTCTCTGTCTGTCCTCTGCTTATCTGCATATTGCTTCTATCTATCCTGGGCAGCTTTTATATCTTTACGAATTGATTGCATCTGCTGCTCCATGTCGTCAAGCATCTGTGTGGACATCTCGACCCTAATTAATGGGTTAGACTAAGTTAATGGAGTTAAGCAATCTTGTCCTCCATACAGGGCTTTAAAAGGGCTCATCCCGATACTTCGGTGATAAGAAGCATTGTAGGTAAACTTGACTAGGTGTGCAGATAGCTTAGCCACTTCTTGGGTTCCCTGCCACCACAGCATGACTGAAGTATATCTTTAATTACTTGGTTTACCCTTTCAGTTTGACCATCGGTCTCAGGGTGATAAGCTGTGCTAAGATCCAAGAAAGTTCCCACTGCTTTGAAAAATGCAGTCCAGAACCTTGAAGTAAATTTGGGATCTCGATCACTTACTATTCTCCTGGGTAGGGCATGCAATCTGAAGATTTTTTTGAGGAACACTCTGGCTACATCCACTGCAGTGTAGGTTTCTTTTACTGGGATCAGATGGGCAACTTTGGTGAGCCTGTCAACTACCACAAAAATGGAGTTGTAACCTGATTGCACTGAAGGTAATCCAGTAATAAAGTCCAGACTGATATATTCCCACTTCATCTGGGGGATGTCCAATGGATGTAACTTCCCAGGCATTTTTACTCTTTCAGCTTTGACTTTTTGGCATGTCACATTGACGTACATGATTCAGTACATCCTTTTTCAAACCAGGCCAAAAGAAGCTTTTCTTTACAGACATGTAGGTTTTGATGAAACCTGGATGTCCTGCTATAAGGCTGTTGTGGGCTTCATTCAAAATTTGATCCTTGGTTCCCTCATCATTGAGAATGCATAACCTGCGATTATAATACATAA
This sequence comes from Cibotium barometz, assembly GCF_041138505.1. NCBI lineage: Eukaryota > Viridiplantae > Streptophyta > Polypodiopsida > Cyatheales > Cibotiaceae > Cibotium > Cibotium barometz. The sequence continues at coordinate 50,560,841 of NC_141077.1, read as the reverse complement.
TGCCATCATCCAGGCTGTACCCTTGAACTCTGTTCAACTCCTGAGGAGTTTTGCTTTCCTGCATAAGTAGGGTAGCAATAGGGCCAAAGAATCTATCCTGCATGATCTTCTCTCTTGCTTCAATAATAAAAGGATTTGATACTATAGTAATTGCAAGAAGCAAGGAGGCTTTTCTGCTGAGGGCATTTGCTACCACATTTTCTTTGCCTGGGCGGTACTTGATTTCAAAATCAAATTCCTGCAGGGTCTGCATCCACCTTCTTTGGCGCATGTTGAGATCCTTCTGAGTGAAGATCCACTTTAAGCTTTGATGATCTATCATCAAAGTGAACCTTTGTCCCAGTATAGGTAATGTCTCCCACAACTTCAGGGCATATACTACTGAAAGTAATTCCAGGTCGTGGACAGCATAATTCCTCTCATGCATGGGTGGAAAGTTTAAAGTGCTTCCTTGGGCTTGGAATCTTTTAACATTAGAGGGTGCAGGCTTTGGCGGGGCCTTTACTACAAAGGCTTTGGCAAAATCCCTTGCCATTCTTACTACTTGTGCCATGGACACTGGCTTGGCATTTTTGACTAGTGTGTCCAAGGGTTCGTTCATTCCCCGAATGAATTTGGCCATGAGTTGTTCTTCATCTAGAGGTGGTGAATATTTGAGTAGAAGGACAAAGGCCTGGTGATATTCCTCGATGGTTTTGCTCTCCTCCTTTAGCTCTAAGAATTTGTTCATTTTGGTTTCCACCAAAAATCCAAGGGAACAAAATCTCTTTCTTAAATAGGTTTTTAGGTCGTTCCAGGACTGAGTATTTCTATCCAGATGGTTGGTGTCACAGTGGTTCCTCCATGCTACCCTGGCTGTTTCCACTATTTTTAGCCGGGCAAGAGCCATTTTGCTCCACTCATTGTAGCCTGTGACGTCAAAATATTCTTCCATGGCTTCCACCCATTTCTCCACAGCCTCGCCCAAGTTCTCCCCTTCTTCTTTGAAGGGTCCTGGCTGAGTCCTATGAAGAGCCTTGCGAACATATGGGTCAAGCTCGTCATCTTCAGAGAGAGGGTCTGGTTGATGGCCACGGTTTCCTCGTCTCATGATTCTACCAAAACTTTATGTATTATTAAATTTTTATTTTGATATCATCCACAAGATCCTAAGACTTAACATTAGGGGAAGGTTGAGGTCTATAGCGGCCCTTTAAGCTGCCATATTATGATTTTAATGACTTTTTGTTAAAATGTTAAGTTTCTTTGACTTTAGATACCTTCTTATTCTTCAAATGGCTAGAAGTTTGAATTTCAAAGTTTTTCGCCAAAATTGAATTTAAAATTGAGTGGGCAAAACCATATCATGTGACATATCTATGGAAAGAGCTCAGTGAGTAGATTCTGGATCTCTAATCTCCGACAAATTTTGAGCTCATATGTAGAAGTTATGGATGTCCGAAATTTCAAAAACTCCCCCCCCCCCCACTTTTTGGGAATGAAAAGTACAAAAAGGCATCTTCTAGAGAATCTTTTGACCACCTTTAATCACCCAACATTTTTGTATACATGGCATCACATGATTGACCCTTTTCCTTAATAAACTTTTGATCACATGGCATCTTAAAGGGCCCCTATAGACCTCAACCTTCCCCTAATGGAGGTTTGGAAAACAATTTCTTAAATAAGACAATGATCTTATTGGAGATCTATGACATATGTCCGATAATAGATTTTTCTTTATCATATTGTCCGTAAATAATCACTTATACAACAGGGAATTTTTTTCTCCAGAAAACATTTCTATATTTATATAAAAGTTGCAATATGTACATAGAGCATCTCGGCTCCAAAATTTAAAATCTCCTCGAAAGTCGCATAAGATGACGGTACTGGTGGGCCATAGCCATGTCCTGACGGTACTGGTGGGCCATAGCCATGCCCTGATACAAACGTTCACTTACTGACAAGAGAGCTATTATTTTCTCCTTTTAGGAATAAAACAACTAAGGAGTCTATAGACTTGGCATGAAAGTCTGAAATTCCGAGGCGTCGAATGATATAGAATGACGCCATGCACCATTTTCAGTTTTAATAGAATCATAGCCAATGAGAGGTTCTACCCCCCACAGCATTGCATGGCAGTCGCAAGAGGCGTGGACATATTGCCCTACAAACCACTTATGCTGTAGTTTCTCCACCACTGGGTTAGGAAAATATAAATCCTCGAATTGGCGTGCGAGTCTAGCTCGGCTTGTTCGAGTTGAAGAGGAAGAAATAAAATGCTCGAAGGTGAACATAGTCATATCTTGAGACTGGGTGAGGTCGGGAATACCAGATAAATAGGGAACTTCCATCTATAAAAATAATTTCTTTGATTAAAAATTCTTCATTAAAGAAGCTTACGGAATGAAAATGCATTATGAAAAAGGCTTTTTCTGAGTTTTTATTATCAATTTCTGATAAGAATTTGTTTATCCTTATTAGTTTTCAACTTCGCTCTGATACCAACTGTGAGATCCCTCTGCCTCCTCCGTGCATCCCGGTAAGCTGACAGCAGAAGCAGCCCCCTCATGCACGAGGCAGGGTTTCTCACTCGCGGCCTCGCCCCACGAATGTCCGGGCACGAGACTAGGCTGGTGGTCACTCCGAAAACCAAAACCGGGAAAATTTCCCATGCTCGAAAAGCGGGGACGATTCCATCTTTTTGAATTTTCTCAACGAATTTTTCTAACGAGATCAATTCTAAACTATCCTTTACCTGAATAAACCAGATAGAAGGAAACTATCACTAATATAATTTGATCATCTGAGTAAATTCAATGCTTTTTTTCTAATCAGGATCAGGCACAGCCGTTGATCCACTCATTTGAGAAATTTATCAGGGAATTAACTAGCTATTCGAATCCTAGCGTAATCCTAAGATTTTTCAATTTGATTATTAAAACTCCACTGATTTCAGCCTAACCCCATCTGGCCCATGGGTTAGCCCACCACCCTGCCCCACTGGAATCGGTAGATCCAAACAAGTACTCACCCACCCATAATTGAAATGTCTTTCTTAACTTTAGCTTTAGAAAACAGATACTCACACACTCCTCTTTAAAACTTTAATATAAAAATAATCCATTGACAAAACTGATATGATCACAGATTTCATAATTCAAAATTTCCATTCAATTCCTTGTTTCCCAAAAACAGTACCAATCTGGACTCTCCGTTGTGGGACCAGCTGGTCAGCAACAACAGTAAATAGATTATAATAATCATTTTGTCAACATATATATATCTTTCTCGACATGCGTATGGGTGTCCTAAGCACCGCGAGCCCATGCATTGCCTAGTCAGAACCCTCCAGGATCCTCCTTAGGTGTCCTGGTACTTCACTCAGGGACCGCTTCGTCAGCCCTCGCCCATCGTACCAGAAGCACACCATTTTTCACCATACCCTGGCTGGTCAAGACCTGGGCAGGTTTTTGTCACGTGAGCTGTCCCTCGAACACTCCCCACCAGCTGTTACAACCAAACTTCCCTTAGATAAACATATATGCCAAATGCTCCCTCCAGCATTCTGGCGTAAGACAGTCCTTTAAGAAAACAGGGTTTCTATGCAAGTTTTTAGTTTTGATTTTGTTAAATCCGTATTTCAATACTTCTAGATCCAGGTCTGAATTCTAAACAGAATTCCTCGAATTCTGTTAACTTGATCCTCAAATCAAAATAAAAAATCTTAACTTAGTTTCAAATTCGGTAGGGGATTTGAGTACATTTTTCTTGAACTGGGCACATCGTCCTTGATTGAAATTGACGAAGGAATTAGGTCTTGGTCAATAGTCTGAGTCAGAGTTTGGGTCTAGAAAGGTTCTTCCTAAACTATCTTTCTCGAAAGGTACTATTTCAATTTCTCTTTTTCTAAATTTCGTTCGACAAATATTTGCTTACAGATTTCTAAAACATGAATTTCTTATGAGGACAAAAATAATCATTTATCTCGATCTCCGACTTTGATAGTTTAATTCAATTTTCTCATTACCATCTTAGTGAATATGAAACGGTAGCATTTCTTCTTCACAGATTATCTACTTATTCATTTTTCTATTTTTTACGAAAATTAAACACCAGAGGATTAAGAGAACTCTTATTTAATTATAAAGATTCTATATGCATCTAATTATGCATAAAATCCAATTCTGATGAAAGTCACACTTTTATTATCATAAAAATCATTTTTGATGAAAATCACTCTTTTAACAAAAAAAAATCTTTTATGCATAAAAACCATTTATGATAAAAATCACTCTTTTAATATAAAAGAATTCCTTTTATGCATCCATTTATCATTTGATGAAAATCACACTTTTAATATAAAAAATATCTTTTATGCATATGTTTATGCATAAAAATCATTTATGATAAAAATTACACTTTTAATTAAAAAATATCTTTCATGCACAAGAATCATTTATGATGAAAATCACACTTTTAAATATAAAAAATAACTTTCATGCATATGTTTATGCATAAAAATCAATTACGATGAAAATCACACTTTTAATATATAAAAAATATCTTTTATGCATATGTTTATGCATAAAAATCATTTATGATGAAAATCACACTTTTAATATAAAAAATATCTTTTATGCATAAAAATCATTTATGATAAAAATCACACTTTTAATATAAAAAATATATCTTTTATGCATATGTTTATGCATAAAAATCATTTATGATAAAAATCACACTTTTAATATAAAAAATATCTTTTATGCATATGGTAATGCTTAAAAATCATTTATGATAAAAGTAATATTTTTATAATTAAAAAAATATTCTTTTATGCATACTTCTATGCATAAAAATCAATAATGATAAAAGTAACACTTTTATAATAAAAAAAATTTATTTATGCATACTTTTATGCATAGAAATCAATAATGATAAAAGTAACACTTTTATAATTAAAAAATATATTCTTTTATGCATAAAAATCAATAATGATAAAAGTAACACTTTTATAATTAAAAAAATTCTTTTATGCATACTTTTATGCATAAAAATCAATATGATGGTCTACTTATCTAAGAGAACATTATGAAAAACTTCATCCAATAATCAATCATCTAGGATAAAGAATGGTTGGATTTACTAAAGAAGAGAGGGGAATGCCTTTTTTCAATGAGGCATCACATCCATTCAATTTAGAGAAGACAAAAATCATAAAAAAACCATAAAAGAAATAGAAAAGAGAAGAATCTCCAACTTACGAAGGAATTTGAGAGATTTCCTTTGGCTTGATGGTTTGAGGTTCTACTCTTGTTTGAAACAAGAGTGGCTACCAATCTTTAGATGAGGGAAGGTCAAAAAACTAATGAACTATGAGTAAATTCGCAGTTTTCTGGCTCTTGGGAGAAGTAGGGTAATAGTGCAAAAACACTTTAAGCTTCAACAAAGGGGAAGGCTGCTATTTATAGGAAAAAGTGAGCTTCTAACCAAGCCAGCTGATTCTAGCATTGTCCAGATCAGTTTGGTCAATTTTTGACCATTTTTGGGTCAGTTTAGTCCACTTTTTGGATCTAGTTGAAACAGGAGAGAGGAGAGATAAAAATATCTCATTATTTGGGAGTTTAAAACTCTCCCACACATGTGAAATAGGTACCTCCTTCATGAGGAAAATTTCCCCATACTGAGGTGTCAAAAATGCATCATTTTATCTAAGTATCTCTCTTGTTTAACTATTAACCTTGTCTTTAGTAGTCAACTCTTCATCTTATGTGAGTATTTACTCATTTTTAGGGATTTTCCTTTTATTCTTCTATTTATCTCCTCCCTACATTTGGATGAATCTTATTTGTTTTTAGGAACCTTAATTTAAAATTTTGAAAAAATCTTGACCCCCAGGATAATGCCTCTTGAACAGATTATACTTAATTTCTAATGCACCTTCTGAAAATCTTATTGAACTTCTATTTCAAGGGAACTTATTTTAATAAGATGAGGTATTTTTCTATCCAAAAATATTTAAAAACTGAATTACCACTCTCTAGAAGATTTTCTCTCTCTAGGCCAAAATTGGTAGAAACAAGATCTTTTATATTTCTTATAGGAGAAGATGCTGGACATCTTGAGAGACTGGGGAGGAATCTTACAGACTTAAGCTGATCTTGTGTACTTTAAACACCTCCATCTACCTCACAACCAATGCTCCAGCTCAACGAAATCTCTTACCAAGTAGCCTCATGTGACCAACGCTCCAGCTCAGCGAAATCTCTTACGATCACAAAAATAGGACTAAAATTACCTTTTAAAAACTAGTACGCATCGAAAGCGAATTTGTTTCGTTATTTTTGAAGGGTAACACCTTTCAGCAGACAGCAGGTGAAGATGTTTAGGCATGTTTTTTTACAAATATGATAATATAGTCATCGTTGTACATAAATATATATAAATACATAAATATGACAATACAGTTGTCAATGTACATAGTAATATATGTATGTTTCAATATACATACATACACCACAATATACCAATATCATTATGATGGCCAAAAGGCACGATATACCGTATCCAATCTTCTTATTTTTTCTTATTCGCATCAAATGGCTACTAAATGCATATATTCCTAGTAGCTATTCAACGTGAATAGTCGAATTTAAAAGGTCCCAAAATGGAATATCGTGTCTTTTGGCTAAATGTACCAAAAATTTCTATATGATTCTGCCTGTGCAAATATATAACTATGTAATAGCGTACATATAGTTGTGTATGTGTGTGTGTGTGTGTGTGTGTGTGTATATACATATATACATATACATATATATATATATACATATACATATACCTATACATACATACATATATATATATATATACATACATACATACAAATATACATATACATATATACATATATATATATATGTATATATATATAGATATACATATACATATATAAATATACATGTATATATATATATACATATACATATATATATATATACATATATATATATATACATATATATATATATACACACGCACACACACACAAACATATATATATATATACATGTATATATATATATATATATATACACATGTATACACACACACACATAAATATACATGTATACATGTATATATGTATATATGTACATGTATATATGTATATATATATACATACATGTATATATATATATGTTTATATATATACATGTATATATATATATATATATATATATATACATATATATATTTATATATATACATGTATATATACATGTATATATATATATACACATGTATATATACTATCTGTACATGTATATATATTTATACATGTATATGTATGTATATGTATATATATTTATATGTATATGTATATGTATATGTATATATATTTATATGTATATATATTTATATGTATATGTATATGTATATGTATATATATTTATATGTATATATATATATATGTATATATATATATATGTATGTATATGTATATATATATGTGTGTGTGTGTACTTTTACTTGGTTGGCCATTTGACTACCAGAACAAGATATTTACATGCTTGCGCCATTTGTCTCTACCAAAATCGTATATATATATATATATAGAAGAGGGGAGAGAGAGAGAGTGAGTGAGAGGTATATATATATGCTTGTACCTGGGTAGCCATCATGCGAATATGAAAACGCAAGAGTTTTGGAAACAGGATATCGCGTCATTCTACGAGAAGTGATTATTTGCGCCTTCGTATAGCCATGCGAATATGAAAATCTAGGTGGTTTGTAAATGGGATATCATGTCTTTCGGCTATTATGACCAAATGCTCATATGCGTGTACCTGCGTTTATATAGAAATGTAAAGCGTATATGTAGATGTGTGTGTGTGTGTGTGTGTGTGTGTGTGTGTATATTCATATATTCATATATATATATATATATATATATATATATATATATATATAGTGAGAATCTTCTAGAGAGTGGTAATTCAGTTTTTAAATATTTTTGGATAGAAAAATACCTCATCTTATTAAAATAAGTTCCCCTGAAACAGAAGTTCAAAAAGACTTTCAGAAGGTGCATTAGAAATTAAGTATAATGTGTTCAAGAGGCATTGTCCTGGAGATGAAGATTTTTTTGAAATTTCAAATTAAGGTTCCTATATGGACCAATAAGATTCATCCAAATGTAGGGAGGAGATAAATAGAAGAATAAAAGGAAAATCTCCAAAAAATGAGTAAATACTCACATAAGATGAAGAGTTGACTAAGGACAAGGTTAATAGATAAAAAAGAGAGATATTTAGATGAAATGATGCATTTTTGACACCTCAGTATGGGAAAATTCTCCTCATAAAGGAGGCGCCTATTTCACATGTGTGGGAGAGTTTTAAACTCCCAAATAATGAGATATTTTTATCTCTCCTCTCTCCTGTTTCAACTAGATCCAAAAAGTGGACTAAACTGGCCCAAAAATGGGTAAAAATTGACCAAACTGATCTGGACAATGCTAGAATCAGCTGGCTTGGTTAGAAGCTCACTTTTTTCTATAAATAGCAGCCTTCCCCTTTGTTGAAGCTTAATAGTGTTTTTGCACTGTTACCCGACTTCTCCCAAGAGCCAAAAAACTGTGAATTTACTCATAATTCATTAGTTTTTTGACCTTCCCTCTTCTAAAGATTGGTGGCCACTCTTGTTTCAAACAAGAGTAGAACCCTCAAACCATCAAGCCAAAGAAAAGCTCTCAAATTCCTTCGTAAGTTGGAGATTCTTCTCTTTTCTATTTCTTTTATGGTTTTTTATGATTTTTGTCTTCTCTAAATTGAATGGATGTTATGCCTCATTGAAACAAAGGCATTCCCCTCTCTTCTTTAGTAAATTAACCATTCTTTATCCTAGATGATTTATTATTGGATGAAATCAAGTTTTTCATGATGTTCTCTTTAGTAAATCAACCATTCTTTATCCTACATGATTGATTATTGGATGAAATCAAGTTTTTCATAATGTTCTCTTGAATAAGTAGAAAATGTTTACACTAGAATGATTTAAATACTCTTGGTGAACTTCTAATTATTTTTAGTGAGTTAAAAATTAAAAAATGGTCAGCCATACAATACAAAGGAGGTTATGGCGAAATTTTTTAAAAATTTATGAAATAAATTTTATCTTTTACTAATCAAAAAGAGTGATCCCCATCGTTAGAGTATTCTAAAAGTGTCATTTTCATTCATGCATAGAAAGATGCATATTGATTAATTTTTATAAAAGAATGATTTTCAATAGAAGTAAATTCTATGAAAGATACTTGTTGATAATTTTCTTTATTATGAAAGTGTTACTTTCTTCATTATGGATTTTTATGCATAAAATAATGCATAAAAGTATATTTTTTTATTACAAAAGAGTTACTTTATCATATTGATTTTTATGCATAAAAGAATTTTTTTTAAATTATAAAAGTGTTACTTTTATCATTATTAATTTTTATGCATAAAAGTATGCATAAAAGAATATTTTTTAATTATAAAAGTGTTACTTTTATCATTATTGATTTCTATGCATAAAAGAATATTTTTCTATTATAAAAGTGTTACTTTTATCATTATTGATTTTTATGCATAAAAGAATATTTTTCTATTATAAAAGTGTTACTTTTAACATTATTGATTTCTATGCATAAAAGTATGCATAAAAGAATATTTTTTATTAGAAAAGTGTTACTTTTATCATTATTGATTTTTATGCATAAAAGAATATTTTTTTAATTATAAAAGTGTTACTTTTCTCATAAATGATTTTTTTGCATAAACATATCCATAAAAGATATTTTTTATATTAAAAGTGTGATTTTTATCATAAATGATTTTTATGCATAAACATATACATAAAAGATATTTTTTTAATATTAAAAGTGTGATTTTCATCATAAATGATTTTTATGCATAAAAGATATTTTTTTATATTAAAAGTGTGATTTTCATCATAAATGATTTTTATGCATAAACATATGCATGAAAGATATTTTTATGCATAAACATATGCATGAAAGATATTTTTTATATTTAAAAGTGTGATTTTTATCATAAATGATTTTTATGCATAAACATATGCATGAAAGATATTTTTTATATTTAAAAGTGTGATTTTCATCATAAATGATTCTTATACATAAAAGATATTTTTTTATATTTAAAAGTGTGATTTTCATCATAAATGATTTTTATGCATAAACATATACATAAAAGATATTTTTTATATTAAAAGTGTGATTTTCATCATAAATGATTTTTATGCATAAATGTATGTAAGAAATTCTTTTATATTAAAAGAGTGATTTTTATCATAAATGATTTTTATGCATGAACATATGCATAAAAGTTTTTTTTTTGTTAAAAGAGTGATTTTCATCAAAATGATTTTTATGATGATAAAAGTGTGACTTTCATCAGAATTGGATTTTATGCATAATTAGATGCATATAGAATCTTTATAATTAAATAAGGGTTCTCTTAATCCTCTATTTAATTTTTGCAAAAATTAGAAAAATGAATAAGTAGATAATCTGTGAGAAGAAATGCTACTGTTTCATATTCACTAAGATGGTAATGAGAAAATTCAATTAAACTATTGAAGTCCGAGATCGAGATAAATGATTATTTTATTCCTCATAAGAAATTCATGTTTTAGAAATCTGTAAGCAAATATTCGTGGAACGAAATTTAGAAAAAGAGAAATTGAAATAGTACCTTTCGAGAAAGATAGTTTAGGAAGAACCTTTCCAGACCCAAACTCTGATTCAGACTATTGACCAAGACCTAATTTCTTCGTCAATTTCAATTAAGGACCATGTGCCCAGTTCAGGAAAAATGTACTCAAATCTCCCACCAAATCTGAAACTAAGTTAAGATTTTTTATTTTGATATGAGGATCAAGTTAACAGAATTCGAGGAATTCTGCTTAGAATTCAGACCAGGATCTAGAAGTATTGGGATACAGATTTAACTGGCATATATGTTTATCTAAGGAAAGTTCGGTTGCAACAGCTGGCGGGGAGTGTTCGAGGGACAGCTCACACGGCAAAAACCTGCCCACGTCTTGACTAGCCTGGGTATGGTGAAAAATGGTGTGCTTCAGGTACGATGGACGAGGGCCGACGAAGCGGTCCCTGAGTGAAGTACCAGGACACCTAAGGAGGGTCCTGGAGGGTTCTAACTAGGCGATGCATGGGCTCGCAGTGCTTAGGACACCCATACGTATGTCAAGGAAGATATATATATGTTGACGAAATGATTATTGTAATCTGTTATTTACTCGATCTCATTGCTGACCAGCTGGTCCCAACGGAGAGTTCAGATTGGTACTGTTTTTGGGAAACAAGGGATTGAATGGAAATTTTGAATTATGGAATCTATGATCATATTTGTTTTGTCAATGGATTATTTTTATATTAAATGAAAGAAAGTAACAGGGGTGGGTTAGTCCCTCACCAAGGGAGTGGCTCATGAAGGAGTCACCACTTAGCATCTCACGGGAGAAGCTCACCATTGATTCTTGGAACAGATAACATTATCATGAATGAGCCATAATCCCATTTACATTGGTATTTATACTCCACCCAAGAGTTCACACCTACTTACTAGTAGTTGTCCATGGCCTTGGGCCCATAATGCTTTCTTACAAACCATCCCTTCCCCAATGGTTTCGTCCTCAAGGATCAAATTCCAGAGTGAGCCCATCGTCTCCGCAGTGCAACTACTTTTCGCTCCGCCTTATGGGACTCTGTTATTCGATTGGCAAAAATGCCGAATTCACCCTTTCTGACACAGTCTGACCTAATGATACTTGTTCAGAGCTAACACTGTCAATCCCCACGGTTGTAGAAACCTCAAATGAATACCCCAAATTTGGAGAAGAATATTCCATGTGGCTGAATTTACACCAACCCGTATTGCTCTATCAATGCTTCATATCCCTCCAATGCTGAAATAGGTTGCCATGAAGCTTCTTCCTTAGGTAAACCTTTCCATTGAACAAGATACTCCACCAAGGTACGAGTGCGAAGTACCTTTTTCCTTGTACCCAAGATAGCTTCTGGAATGTACTCAATCATTCCCTCTTCATTCATTGGAGGTAACTCATCAACCATTTGATCGATCATACCCACATATCCTTTCAAGTGAGAGACATGAAACACATCATGAATCTTTGTTGTAGATGGAAGTAAGAGTTGATATGCAACCTCCCCAACTCTTCGTATCACTTGATAAGGACCATAATAGCGATGAGCTAGCTTGGTGTTGGTGCTTCCCTTCAAAGACGCATATCTTGACTTTGGTATTCTTAAAAGAACCCAATCTCCCACTTTGAATTCCAATGGTCTTCGATGAACATTGGCATATTGTCTCATTTTCTCTTGTGCAACCTTCAAATTACTTTTGCATTGTTGCAACAAAGCTTCAATCCTTTCAGCTTCCTCCTTGGCATTATGGTTAGAAGTCTCATATGTACCCACCAACATCGGCAAATTGACCTTGTAACCATATAAAGCCTCAAAGGGTGACATGCCAATGCTCACATGATATGTTGAGTTGTAAGCAAACTCAGCCAAAGGTAACCAATCATCCCATGTGCTTTGAGTATCATGACAATAGTGGCGTAGATATGTTTCCACCCATTTGTTTACTCTTTCTGTTTGACCATCGGTTTCGGGATGATAGGCGGTGCTTGGAGTAAGCTTGGTTCCCATATATTCAAACAATGTTCTCCAAAAAGTGCTCATGAATTTGACATCACGATCACTCACAATTTGTGACGGCATACCATGCAACTTGAAAACCCCGTCAACAAATTGCTTGGCAACATTTTGGGCTGAATATGTGACCTTGGAAGGAATGAAATGGGCCACTTTGGTCAATCTATCCACCACAACATACAAGCTGTCCCACCCTTTCTTTGTGCGCGGAAGGTTAGTAATGAAATCCATTGATATATGACTCCATTTGCCTTCGGGAATGGGCAATGGCTGAAGCAAACCTCCCGGTTTATGTGTAGGATCCTTGTTCAATTGACATGACCGGCACCCACTTACATAAGCATGAATGCTCTTCCACATCCCCTTCCAAAAGAAACTTTTCCTTATTGCATCAAAGGTTTTGTAGACACCCAAATGACCAGCCATAGGCATACAATGCATCTCTTCCATGATCTTCTTGATAAATGATGAAGTAGGAACCAAGTAGACTTTTCCTTTGTAGTAGAGGAGACCATTTTTCAGCTCATAATGGGGTAACTCTTCACATACACCTTGCTGTAATTTCTGCACTATTTGTGAGGTTTCTTCATCAAACAAGTACTCTTCTTGTATCTCCATGATCCAATCTTTATGCACCTCAGAAATAGCAAACAATGAGCAGGCCCACATACGAGACAAGGAATCGGCAACCACATTTTCTTTGTCCTTTGTGTATGTGATTTCAAAATCATAGTTTTGTAGTGTTGCTACCCACCTTCTTTGCTTAGGAGACAAATTGGGTTGTGTGATGAAATACTTCAGCACCCTATGATCACTTCTCACATAAAAATGACTCCCATATAAGTAATGGTGCCATTTCTTGATAGCATGGAGTATAGCAATCATCTCTTGCTCATACACATGGAGTTCTCTTTCTTTGTCATTCAGCTTTCTACTTTCATAAGCAATGACTCCATGGTCTTGGTAAAGTACCGCACCAATCCCTCTTCCACTTGCATCCGCCCTTATTGTGAAAGGTTTGGTGAAGTCTGGACATACCAAAATAGGTGCTGATGTGAGCATCTTCTTCATATCTTCAAAGCTTTTGTTGGCAATGGCATCCCAAAAGAAGGTTTCCTTCTTCAATTTGTCCGTCTCATTGGGGCTGCAATTTCTGCATAGTGGGCAATAAAGCGCCTATAGAATGAAGATAACCCCAAAAATCCCCTCAATTGAGTAGTGTTTGAAGGAACCGGCCAATTCCTAATACATTCCACTTTCTTCGGATCCACACAAATGCCATCCTTGCTCACAATGTGACCCAAATATTCCACCTCATGTGCCATGAAGGTACATTTTGTCTCCTTAACATACAACTTGTTTTGCCTCAAGACCTCCAAAACCTCTTTCACGTGCTTCAAATGCACTTCCTCATCTTTGCTATAGATAAGTATGTCGTTGAAAAAGCCCAATACAAACTTGTAGAGGAGAGGTTGAAGCACTTTGTTCATCAATGCTTGAAAAGTTGCCGGTGCATTGCATAATCCAAACGGCATAACCATGAATTGGTAAAGACCCCTTTCCGTACGAAATGCTGTTTTGAACTCATCACCACTTTTCATCCTTATTTGATGGTATCCGGAACGCAAATCAATCTTTGAAAAGCATGTGGCACCCTTCAACTCATCCAAAAGATCATCCACCCTTGGTATTGGAAATCGATTTTTGATGGTGATCTTATTCAAATCACGGTAATCAATGCACATGCGAAAAGTACCATCCTTTTTCTTCACAAGTAGCACCGAAGAAGCAAAAGGAGATTGACTTGGTTCAACCCATCCCATGTCAATGAGTTCTTTGACTTGCTTTGCCACCTCTTCCTTTTCAACCTTTGACAAACGATAGGGAGGCTTGTTGATTGGTTTGGCATTTGGTTCCAAATCAATAGCGTGATCAACACTCCTCTTTGGCGGCATTGATTTTGGCATGGTAAACACATCTTCATAATCCTTGAGTAGCTTAACCAAGTCCACATTTTCGATGCAATCCTTTTTGCTATTATCTTCCTCTTTGCAAAGCTGTAGTACATAAACATAGCTTTCTTTCTTGAACTCTTTCTTCATTTGAGTAGCATTGATCATGAAGAGCTTGGACCCTTGCATTCCATTCAATGTAATAACCCCTCCATGATGCACAAAACTCATGAAACTTTTCTGTAAGTTCATGGTAAAAGAGTTCAAAGTGGACAGCCAATCACATCCAAGTACTATGTCAATTGGTCCCAACTCAATCACCAAAAGATCAACTTTGAAAGAGTAGTTCTTGGACAACTCCAATTCTGTACTTTGACACTTCATATTGCAACCCATTGAATCACCATTGGCCACTTGCACCATGTGCTTGTTTGGTAAAGAAGTTGGTTGCATTTTGAGAGTGTTCAAAGACCTTTTATTGACAAAACTATGCATGCTTCCAGTATCAATGAGTGCATATGCTGTTCTTCCATTCACCTTGATCTTCAATCTCAATGTGTTGGCACCCTTATTTCCCACATAAGCATCATGAGAGATTGTACACAAGGTAGTATGTGCACTATTGTTTTCATTCCACATGCATAGAGGCATCCCATCATCCATTTTGTCATGAGCAAACTTTAGTTTCCCAACCGGATCAAAAGGAAACTCGGGATTTTCTTCATCAAAACCATCATCATGAGAACCTCCACCCTCATGAGGATCTCCCCATCCTAAGGCATCATTGCATTCAAGGAATTCCTCCTCCTCATGATTAGCATTGTCCACAGTGATAATGTAGCTTATGGAAATATCCTTGGATTTGCATACTTTGAAGTGATCCTTGTTCCATTTTTCTCCACATTTGAAACATAGACCTTTGAGCCTCATTTCATGCAAACGGTCCTCCTTGATAACCTTGCTTTTTGAACCCCCATTTGCTGGCTTTGGACTCATTGTATGTAGCTTTGTTGGACATAAATGGTGGTTTAAATGGAAGTCTATTAGACCCTCTACCATAGACGGTAGGAAAGCTTGGAAGATTAGGTCTTGTGTTTGCATGAGAACCCATTTCAGTCCTTGTGATCACTTCCTCTTTGATATTCCCTTTGCTAGCCCACTTTGTCAAGTACTTCTCTTCATGGATTTCTGCAAGCATCATTGCCTTCTTCAAAGTGGCGGGTTCATGAGACTTGACATCACCACCAATAGGAGCTTTCAAGCCCCTTATATACCTGACAACAAGATAATGCTCATCAAAGTCGTCCAAGTATAATAGAAGCTTTAGAAACTTGTGAGAATATTCCTTCACGGTAGTGATTTGCTCTAGCTTGTCCCATTCCACAATGTGGTTGTCCCTTTGCATGCGAGAAGTGAACTCTTCTGCCATGTCATTCTTGAATTCTTCCCAAGTAGTGATGACATAACCATGAGATTGCTTCCTCCTCCACCAAGTGTGAGCAAAACCTTCAAGATGAAGTGAGGCGAAGTAGACTTTGGCAATCTCGCTCCTTGGGTTGATTTCAAAGTAGAGATCCATCTTGTTTGCCCACTCTTCAAAGTCTTCGATAGAATTTGATTCTCCTTTGAACTTATTAAATATGATTTTGTCCTTCACAGCATTGTCAAAATCACCATGCATTCTTGAACCCCTCTGCCGTGCTCTTGGATCATCAAATCCTCTTCCTTCACCCAAGTGTCTATGCATTTGCTCATCTTCCAATTGCCAATCACCTACATCTTTAAATCCCTTCTGTTCATACCCTCTTCTTGCATCTTGCATAAAGGATGAAGTTCTTGGAATACTGGCATTTGATCTCTCATAAGAAGCATCACCCATAGGTCTCTTGCCCTTGTCCATGTAAGAAGAATGTGGCATCATTTGAGGTGGCATCATTTGTCTTACTTTGTTCTCTTCTGGCATAGAAGGCTTTCCATCATGTTTGGCATCATAATGTACACCATCCATTGCATTCATATCGGCTTCTTGGTTGAGCTTGAGAGGAGCCAATTCACTAATGGCTTTCTCCAAGTCTTTTAACCCTCTTTGCATCACGTCATCCAGGTAGTGGTGTCGCTTGTCGAACCGTTCCATGAGGTGTTCACCAAATTGTTGTTGCCGATTTGTTTGGTTATTTTCAATCCTTTGAAACATACTCTCCATAGCCATTAACATCATGTCCACTGTTAGCGGAGTAGTTCCCAAAGATTGAGGCATTTCCACTGGCTGAGATTCATCTGGAGATGGTGCTTTTATGGTTGAACTTTCTTCATTCCTCGTTGATGAACGCGTTGCCATCATTGCTTCTAGTTGTCTTTGATCATTTTCATTTTGGGCTCCCTTGTTTTGACCTCCTCTAGTCATTTCCATGCGCGTAATTGATCCCTCCTTGCAAAGACCACTTACTTGATTTTTTTTTCTCTATTCAAGCGGTATCCGATTTGGGTGATCTTTATATCGACGCGAAGCTCTCGACGAGACGAATAAGAATCCCCAAAAACAGATCTAAAAAAGTCAACAGTCTTTGACCAGTCAACTGTACCTTCTAAAAGTCAACTCTTGATGTTAACCGCTCAATTCTTATCCGATTTGGGTGATCTTTATGTCGATGCGAAGCTCTTGACAAGACGAGTAAGGATCCCCAAAAACAGATTTAAAAAAGTCAACAATCTTTGACCAGTCAATTGTTCTAGCTGCAAGTCAACTCTTGACTTTGACCGCTCAATACTACTCCGATTTGAGTGATCTTTAGCTTGTTTGAAAGAGGTTTTCGGGTAGATTGAAGGGCTTTCAGGACAGATTTGAAAAGCTTTTGAAAAACCCTAGAAATTCAAGGATTTGTCTTGGCTGCAAGTAGGCAAATTTTACAAAAATTTGGCCATAGTCTCCCCTCTTTTTGCACCAAATCTCAATCAAATCAAAGCATCTCAATCAAGTATTAAAATCCTTATGCATTTGACCACTGTAAGCAAATCAATCCTCAATCATTTTTCCATCTGAGCATGTGACCTTATGGCATCAATTTTGTCCTTTTGCATAAGAAGTCGATGTAGAGGATTTGCTTGTTTGCTCAAGTCGAATGAAGTGGTCGATGAAGCACGTCGATGCTTGCCGATCTCCCAGCCAAGCACTTCTCACCCCTTCACCAAGTTTACATCCAAGGTGAAGGTTGAGGCCATTTCTTTACCACCAAGTACCTAATCCTCTTCCTTACCGTGTTACCCGGCACTAACGGCAAGGAAGATTCAAGACATTCTCCCCTTGGCCTCTCCTCCAAATGCCAAGGTACCCTTACTTCATTCTAGATTCTAGGAATAAAGTGGGGTACAATCGTGAGTGGAATGTGGTTACAAGCTCAAATGAATAATTAGAGTTGACTTACAATTGATTTATAGCATGACTCATGCTCATTCATATCATAATACATGGTTCATAGTGCTTCCTTCATCACATCCACTCATGGCAATGTCAATACATTTCCACATACATCAACAACATCCAAATCATGTGAAGTATGTATTCAATCCCCCAAATGTGCCAAAAGCTATGCTCACTTATGCCAATATGCAAGACATAGCATTGAATGGCTATGTGTAGCATTCAAGCATTCATAATGCATAAAGAAGAGCATGAATGGCCATGATTAAAGTCCAATTTCTAAAAATTAGAGTTTTATGTGTAATAAAACCCTAATTCACTCCATAGCTTGAAAGAATGCTTCAAAATTGTAAGGAAGTGATGGAGCAACTCACCGATGTCACCCGGGAAGCCTTAATGCTTGAATTTGTTGAAGGAGATGAAGATTAGGGTCACTTTGGTGAAAAACGTGGGCAGCTTTGGTAGTGATTCTCAGCCACATTGGGAGCCCCATTGCTCATGGAAAATAGGTGAAATACTTCATAAAACATTGCTACATACATGAGAGAACATACCCAAGCTTCAATGGGGAGCTTGGCTTAGTAAGCCAAGCTCTTTATGAGCTTGAAAAATGGCATTTTTTGAGGCGGGCTGCTGCAGTTTGCCGCCCCTCTTCTGGTGCTCTTTGGTGTGCTTGAAAAGTTGCTTTCACTCCCAATTGACTTAGAGACTCAATGCCCTTTGCTCATGTTGAGATTCCATGGCTAGGATTTGCAAGAAAGCTCCCAAACTGAAAAACGTTTTTGATTAACAACTGCTAATCAAGATTAGTGAATTTTTCCCAATTTGGTCCACTCATTCAAAAAAATTAGGTCCAAGTGCTCAGATTTGAACCACAAACTCTACCTTAGCCATATCCCCTTCCCCCATGAATCAAATGAAGTAGAAATTTCACGAAATGAGAAGAAGAAAAGAAAAATTAAAAATCATGGATCAAAAGCCATGCTCTGATACCAATGAAAGAAAGTAACAGGGGTGGGTTAGTCCCTCACCAAGGGAGTGGCTCATGAAGG
Source organism: Cibotium barometz (assembly GCF_041138505.1). Taxonomy (NCBI): domain Eukaryota; kingdom Viridiplantae; phylum Streptophyta; class Polypodiopsida; order Cyatheales; family Cibotiaceae; genus Cibotium; species Cibotium barometz. The sequence continues at coordinate 50,541,674 of NC_141077.1, read as the reverse complement.
AGTCACCACTTAGCATCTCACGGGAGAAGCTCACCATTGATTCTTGGAACAGATAACATTATCATGAATGAGCCATAATCCCATTTACATTGGTATTTATACTTCACCCAAGAGTTCACACCTACTTACTAGTTGTCCATGGCCTTGGGCCCATAATGCTTTCTTACATTAAAGTTTTAAAGAGGAGTGTGTGAGTATCTATTTTCTAAAGCTAAAGTTAAGAAAGGCATTTCAATTATGCGTGGGCAAGTACTTGTTTGGATCTACCGATTCTAGTGGCAGGATGGTGGCTAATCCATGGGCCGGATGGGGTTAGGCTGGAATCAGTGGAGTTTTAATAATCAAACTGAAAAATCTTAGGATTACGCTAGGATTCGAATAGTTAGTTAATTCCCTGATAAATTTCTCAAATGAGTGGATCAACGGCTGTGCCTGATCTTGATTAGGAAAAAAACATTGAATTTACTCAGATGATCAAATTATATCAGTGATAGTTTCCTTCTATCTGGTTTATTCAGGTGAAGGATAGTTTAGAATTGATCTCGTTAGAAAAATTCGTTAAGAAAATTCAAAAAGGTGGAATCGTCAACGCTTTTCGGGCATGGAAAATTTTCTCGGTTTCGGTTTTCGGAGTGACCACCAGCCTAGTCTCGTGCCCGGACATTCGTGGGCGAGACCCCGAGTGAGAAACCCTACCCCACGCATGAGGGGACTGCTTCTGCCTGCTGTCAGCTAGCTACCGGGAGTCCGGTGCGCAGAGGGGGCAGAGGGATCTCACAAAGTCGACTTTTTAGACAAAAAACCAAACACGCACTCATGGATTGCAAGAATAAAATGACATTAAATAATGAAAAAGTGCGCTTTAAATGCGGCACATGTAGAGAGTACTTTTTGCCACATGTCATTGTTTTATTCGTTACATGTATATTGATCGTTTTACATAAATATCGAGGCATGCCATGCATCACAATTGAATGTCATACGGACACATTTGTATATCACGTTCGGTAATAATTAAATGCAAGCTACTTTGAGCTATTCTCACACAAACTCACGGAACTGGAGGGTTTTTGCTTGAAATTTATCTAAGGTTTCTCTAACTGTCTAGATTTTGACACAGTTATAACCCAGTGCGAGAATCTAGCGTGCATGTCAAAGTTAACTATGTACCTGTGTACAAACACTGTCACTTGCTTCCGAGAGAAACAACGATTGAAACTACGCTTTGAGTACAGTTCTTTCACTTGTTAGAATGGAGGAAAAGTGCGACAAAATGGAGACTGACATCAATCAAATCATATATTCCAAAGAAGCAGGTAGGTGTATTACGCTTTTTCACGTATCTTCTTTCAAGACATTATTTTAAAATCTTTACATGCGTTAAGATCTTAAGGAATCCCTGCATGCAGATGCGATATTCTGTTTTGAAATCCCTTACTTTTTCCTTTTCGCATCAAATGGCTAGATATTCACACACACAGACATACATATCTATAAGTATAAACTGAAAATATATATATTTGTCTATATGTATGTATTTATATATATATGTATGTATTTGTATATATATATATATATATATGTATATATGTATATATGTATGTATATATGTATATATATATGTATATATGTATTATACATATATACACACACACACACACACACACACACACACACATATATATATATATATATATACATATATACATATATACATATATACATATATATATATATGTATATATATATACATATATACATACATATATATATATATATATATATATATACACAAATACATACATATATTTGTATATGTGTACATAAGACAAGCATGAGATTTGACACATGCAGTGGATAAGTGGAAACAACCAAACTCAAAAAGAGCACATTCTAAGGGCTCCACATCCTTGTAGGTAAAGGTCTATTTCAATCATACTTCATAAAGTAATCTCTCCTATTTACTTTTTACTGAATGCTTGCTAATCATACATGACAGTTCTTGTCTAAAGTACAACTTTGTATGTGGCAAGAGGAGTACAACTTTTCATGGAGAGATGGCAAGCATATGCTCTTGGAGAAGCTCGAATTCAAGGGATTTAGGGATCGAATCCCTCGAATTGGGAGAAGCTCCAATTAGAGGAACTTGAGGATCGAATGGACTCATGCGAGGAGCTTGGTGAGTAGTACACTTCATGCAAGCTTTGGGAGAAGCTCCAATTAGGGATCGAATCCCTCGAATTGGGAGAATCTCCAATTAGAGGGACTTGAGGATCGAATGGACTCATGCGCGAATGGACTCATGCGAGGAGCTTGGTGAGTAGTACACTTCATGCAAGCTTTGGTTTTTGTTAATTGTGCCTTCAAACATTATATGTACAAGGTTTTGAACCTTTACCTTACTCATGCAAGGAGGAATGGTGGAGTGAGCACAAACCATATTCTTAGTGGAGCGCATGGGGATAATTAGCCTAGTATGCTACTTGGCTTGCCATTTTTTATATTCATTTTGTATCATTATCTACTGGACTTATGGTCCCAGTTGTGATGATCTCTTATGTTATGGAAGTAATTATATACATGTCCCTTATTTAATACAAAAGAGATGTTTTACGAGACTTATGGATGGTGTTGAATGTTATGTATTTGTTAACAAAGTACTTGTGTAGGTATCGTGGATAGAATGGGACAAGATTTCATCCCACTATTCTTTTTTATGCATAGTTAATATAAGCGTTAGTACATTTTTTTAATAAATCATCAACATATTCTTTTTTATACACAGTTAATATAAGTGTTAGTACATTTTTTAATAAATCATCAACATATTTATTTAGTATGTGCATCAAGAACATTTTCTACAAAGCTTTAGTGTAAATGTTTATAATTTTTGATGATATTACTATTGACGAGTTACAATCTTATATTCATTTAGTATGTGCATCAAGAACATTTTCTACAAAGCTTTAGTGTAAATGTTTATGATTTTTTATGATATTACTATTGACGAGTTACAATCTTATACCGACAAGTTCTCCGATGCTTGTATCAACATTCGGAGTAAAATGGGTTAAAAAAAATGTACTCATAACTTTTAATATTTATGATGGTAAGGGGCCCCTCTTGTTATGTGTTATGTCACATGTGATGGTTGATAGCACAAGCGTTAATGAACTTTTTTGAGAGTCTTGACCTTTTTTGTGGTGAGGTATAACTTAACGTCTTTATTTTCCTCGGTTTGCAATCTTTGTTGATGTGCTAGCAACAACTGAGCACTTTGATAGAGTTCCTACACCTTTTTTCTAAGCCCTTTTCTTGCTTTTAATGCTACAAATGCCAAATTATAGCCTTGATTATATGGACAAGAATTGCATTAACCATGTGGAGAAGAAGTGCATCATATAAAGATGTGTGATTGCATCAATGTAGCAATGTTCCCATGAATGAGAATTCCTCATTTTTATCAAATTTGTTTTCCGAATTAATAAACAAGAAAAATGTGGGCATTCTACAATTTGGTCATACGAGGGTCATGATGACCGGATTAATGTGGAGTGTCGAGCATCGGTACCATGGAGGCTCCTTGTGTCCCCATCACAACCACCCCAAAAGAGTTCACAAGGGGCAGGCTAGGGACAATATCCGAGTAGATAAGGTGTCACTCTCCAACACGGGTGACGGGTTAGATTTCCCCCTCCCCCCTTAAAAGAGATGTGGAGTGTCGAGCATCGGTACCATGGAGGCCCCTTGTGTCCCCATCACAACCACCCCAAAAGAGTTCACAAGGGGCAGGCTAGGGACAATATCCGACTAGATAAGGTGTCACTCTCCAACACGGGTGACGGGTTAGATTTCCCCCTCCCCCCTTAAAAGAGATGGAAAAAAAAAGTGTGCTACTCCTCTATATTAAAGACACGGATGACGGAACCCAATCTTGCCTTTAGAAAAATTACAACAATCCATTTGACCTTACTACTTAGAAAACTCAAAAATTAAGATTTTAAGTCTTTTATTTCTGCTTGTAGATTATGTAGCTTTAAGCTTTTAGCCTCTACCAATAGGTACTTTTAAAAAAATATTTTTGAAGGACGAATAGAAGTTGCCTAGAACCCTTCAATTGATGGATAAGATGAAATAACATATTTTGATGAGATTAAAGCGATTTTGAAGCCTCCAGCTTTACTTGCTAATCACGTACATGGATTTTGATTAAGAAGAGGATTAATGTAGAGAAAAGTAGTTTTATGGCTAAAGATGGTTTTGAGAATTGGAAAGTGGTTTTGTACCTTGTTTTGCCTTTTGGTATTTACCCAATGGTTAAAAAATAACCTTAGTCATAAATTTATACCTAAGCTATGGTTTTTACTCTCTTTTCTTTGCCCAACAGTCTATAGCCCTTAAGTTTTGAGTTGTACTCTTTACAAGAGAATTTGTACTTTTTACAGGAAAATTTGTAGGGTTTTTTAAAAGCTACTAAAATTAACTTTCAAGCTTTTATGAATTATCCAACAAAGCATAAACTAAAAAAAGAATATATTAGAAAGCTTATGTGAGTTATTCCAAAAACCTTGAATTATACCCTTGTTTTTGTACTTGGCCAAAGCTCTGATACCACTATAATAGGATCTTTTCACCAAGAATTTATGTAAGCTTTATCACTAAAAAAACATAAAAATTTACACAAAAATATTTTACACTTTGCCATAACTTAGCATAAAGAAGAAAAATACTCAACCACACCAAGAACAAAAGTATTGGGTGCCATCTCTCTCTCTCTCTCTCTCTCTCTCTCTCTCTCTCTCTCTCTCTCTCTCTCTCTCTCTCTCTCTCTCTCTCTCTCTCTCTCTCTCTCTCTCTCTCTCTCTTTGACATGTGTGTCTCTCCTCCCACTAGTGGTATTTAAATCATATTCATATGTTTAGCTCATAGAGCGATATATAACACCTATTCCACTTTTGGGCTTTTACTTTATAATAATTAACTTCATATAAGGTTCTAATTTTAACACATGATAAAACCATGGCCCAACAATTTAGCTCATAGAGCCATAAATAGTCATAATTAACTTTGTGTAAGATTCTAATGTTTACACATGATAAAACCATGGCCCAACAATACATATAAATGGGCAATGCTTACAAATTCACTTGTACTCACACATTGAACTATCTTGTACACACATGCATGTAAACTCTAACCACAAAATAGGCTATAAAATAATCAATTATCATAAGTAACACATGATTTTTATCTTCACACCATCATTTATTCCACCATCTATGTGACACCTCAATCAGTAACCTTGCACAATGCAACACGTCAATCGATACCCTCACACATCTCTCCACCCATACTCATGTACATGATCCATATTAGTTAAATAATCAATTGAACTCACATAAATTAATCCCAATGATGTCTTGAGAAATAGGCAACCATAGTATCAAACTGCACATACCCACTTGTATAATCTACATGGATATCTCCAATATAAAATAAAAATATAATTCCCAATAACACAAGAGTGAGTCTCAGGGTAGAAGCCCAACCCACCATACCTAACAATGAGGAGATTAGAGAAAAGACAAGCATGAGATTTGACACATGCAGTGGATAAGTGGAAACAACGAAACTCGAAAAGAGCACATGCTAAGGGCTCCACATCCTTGTAGGTGAAGGTCTATTTCAATCATACTTCATAAAGTAATCTCTCCTCTTTACTTTTTACTGAATGCTTGCTAATCATACATGACAGTTCTTGTCTAAAGTACAACTTTGTATGTGGCAAGAGGAGTACAACTTTTCATGGAGAGATGGCATGCATATGCTCTTGGAGAAGCTCGAATTCAGGGTATTTAGGGATCGAATCCCTCGAATTGGGAGAAGCTCCAATTGGAGGGACTTGAGGATCGAATGGACTCATGTGAGGAGCTTGGTGAGTAGTACACTTCATGCAAGCTTTGGTTTTTGTTAATTGTGCCTTCAAATATTATATGTACAAGGTTTTGAACCTTTACCTTACTCATGCAAGGAGGAATGGTGGAGTGAGCACAAACCATATTCTTAGTGGAGCGCATGGGGATAATTAGCCTAGTATGCTACTTGGCTTGCCATTTTTTATATTCATTTTGTATCATTATCTACTGGACTTATGGCCCCATTTGATGATCTCTTATGTTATGGAAGTAATTATACATGTCCCTTATTTAATACAAAAGAGATGTTTTACGAGACTTATGGATGGTGTTGAATGTTATGTATTTGTTAACAAAGTACTTGTGTAGGTATCGTGGATAGAATGGGACAAGATTTTGTCCCACTATTCTTTTTTATACACAGTTAATATAAGCATTAGTACATTTTTTTTTATAAATCATCAACATATTCATTAGTATGTGCGTCAAGAACATTTTCTACAAAGCTTTAGTGTAAATGTTTATAATTTTTTATGATATTACTATTGACTAGAGTTACAATCTTATACCGACAAGTTCCTTGATGCTTGTATCAACATTCGTGGGAGTAAAATGGGGAAAAAAAATGAATTACTCATAACCTTTAATATTTATGATGGTAAGGGGCCCCTCTTGTTATGTGTTATGTCACATGTGATGGTTGATAGCACAAGCATTAATGAACTTTTTTTGAGAGTCTTGACCTTTTTTGTGGGGGTGAGGTATAACTTAACGTCTTCATTTTCCTCGGTTTGCAATCTTTGTTGATGTGCTAGCAACAACTTAGCACTTTGATAGAGTTCCTACACCTTTTTTCTAAGCCCTTTTCTTGCTTTTAATGCTATAAATGCCAAATTATAGCATTGATTATATGGACAAGAATTGCATTAACCATGTGGAGAAGAAGTGCATCATATAAAGATGTGTGATTGCATCAATGTAGCAATGTTCCCATGAATGAGAATTCCTCATTTTTATCAAATTTGTTTTTCGAATTAATAAACAAGAAAAATGTGGGCATTCTTTTTAAAAAGTTTGGCATTAGAGAAGAGCAGGCTTAGTACCCATGGGACCCCCCTTATCCCACAAATCAAGGGCAAGGCGCATCAATCAGGGTAGCCAACAGGGTTCGAACCCACAACCTAGGTTTTGACAACGAAACACCTTAGCAACTAAGCTACCGCCCGATGATAAAATGTGAACATTCTACAATTTGGTCATACGAGGGTCATGATGACCGGATTAATGTGGAGTGTCGAGCATCGGTACCATGGAGGCCCCTTCTGTCCCCATCACAACCACCCCAAAAGAGTTCACAAGGGGTAGGCTAGGGACAATATCCGAGTAGATAAGGTGTCACTCTCCAACACGGGTGACGGGTTAGATTTCCCCCTCCCCCTTAAAAGAGATGGAAAAAAAAAATGTGTGCTAGTCGTCTATATTAAAGACACGGATGACGGAATGAAGGAACCCAATCTTGCCTTTAGGTTGCAGTTTCAGATCACAGCCGTCAGGGATGTCGAACTATTTCCCCGTCCGGACCCCGGTTATATTTGACCACCAGACCTTTGGTGTGCACCTGCTTCCGTGCATGTTGCGAAATTTCCCGAAAAGAACTCCCGGTCGCTCTTTGTTGGAGAAATGGCTCCCCACCAGTGGCCATTCCCCAGCCAATCAGTGTGTTATGCCTTTACGCACAGCTATAACTTGAGCACTCCAATTTCTGCTTACCAAAGAACCTCTTTGTAGAATTTGTCGAAGGGTCCTACGACCATGCTAGTGTTTCCATGGCGGCAGCCCTGCACGAGAAGAGAGATGGAGAGAGTCGCGCATTATAAAAACTCTACATATTTATAACTCTTTGATGGCCGTTCATGCTCGCACCTTTGGGTGCCTCACATTATGTATTAATTCTAATAGTCCCTCTTAATGCATGCATAGTCCCCCTTAATGCGAATGTCCGCATGCGGGTGAATGAGGAGATGCGATGTGTATAGTGATGTATGCATTATAGACTCGTGTGTACTGCTATATATCTTTACATCATGAGTGTTAAATGAATAATGATGCTCAGTCATCGCACCCCTCTCCTTGCTCAGTCATCGCATACATTTGTCACGCTTTTTTAAGCATATGAGAATACGCTACGGGAGCCATAATTAAGTCGATAATATCACAATTTCCAAAATCTATGACTATCGATGACCCACAAACTCAAATGCTGATGACCATTTCTAACCACTTTCAACCTCAAGGATTGTGAAAGCTTGAAAATTGTTCCTTGCCAAACTCATAATTTACAAACTGCTTACCCTTTAAGAGACGTATGGTCATTGGTGATTGACACTATTCATCTGCTCGCACCAACAACCATTAATTTCGAAAATTATAATAGGTCTGGGAATGCACGTTGGTCGTTGGATGATTGGAAGATAGAGAAGCAACATTAAGAGTCGACTTTCAATTACCTCCTCACAACACTGTACAGCTCTCAGCCGATAAAGCGATGTACAACACAGCAGTACTCTCTCAGGATTACAAAATGCAGACCTTAATGACAATGGAATCCGTAAAGCAAAAAAGAGGTGGGAGGCCATGGTAATTAAGTACTGTGCAAAATTCAACGGGGCTAGTAAGTGCATCAGCTGAGGGTATTTGTGAGGATTCCGTGTTGAGATCACCTTCACTATTTTAAGGTTCGTGAGTTGAGGTGGACCTTGGGGTGGCGCAAGCAAAGAGGGGGCTCTTCATTTCACAGGATAGTTTGAGGACTTCAGAGAGGTCCACCGGGTGTAAAGGGTGGGCTGACCAGTTGAACCGGTGGAGCAGGCGGGCTGTCCAGAGCTGGACGGTGGCGTAACCAAGGGCTCGGCCCGGGCATACTCTCCGCCCGGCACCAAAAGGGGCCAGCCGCAGGTCACTTCCCCTTATATCCACGTCTGTGCCTCCGTAGCAAGCAAGAAACCTCTCCGGCTTGAACTTGTTCGGCTCGGACCAGATCGAAGGGTCGTGAGTAATTGCCCACATGTTCACCATTGCCGTCGTCCCTGCCGGGACATGGTGCCCGGCCACGTGTACGTCAGAGATTGCAAGACGTGCCCACGACAGCAATGGCCCCGGAGGGTGCATTCTCAAGGTCTCCTTGATCACTGCTTGCACGTATGGCAGGTTGCCTAGATGCGACTCAGTTACGGTCCCATTTGGGCCAACCGCATTGTCTAACTCCTCTTGCACGCGGCGTTGGACTGCCGGGTGCAGCACAAGCTCGGCAAGGATCCACTCCATCAGGATGGCAGTAGTGTCGGTTCCTCGGAAGATCATCTCCTGCACGTACATTGATCCGGTCAAATTTAGATCTTAGCTAAGAGGACAAATATTGCTTGTTAATTGAATATGGCACCTCAATTCATGGATTGCTACAATGCACGCTTACCCAAAGAACTGCAATCATGTCTGCATCCGCTAGCTTCTCCGACTTGTCCAGAGAGAGTAACACGTCCACAAAATCGCCAGAACCTTCATTGCGTTGCCGCGCAGGTGTTTGCCTGTGCTCATCAATTATCTTCTGCACAAACACTGTTACCTCACCCACCAGCGACTCACAGCGCTGTGCAATGCGCCTGGTATCGAAGAAGTTGCTGAACCATTGCAGATGGTCACCCCAATTGAAGGCACCCAGAAGCTCGAAACCCTCTCTGATCATGCCTTGTAGCCTCTCCGCTTCTTCACACCCCGCCCCGAAATTGTACGTTTTGCCAAACACAGAGCTCATGATATTGTTTACAGAAGCCCGCTGGAGAAACGTGCGAACCCGGACACCCCCGTTTTGAGCCATAGCCGCACACATGGCCTCCAGCATTAGTGTTGTCTCAAGCTGCCTGCGCGGCTCATGGGCAGCAATCCTCTTAGGAGACAGATGATTGGCAGCAATCCTTCTTAGATTGCGCCAATACGCACCATAGGGAGCAAATCCAATGGCCCGATCGAAGAGAAGTTGCCGGGCAGATTGCTTGATCGGACGATCAGCAAAAGACGAGCTGTTGAGAATCTCTCGGGCGATTTCAGGGACACATGTGAGGATGACGCGGGTACTGCCCAGGCTGAAGGCCATGAGGGTGAGTGCAGAACATCTACACGCAAGCTGAGCAAGCCGGAGGTGGGCAAGCCCGCTCATGTCTAGCAAACTTCCGATGACTGGCCAGCCGCGGGGGCCAGGAATTCTGCTTCCTCTCTGCAAGAGTCCCCACGCATGACCGCCCGGAGTAGCCCAGTACATCATTATCGTGCAAACCACAATAAGAACGACGGCCATGAGAACCATCACGAGGGAGGAAGCCATTTGTGAGGAAGACATCGATGGAAAACAGGCAACAAGAGGTAATGAGACATGCCGCCATACTGCCTCTGACGCTAATGAGCTGGATGGGGAAGCTTCCATTGCCACGGCAATGGAAGCATGCAGTAGTGAGCTCAGTAAGAGGATATGAAGTGAGGCTGGCCGCCAGGGATAAGCCATGGATGAAGGTATAGAGAAGACTTGTAGCTAAGGCCCGCTCTGTCCTGACTAAGGAGACACCCTCAGGAGACTGTAAAGAGGAATTCAGACTCCAAAGGATGAGAACCTGGCAGCTAACAAGCCTAGCACTCACGAAGAATGAAGGGAGCCGTTTCCACGGTCCGCTTTTAAAATGCCACCCACGGCAAGGTGCTTCACATTTACCATTTCATTCTTTCATTTACTAAGGCCATCAATGCCTGCAAACCTGGCTTACGGACCTAAAATAGCAAGCACGAGCGTTTTCTCACGTGGTTCACGAACAACGCTTCCTGAATCGTGGCCCGCCGCCTATGGCGGTTCCTGACGCGTGGACGAGTGAACACCCCAACCAGGGCTGAGATTTGAAGGCCTACCCTAACCTTCAAAATATATATGTACTAGTATTGCACCTGCACATTGCTGCCGCCGAGAAAAGAACTATTCCCTCTCTACAACCATCTCTCTCTCTCTCTCTCACACACACACATGCACATGACCCTCTCCCTCTCTCTGTCACGTACACACACTCTCAAATGTTGAAACTCTCTCTGTCTTTCTCTCTCTCTCTCACATGCACACA